>NC_064627.1:362085078-362396626 GCF_023864275.1 Schistocerca cancellata | reverse complement strand
AATCTCATTTCATTTAAACATAGTTTATGAGCAATGGGCACAAACATTAGCATGACCAACCATAGGAAATACACTTATTCCTGGGCCCCTTAAAGACTTCATAAAGGGAGATACTACTCACCGATTGCTTGGTGCGTGTACAGACCAACCAAAATCAGCCATTTTTATTTTATCATCAGAAGTAAGAAGCAAATTTTCAGGCTTTATGTCACGATGAATCACTTTATTTTCATGGCAATATTGCAAAGCATTTGCAACCTGATACATGTATCTTGCTGCTCTGAAAATTGAGGAAAAACTTAAGGCATATCACAGGACCAATAAATGACACCACAAATCAAAATAAAATGTAATCATAATGTACTAGAGACAGACACCCAAAATCAACTCAATAAAAAAGAAAAAACTGAACAAGGTGGAAATCAGCACTTAAGGGAGGTAGGACGTCAAATGGGCCAACTTTGAGCAGGAGAGGCACCACATGACACTTTAATTTCCACTGTCTATAATTTTACAAATAAACTCATAAAACTTTGTCAACATGACCAGGAAGGATTCCGGATTCATACTCATAGCAATGGAACTTCAAAAACATAACAAAATAAATTTTTTTACGTGTGAAATTTCATCATTTTTTCCACTTACTATTGGCTGCATTTGTTGCTATAGGTACACTTTTCTTCACAAGTAAGAGAGATTCTTCGATGAATTTTGCACAGCATACAAACCATACTTACAGGTGTATGAAACTTTAGAATTTATTTAATTAATGAAAAAAATGAATGAGCTGTTACATTTTAAAATTCATGTTTAGAAAAAACTCAAATTTTCTGGTTAATTATCTCAATTTTTAGCACAGTTTTTAATAGATTTGGAAAATTCTAGAGTTTCATACACCTGTAAATAGGGTTTGTATGCTGTGCAAAATTCATCGAAGAATCTCCCTTACTTATGAAGAAAAGTGTACCTATAGCAATGAATGCAGCCAAGTGAAAAAGTGATGACATTTCACATGTAAAAAAAAAAAAATATTTTGTTGTATTTTTGAACTTCCACTGCTACGAGCGTGAATCCTGAACCCTTCCTGGTCATGCTGACAAAGTTTTATGAATTTATTTGTAAAAGTATAGACAGTGGAAATTTAAAATGTCCTGTGATGCCTCTCCTGCTCCAAGTCGGCCAGTTTAACGTCCTACCCCCTTTAAGAAAATTTCTATAATCTGAAATGCTAGAGCAGATGTCTATTACGTCCCCAAGCTAGCATGTTTAGTTTTGTGTTTTGTAACTATCCAGCCTCCTCCCTCTGGTAAACAATTTTGATGATATAATAAGAAAAACAAATAATGACAGGAATAAAAGAGATGGGGTGAGGTGGGGGGGGGGGGGGGGGGGGAACAGAGAGAGAGAGAGAGAGAGAGAGAGACAGAGAGAGAGAGAGAGGTGTTACATTACTCAAAGACTGAAATAAAACTTGTTCTGCAGAAACAAACTTACACAGGCTCGGCAAAGCGACCATTTGGGCTTGCATTAAGCACTTTGTACAATTCTCCTTTAGCAGCAAACTCTAAAATTAAATATATCTTCTTCTCATCATAAAAGTATGTGTAGAGTTGTAGGACATGCGGATGCCTGCAGAGGGAAAAATAGAACATTAAAATGGGCGTTATGTGAAGCTCATTTTGGTTGCCTGCAGTACAAGATAACAATCACAGTAACTAATCTACTAGATAAATAATTTCATTAAGACAAAACAATTTGTGGAGTATTAATTATCAAGTTTATTCTTAAATTTGGAAACATTAAAAACTAATGACTAGCAAATAAAGAATGCCATATAGTTGAGGCACTGAATGTTTGAGCGTCACGAAACCCAACGTCTTCAAAGTCTCAAGGATTCCCATATGAAGAATGTTCAGTGCTGTGAAACATTATCAAAGTGAAGCAGCAAAACGAACAGCTGGAGTCCTAATTTGGAAAAAATGTGTATGATTCCTGATGTTATATTACACAGATACTTGGTAACTGTTACTGCCAACATTAGTTACATAACATTCCTATCAAAGAATGACAGTTAACTACATCTGTAACGGACTGAACTTTGTTCCTTGCTGTGCAGCTAACTTTATTTTTCAAACTAAATAATCGTTACTAATAAAAAGACTTACTTTAAATTTTTTTATTCTTCTGATCTTTCAGGGATACTCAATTCTGTGTGTTATGTATGATGGCAGACCGATTCCGAACCTGCACCAGTGTGTTGGAGATAACAATAATCAATTTCCCCTTTTGTATCGCCGAAAGCAAGGCTGTACCTCTCCACAGCTTTTTTATCACGGTGCTAACTCTTTCAGTTTATTTCATTTTTCTTTTGTTACTTAAGCAAGGAAGAACCTGCAAGCTATTTAAACTTAATACAAACATCCACTGCCCTGAATGCAAAGTACAAGGGTGGATCAAATATAAACGGGATTTTATTTTTTATTTAAATTCATTTATTTAAAAACTCAAGGCAATTATGATTTATTTTTCCACATAATCTCCTGCTTTGGAAATGCATTTATCCCAGCATATGGGCAGCTTTTTGATGCCTTTGTCACAAAAAGAACTGGGTCGTGTCGTCAACCAGTTGCGCACGAAGTCTTCCACACACTCATCTTCAAATCGTCGCCCTTCTAGAGGTCCTTTAAGCGGTCTGAATAAACGAAAATCGCATGACAATAAGTCCAGGCTGTAAAGAGGATGATCAAGTGTAGTCCAGTGTATTTCCTGTAGCTTGGAGACAGAGCTGCACTATGGGGTCGCGCATTGTCATGGAGCAGGATGACCTGTCAAATCAATCAGTCTCGTCTTTTGCGATGATATGCAACTCTCGCCTTGTTCAACAGTTCGCAGTAGTAAGCAGCATTGATTGTGTGTCACTCATGCAAAAGATCAATCAGCAAAATGCCTCACTGATAAAAAAAAACCAGTTGGAAGAACCTTGCCAACTGACAGACGAGTCTTTGCTTTCACTGATGCTGCCTCCCTTTCCTCCACCACTCCTTACCGGCTTTTTTGGATTCTGGAGTGTAGCGATTAATCCATGATTCATCGCAGGTGACGATCCGACTCCAAAATACATCACCTTCTTCTACAAACCTTGCCGTAAGCCTCTGACAGACATCCAAACGTCTCAACTTCAGATTTTCGGTCAAAAGTTTAGGGACCCATCTGGAACACACTTTATGGAGCTGTAGGTCATTTGTGATGATTGCTTGACAGCTCCCATAACTGATTCCAACTTTCCGTGCAATTTCTGATACTATCGCCCGTCAATCGTCGTCAATTATGTCTTTAACCACACAAATGTTTTTGTCTGCAATGCTGGTCCACGGATGGTGATCGTGTTGCAGATTTTCCACACATTCTTGTCCTTCTTTGAACTTTTTATGCCAGGCAAACGCATGCGTCCTTGATAATGTTTTATTACCTAACTGTGCAGTCAATCTTTGGCAAATTTCTGCTACTGTAACTCTTCTTTGAGCAAGAAATTTGAAATTGTGCATTGTGCAAATGGAGGGGTACACCTATTGCTCAGACATTGTGAGCGTTATTGACGAAACAGCAGGAAATATCTAACAACATGCTCTCCTCACTTCTAATGGTCCCGCCTAAGCATAGCAGAAGTGCGGGGCCAGTCCTACCAAATGTTTATGTTCAGGAGCAAAAATCCCATTTATATTTGATCCCCCCCCATATGTTATTCTAGTTTTGCATATCAGCTTGCTGCCGTTTGTTTATCATCTTATCAGTTGCACTCGACACAGAAGGTGGGGATTTCCTTGTCCATAGCCATATTGCGCCATTTGTCTCACCCTCCTCCCAACTTGCATGTTGTTTATTTCTGGTGCTATGTAGTGCAAGTCAACAATAATACTACGCCTAAAATGAAAGCAACAACAAGTTATCATCTGCAGCGGTGTGTTGCAGAATTTAGGGATAAAATCAAACAATTGAAAGACCAGTATTATCGAAAGGATAGATTGCTACTCACCATACAGAGTAGGCATTGAGTCCCAGATAGGCACAATGCAAGCAATCTACCATTTTCATAACCATTTTTCTAATTTAATGATAATTTTTGTTCAGATGGCCACAACCTATTGTACCAACCATATGGGAAACGAAAAAGGTTGAACAGTGATCTCCAGTTTCGCAACACCTGGAGGATAAGAAACACATCGCTTCAGTTTCACTCTGATAAACAACCTGTCATTAGTAATGCAGTTCCAGGTTGTTCTGCTCAAAAATTTTCAATTTATTGTGAAGACTTCTGTAGGTTATTTGTTTCAGCCAACATCTATCTTCCCCAAGATAAATAATCCTGTGTTACGGAATTCTCTCTCCAAATATGCAAATCGTAACACTCCTGAACAGTCAACATTGAGAAAAAATGTCATCCAAAGCGTTACCAACAAACTCTACAGCAAATTCATTGTACTGAGTGAAAATAGACACACTGGGTTGCCATCGGGCAAAACTTCACACTCTGCTGGCAGGAAAGTTGGAAGTGCTACTGCTGGGGTATTAAAAAGATGAGAAAGTGATTTCAAAGAAATATTTTCTGCTAACAACCCAAGAAGTGACAGCTGTAAACCATATGTAGGTTGTGAGATTAGTTAATGAAGCAATGCAAATTTAAGTTTGACAATTTTTTATTGTTAATAACAGATCCTGCAGCACATATGAAGCAGGCAACAGCAGGTCTTGTTAGTTACCCTAAATCATTCATGTTGCAGGCATTATACATTGTTTGTTAGAGCAGTATATCATAATGTGGAAAATTGATTTCTACTGGAAAAAGCATGCTCATTAAATTGCTGAAAAGAAATCACATATTCAAGACTACATCAAGAAGAGGATATATATCTGTGTGTGTGTGTGTGTGTGTGTGTGTGTGTGTGTGTGTGTGTGTGTGTGTGTGTAACATGCCTGCTATATATTTACCAGACTTATCTTGTGACACAGTGCATTCACTTTCCCAGTGTAAGGCAGTGTTTTGGTATAATTGTCAGTCATTTGTGACGGACAACTCTAGCATGAATGGACAATTTAAGAATGAATCTCATTGTGTACTGTAATTCTTCAGCAATCAGTGAGGCATAGTGTAAATTGCATTAATAAATTCTGCATGTTGTTCACATTTCACAAGTAATGTCTTCCACTGCACACTGAAACCCATGACAAGTTGTGCAGCACTCTGAATTCCCCCTCCACCCCCCACCCCACCCCCATTATTCCAACTTGATAAGGGTGCCAGACCATTACACATCACTGAAGACTTGGTCTAATAAGTGAGTTGCACTTTCTTAAAATTATTCTGATAAACCTAGTTCTGGCATCTGTTACCCCTACAGCTACATTTTTGCAGTCACTGCACTTTTAGTCTGTGGACAGATAATCATAAATACTTGAATACTGTTCCCAATCCCAATGACTGCCTGCCTATCATGTACCCCAAGATTTGAATTTATCTGTGGCTGGATGTGGGATTGCAGCCATACTTAAGTTTAAAGTTAGAATGTCAGCTCACAATGCACAAACACTAAATTGATGTGTACTGAATGTACATATCTTCATTGTAAATAACTGCACACAAGATTTTTCACTGCAAGTAATACGATCACAAATGTGTATGCACACAATGTACTTGCAGTAGTGCCTAAGATAGAAAAGGTAAAGGGAGAAATATAAAAATACATTGAAGTTACTACAACTTTCATGGTCACTTCTCTGGCAACCATGTTCCCTTCTTAAAATTAGACAATCGAAATCTGTCACGCAGTGCATTAACATTGGGAGCAATCCAGTGTCAAATTGATGTACGCAGCCACTTCACCAGGAAAACAGATTCAGACACCAAAATGAGTGTTTTACCTTTAATAGATTAGTTACAGCTGTGAGAACTTTATGAAGATGAACATTTCTAAATGCATACCATAAAATTAAGATTCTTCTGTGTAGAGATTTCTGATGAAGGCATGTGACTTTCAAACTTGTTAAATTAGTTCTTTAGCAATGTATAAATCAAATATGAGGTTTCTTCATGTATTTGTACCTATGTGAGTCAGCTGCCAGTCTTTACATTAAGCACTGATCATGAGCAAGTGCATTTTCATTTTATAGCAATGTCACTTTTCTGCAAACAACTTTATGAAAGGAAGCTACAACCATTATCCGCCACATTATTGATGTACACCATGAACAGAGGAAACCTTCTCCCACTATATTAAGTTATGTCAGATGCCGCCTTTGCTTCTTGAGATACCTGTTTATTAAGACATGTCTAAGAGTAAATGTACTCTGAAGTGAGATTTTCAAGGTCTCTGAACAGACCTGCGCACAACGTGCAGTTGCCTACTTACGTACTACTCATGCTCAGGTATGCCAGAAAAATACTTTGGTTATTTAAGCTGCACTGCCCAGAAGATAATTCTGGAAGCTAACAGGCGCTGAAAGCTTTTGTATTCAAGCCAACACAATGACTTCCAAATCTGATTTTTGCTGCACTCCCTTTCATTCTGTTCACCCTATACTAGCATGTTATCCAGCTAGTTCACATATAATTTTTCCATGTGCCTTGTGGGTTAAAATATATTTTTAGAATTAGTAGGTAATTTTCGATGGCCAGAATTTAAGCTCTGTGGATGGGTCATGGGTCATGCCTGGATTGCTCTGTCAGTAAGAGCATGCAGCACTGTAGTATAGGTTAGTAGCAATGTATGGTTGGGCCTAGTGATTCAGGGGTAAGGCATGTGCCTTCGAAACAAGCAATCATGGATCAGATTCCAGGAGGACCTTAGACATTTGTGGTCTGACTTTATTATAGCCTTTCCCTCTCAACAATGTGAAGAGTCATCAGGAACAACTGGGTTTGGATTCCACTTTAAACTGATGGTCCCCTTTCCCATGTTGGGTAACTGATAAATTTGGGACACGCAAGTCGCCAAATTGTTATCCAACTGAAAGACTTGCACCCAGCCACTGAGCCACACAAAACGACTATTGTAATAATTAATTATACTGTTCTTTAAAATTTGGCTGAACTGTTATACAAAAACTCTACTGTTGATGGCTTCAAGTTGCATCTGCAATTAACAAAATAGATACACCCTATTTTGTTTAATTACAAAAATAAAATAATAGTGCAGTATATTATGTTTTCGACCCTGTATTGGGTAGTTCAAGACAATCAGGTCATTTATTAAGTAGTAAGATACCTGTTGCTGTGAATCTGGTTCGTCACTAATAGTGTGTATGTTAAACAGGCACTCTGAGCTATCAGTCTTCTAACTGGTATGATGTCGCCTGCCACAAATTCCTCTTCTGTGCCAATCTCTTCATCTCAGAGCACGCCAACCAGCAGAGAGAGCACACTGTGGCTACTGTGGGCACCTAGCAGCAGGTTTATACAAAGTGCCATTTGCCTCGTGTCACTCGGACAATTAGCAAACAAACCACAGCCGCTGAAGTAACCACGTGTTTAGCCTGCCCGTCAGGGTAGTACAATGAAGGAGCTTGAAGAACAATGTGTGTGTGTGCGCGTGCACACCACAAACTTAGCAAAACTTTCACAGAGGCATTTCAAATGCTTAGCCAAGCATATGGGGAGGATGGTATGAGTCGCACGCAGTGTTGCGAGTGGTTTAAACCATTTTCAACAGGGCAGAATGTCGACCTGTGACGATTGCAAGTCTGAACATCCTTCCATGTCAACAGACAATGGCCATTTGTGGACTGGTTTTTGTGGGAGGCTGTTGCTGCATTTGAGAATTTTCAAATCAGTATTGACATTTGTTGGGTTACGTTTCTTGCCCATAAGGTGTTCAGCAAATGTGGAACGACAGCTATTGCTTTTTAATGCTCTTCTGTGTACCTGGTATTAAAGTTTCTGCTTGTCTGCCCAATATAAACTCATTTGCAGTCCTGACATGTTAGTAGGTAAATATCAGAAGTGTTGTGTTTGTCTGTACTTGTGTTGGTTGTCCTTAGTTTTCCCTGGGTTGAGGTGTCTGTAGGCTATTTTTACCCCTTGTTTTTTTGAGTATGTTGCCTATTCTGTGGACTGCTTTATTGTTTTAGGTGAGAGTGAACAACTTGTTTGTCATTGTGGTTGTTTCTTGTTCATGTGTGCGTGTTCTGTGTGTTTTTAAGTTGATGAGGAGGCTTTTGTTTTTGTGTGATGGGAGTCCTTTTTAATTTTGTGGTTCAGTTTATCTATAGTCTTTGTGTCATATCCATTCTCTACTGCTATTTGTCTGATTGTCTTACCAGTTTCTTCAATTTTTCTGCACCAATTCTGCTCCTTTGTCATGAACATTTGTTCTGCCTCCGCTCATCTCCCTTCAACACTTCAAAGCACTCTGTTCATAACACATTCACCGTAAACAGTTTTGACTCATGAAAAGAAGTTTGGTGGGTGTTATTCCTTCCATGAGTAGGAAGTGGATCAAAGCATGTGGCCAACTTGGTGGGACTTCTTACCAATATCATTCATACAACTGGACACTACAACATGAGTTTATCTATTACATATTCCTGCGATGCTCGCTCTTCTCAGGGGATCCCCTCTACCACTAGTGTTGCCAAAAAGCACAGCCCATGGTCACCATACACACTTTCTGAACACGTGTAATACAACATAGTTATGTTCAGTTTATATTCTTAAGAACGGCAAAAAAAGAAAGGATTTTAACAAACCACAATTACAAACACATCTGCAGCAAGCAAATGTTCAAAACTAACAGACTGTGAAACAATTTAAATATGAGTGGTACTGTATGTACTTTGGCAATGACAATAACTTGTGTAAGAGATCGAAGAGCCATCTGCGCCGCAACAGACTACAAAATGGCACGTTACAGGGCTATTACAAATGAATGAAGCAATTTCATAAATTCACTGTAGCTCCATTCATTGACATATGATCACGACACACTACAGATACGTAGAAAAACTCAAAGTTTTGTTTGGCTGAAGCCGCACTTCAGGTTTCTGCCACCAGAGCGCTCGAGAGCGCAGTGAGACAAAATGGCGACAAGAGCCGAGAAAGCGTATGTCGTGCTTGAAATGCACTCACATCAGTCAGTCATAACAGTGCAATGACACTTCAGGACGAAGTTCAACAAAGATCCACCAACTGCTAACTCCATTCGGCAATGGTATGCGCAGTTTATAGCTTCTGGATGCCTCTGTAAGGGGAAATCAACGGGTCGGCCTGCAGTGAGCGAAGAAACGGTTGAACGCGTGCGGGCAAGTTTCACGCGTAGCCCGCGGAAAATTGGCTCATGCCACAACTGGAGACCGACAGCGCCGACTTCATCTTTCAACAGGATGGTGCTCCACCGCACTTCCATCATGATGTTCGGCATTTCTTAAACAGGAGGTTGGAAAACCGATGGATCGGTCGTGGTGGAGATCATGTCATGGCCTCCACGCTCTCCTGCCTTAACCCCATGCGATTTCTTTCTGTGGGGTTATGAGAAAGATTCAGTGTTTAAACCTCCTCTACCAAGAAACGTGCCAGAACTGCGAGCTCGCATCAACAATGCTTTCGAACTCATTGATGGGGACATGCTGCGCCGAGTGTGGGAGGAACTTGATTATCGGCTTGATGTCTGCCGAATCACTAAAGGGGCACATATCGAACATTTGTGAATGCCTAAAAAAACTTTCGAGTTTTTGTATGTGTGTGCAAAGCATTGTGAAAATATCTCAAATAATAAAGTTATTGTAGAGCTGTGAAATCGCTTCAATCATTTGTAATAACCCTGTACAACGTGAGTGTAGAAAACAATGTGCCGCTCAAACATTCCAGTTGCTGGACTGTATTATTATGGGGGATACTGGAGTCATTTGGTTTGTGTTGGTAATGAATAATGTCTGAAAAGTGGAAACTGGCGTGCTGACAATATAGCAGAAACCAAAAAAATACACAATCCAAAAAAATGCAGTATTAATACATAGAATCTGGCACTGATTTACAATGTGGTTGGAACTACTATCACATCCGAATGAACTAGTTCTGCAATAGGATAATGGGATGATATCTAAATATATTTACCTATCAATGTGACAGCCTTAATTCTGCCAATGTGTACAGACAATCTGCAGCAAAAACTTATTGAGGAGGGCAGCAATCTCCAAACATTTTGGAAACAACTGACTGTGCTAGACACATGACAAATGTAACACCATAGCCAATTATGGAAGAGCATTAATACTAAAACTGATTAAGTCAGTGAGTCTGATGACAAAGAAGACTGCCCACATTAGCAACACTGCTGCAGTTTTGATAAGTACTCCAGAGTATGAAACTATTGACAAAATGTTTCTGAATGGTTTGACATGGACTGCACAGAGCCAGGTCATGAGAAGTTGAGTGACAGTGCTATTGTTCAGAGAGTACCAGGAAAATCCGAGGAGGTGAATGACAATGACAATGATGACAACATTCCTCTAATTCCAGAAACATATCAGTCATTCATCAGCATTTCAACGGGCTGAAGGGTTACTGGAGTACCTGGGACAGCAAGAAGATGGTGGACTGTGGTTCTTTCTGTGGATGTAAGTTTAGTTTGCATTTGAGTGATTTGGGGAATGATGTTGAGGCAAGGTTCGAGGTTAAGAAATTCTGAAAAAATTAATAGGGGGTGAATTGAGGGGGGGGGGGGGGCGGTGGATCACTGCTGTTGGCTTGTGTGTGTGTGTGTGTGTGTGTGTGTGTGTGTGTGTGTGTGTGTGTGTGTGTGTGTATTTTTGACGAAGGCCTTGTTGGCCAAAAACTTACTTGTGACAGTCTTTTTGTTGTGCCTATCTGCGACGCAACGTCCCCGCTATATGCTGAGTAGCAACTTTCCTTTTCATAATATTATTGTAATTAATTTTTTTGTTTTTGACCATCTTCCACATATTAAAAAGTACTTTAATTGTGGGTTACCCACAGAATTCATTTATCTGTAAGTCCCCAATTAGATAATCGTGAGTACACTGTATTTAAAAAAAAAAAAACGAAACACCTTTTTGGAATTTATAGCTTATCAGAAAGGTTAGAAGACTTATTATTCATAATGCAATTTGAAATGGTTTTATCACATCAGCCATAAAGGCATTCGCTGATTTTCAATTTATATTCTAAGTAAGCTTCAGATATTCTGTGCAGTTTATCATCATTTTTACCAAACCAAAGTCTCAGGATACTGAAGGTATGTCGAGTTGTTCGTACACAGTGTCTTCAATTTGTATTTCGAGCTCCTAATGAAGGAGTGTAGTGAGAACTGGAAGCTATCTGAATGTGGATTAGGTCACATAGCAGATGGAAAATTGGGGATGTATTGAACCGTCCCTCTTTTCTTGACTGACAATCCTCCTTTATAGGTGGTGTTAAGCAGAGGCAGCAGTTATCTGTGTGGTTTGCAGGCTCCTGCCAAACCATACGCACAACAACTCTTAACTGAACAAGAGTTACAACAACTCGCGACTTCTTATGGTCTCCTACCAACATACCAAAACAAAACAAATTGGCAGTCCTTTTAAGAGGCATCAGATTATTGTTCTGTGGCAAAATGTTATTTCACCACAAATTAAACAAAATCTAATCACTGATTTTACATATGTTTGTAGCATTTTGATTTAACAAATTTTACACTCAAAAGAATTCTAAAACTAGAAATCACAACACAAAAAATAAAACTCACAGTTACAGCCAACTGTAATAATATTTATCCCCTACAAACAGTTGCAGTACTTTTCTTCACGTAACAGTTGTGACAACTTCATAATCAAACTTACCCTCCAAATTAAATTCGTAGATAACAAAAAATGACTTATCACTTTATCTCCAAAGCATTTTATGGCGATTTTTTAATTCGGCAAGGGTAAATACATAAGAACAAGCCATTTTTGATCCCCAAACATTTTCGTTGTTGTGCTGTTTGAGGCTTCCCGGCGCTGCACCTGCTTGATAGGTTCCCAGGAATTACGCCAGATAATACTGTAAAAACTGCACAATAGTTCAGCGAGACAAGATGGTGGGCAGCTGTCTCGCTGAAATATTGTGCGGTTTTTACAGTATTGTCCAGCATAATTCCCGGGAACCTATCAAGCATTTTCATTGTTGAGTGGTGTTATTTAAATAGGATTTTCATTAAATCTGTATAAAATTTATCTGTGAAATATGATGGCACCAGAAGTAGGTACATGCAAAGATGTGTCCCACAAACCTTTTTAATGTGACACCTGATCATTACTGTATCACCTGTCATTAAATAGTTAATTGTCTAATATTTGTTTATTAGAGTTTTCCTTGCCCTAACAAAACTTCTTTATTTGCCATAGCGCCAACATAAATGTGCTACTAAAATGTTCAGGACGTCATACACTTTGAAAAAACATATTGGGCTTGCAGTTGCCATGATAGGAATGAGTAAGTAAAATATATGCTCTCATTACCTTTATGGCAGAAGTCCTGGTCACATCACATCAAAGTTTGATATTTCTGTGTGATAGCTCTCATCTACCTGACTAGCATGGGACACATTGGCTTTGCATTGGCAGTTTCAAGCGGCCATACCACACACTAACTACTGCCAAGTACACCAAGACTTCTACATCTACGTGATTACTCTGCTATTCACAATTAAGTGCCTGGCAGAGGGTTCAATCAACCACCTTCAAACTGTCTCTTTACCATTCCACTCTCGAATGGCCCATGGGAAAAACGAGCACTTAAATTTTTCTGTGCAAGCCCTGATTTATTTCAGCGTGATGATCATTTCTCCCTATGTAGGTGGGTGCTAACAGAATGTTTTCACAATCAGAGGATAAAACTGGTGATTGAAATTTCATGAGAAAATCCCGTCGCAAAGATAAACGCCTTTGTTTCAATGATCGCCACTCCAATTCACATATCACGTCTGCGACACCATCTCCCCTATTTCGCAATAATACAAAGCGAGTCGCCCTTCTTTGAGCTTTTTCAATATCATCCGTCAGTCCCACCTGATACGGATCCCACACCGCACAGCAATACTCCAGAATAGGCTGGACAAGTGTAGTGTAAGCAGTCTCTTTAGTAGATCTGTTGACCCTTCTAAGTGTTCTGCCAATGAAATGCATTCTTTCGTTTGCTCTACCCACCACATTATATATGGGATCATTCCAATTTAGGTTATTTGTAATTGTAATCCCCAATTATTTAGTTGAATTTACAGACTTCAGATTTGTGCGACTTAAAGCATAATCGAAATTTAGAGGATTTCTTTTAGTACTCATGTGAATAACTTCACACTTTTCTTTATTTAGGGTCAATTGCCACTTTTCGCACCACACAGATATCTTATCTAATTTATTTCGCAATTCGTTTTGGTTATCTGATGACTTTACGAGATGGTAAACGACAGCATCATCAAAAATAATCTAAGAGGGCTACTCAGATTGTCTCCTATGTCGTTAATATACATCAGGGACAAAAAAATTGTTATGAGATTCATGTGTTTCTTAGCATTCAGGGTCTGTAACACTTCCTTGGGGAATGCTGGACATTGATTCTGTTTTACTCAACGACTTTCCATCTATTACTACTTGACTTCTTGTTGGGTTACAGGCATTTCCCACAAAAGTCACAGTTTTCAGTTTGGGTCTTTGTTCATAATGAAGACTCATTCAGACACCAAGAAACTTATGTTATTTCAAAATGCAAAAAAATGAATCAAACTAAGGCAACACTGTTTTCAATTACTACTGTTTTCCTGAATGCTAAGAAACACATGAATCTCATAACAATTTTTTTGGTTCAAAGCTATAAAAGTCGGCAGAATTTACCACATCAACTGCACAAATCAACATACACCAGCTTTGTCTTACGATTTCATTTATATTTTGCTGAACTTTCTTTCCAATCAATCTGTTACACTATACATTCCTGTCTTCATTAAATGTGGTCTACTTCATACAAGTCTGATGTTCACTGATTCAACTTCATCACCTGCAGGGTCATAATTTTCATGCGATATGAATAATCTCACAGTGCAATTTTATTCTAATCTGTACCATGTTATGTCTTGATCTTAACGTGTCTAGTTTATCTTAACAGTAATACCGATTACAGTATGAAGGGACACACCAATGGATTAACCAATCATCCCTCAGCTGTTACACAAGGGAGGTATCACATATCACTATCGAAAATACATGCAAAATCAAGGTCTATACTTAACTGAACACTCAAAAGGAATTTAATTACACACTCGCTGTAAAAATCTCAACATATCAAGTACATCTACGGGGAGGAAATACAGCAGGAACTAAAGAAGTTATCTAAACTTTAAAACAGAAAAAAACAATTAGGTCATCACTCACATTTCTACTCAAATGCCACGACTATTCTGTCATACTGAATCATTAAAATTCTTCACCACCTGAAGACACTGACAACAAATCGCATCACAGGTGGGCCAGCCAGCAGTCTGATTACAGCTACATGCTGGTAGACACCTCACATGTTTGAACCAATTTCCTGCAGAGCACTCTGTGTCACAACCAAACTTTTCTCCAATTCCAAACTGTCACAATTCACCAGTTCACTTCTTATTCCCTGCCCAGCTTTGTTTCGTGACATATTTGAAATTTTGGATCCCGATTCCTGGGTTTCACTTCTTCCGCATTTCATCAGAAATGATAACACACACACAAAAATGCTAAAAAAAGAAAAAAATCACAACAATGCTAACAAAATACACACCTTTCATACAGAGTACTACCAAACACTATTATTTTTTCGTACGATAGTATCTGGTGTCACATATACCACACACCCACCCACCCACCACAGAGATCAGCCTACATCAGATAAGTTTTGTACGTGAGGCCAAACTTTTTGAAGACAGCAATTCATTGTCATGACTGGTTCCAGAAAGTCGTAAGTGTAACAGCTGTGTAGAAGGTCATTGGTTTGAATCTCAGTCACAGGCTCTGAAATTTTTTATTTCTCAAACTTTCAAAATGATTAAGCAATGGCAATGCCAGGCAGAAATATCAACCATGTAGGAAATGACAGATTGCTACTTACAATAAACAAGATGCATAAAGTTGCAGACAGGCACAATTAAGACATTTACATGAAGCTTTACCACAGCCTTCTTCAGCAAAAGAGAAACAAGCACCTCATGCACACTTGACTGCGAACTTCATCATCTCAGCCTAAGATACTGGAGTCGGCGATCATGTGTGCGTGAGTTGTGCTTGCTTGTGTGTGTGTTTCTCCTTTGCTGAAGAAGGCTGCAGCCAAAAGCTTTATGTAAATGTCTTAATTGTGCCTGTCTGCAACTTAATGCATCTTCTTTATGGTAAGTAGCAATCTGTCTTTTCCTACATTATCAAAATGATTAATATTTTTATTCAATAAACTGGTTTAAATGTAACTTCTTATTTCTAATACTTTGCCACATCATTTTTATCATTGTACTGACTTATTTGTGCTTATATTTTCTTCCTGTCATTCTTTTTTCTATTTGAAATCTGCATGTCATTTATAACCTGTAATGAGGACTCCTCATCAGTTGATAATGTGGCAGCTCGTGAAGCCAGTGTGAGGATAGTTTTAGGTAACCAATGAAAGTGAGGAGTTTACTCGTAAAGGGTAGCTTTAACTGTCAAGGTAAAGCAAGCATGGTTACCAGTTCGGCCACAGGCTGCTAACTACTGCTTTCTCAGATACACTGCATATACAAAGTTGTGGTTAGGTTAGGACAAGAGCTAAAATCCTGGGCTACAAAATGCATCATCTGTTGCAGTTCAGTCATTGGCCACTAAAAATTAGCTGCAGACAGAGTAGCTCACATTCAAGTCATATTGGCACCCCATACAGCCACTTCAAACATTGCCTCGGGTTATGCCCTAAGCAACAACACTTATTAAGTGACTGTGCAGTATGTGTGTCACCTACATCCAAGTTGCAGCCTGCAGCCAAAGTGGCAACACTGCAGAAAGTGACAGACATCAACCAACAAGTAGTTTTAGTCTGACAATAGGAATTGTGAAGGATGAATATGGTATACATGTTGTCAACTCAATGTAACATTGAAAGAACAGTTACTCCTCCACTTTGAGATGGCTGCAGCAATCTCTCCTGACTGAAGTGGTTGGTTGGTTTAAAAGGGGGTGAAAGGGACCAAACTGTGAGTGCATCGGTCCCTTGTTCCCAGCAGAACAATTACCGAAGGGAAAGGAGAAAACAAAGAAGACGTACGGCACTATAATAGGAGAAAGGAAGAACCAGAAGAACAACAGGACAAGAAAACCACAGAGAGACCCAAGAAACAGGGAGAAGAGATTAAAGACAAGAAAGCAGATTACCATGACTGACTGACCATGAGAATAAAAAAGAAGAAGCCAGCCACTCTGTAACACATTAAAACCTCCACCCTAAAAGCTCTAGGGTGAAGGACACAGAGGGACAAAGGATATGCGCTAAAACTCAGATCAAATGATAAAACCCACCCTCATGAATAAAATGTAAAACTAAAGCTGCTGTTGACGCATTGTCGCCCAACTCCCAAGGTAAGGAGTTGGGAAAGCTAAAAGTCCGCCGCAGAGCGGTGAAAAGTGGGCAGTCCAGCAAGAGATAGACGACTGTCATTTGGGAGCCACAGTGACACTGACGTGGGTCCTCACGACGGAGGAGGTAACCATGTGTGAGACACTTATGACCAATGCGGAGCTGACAAAGGACAACTGATTCCCTGTGAGAAGCCTACAGGGAAGACTTCCACACATTCACAGTCCCTTTAATGACACGCAGTTTGTTGTGCGTACTGTTATGCCACTCCGTCTCCCAAAGCCGAAAAACCTTGCGGCGTAAGACAGAACGCAGGTCACTTTCAGAGATTCCCGTCTCCAAGAGAAGTTTCCACGTAGCCTGTTTGGCCAGCCTGTCAGCTAGTTCGTTGCCTGGGATTCCGACGTGTCCTGGGGTCCACACAAACACCACTGAACGACTGGACCATGTTAGGGCAGAGATTGACTCCTGGATGTTCTCTACTAAATGATGGTGAGGGTAGCACTGGTTGATAGCTTGTAGGCTGCTCAGGGAGTCAGAACAGAGGAGAAACGACACACCAGAATAGGAACAGATGTACTGAAGTGCACAAGATATGGCTACAAGCTCTGCAGTGAATACACTGCAGCCAGCAGGCAAGGAATGCTGTTCAAGATGGTGTCTGTGGACATAGGCAAAGCCAACATTACCATCAACCATCAAGCCATCAGTGTAAACAACTTCAGAGCTCTGGAATATGTCAAGAATTGAGAGGAAGTGACAGCGGAGAGCGGCGGGGTTAACTGAGTCCTTACAACCATGCAAAAGGTCCAGACAAAGCTTCGGCCAAGGTGTACATCATGGAGGTGTACATGAATGGACCTCAAGTAGAGGTGCTAAAGGGAAGAACTCCAGTTCAGAGAGAAGGGATTGCACACAAACCACAATTGTGAGCCCTGATTTGGGCCGTCAATGTGGGAGATGAACAGCCGCGGGTGGGAAAAGGAGACAGTAATTCCGAGGCTCAGGAGAACTACGAATGTGTGCAACATAACTGGCGAGCAGTTGCGCATGTCGGAACCGCAAAGGAGGAACTCCGGCCTCCACCAGGACACTAGTCACCGGACTCATTTTAAAAGCTCCCATCGCTAGGCAAATGCCACAGTGGTGCAGTGGGTCGAGTAAACACAATGCTGAGGGTGCTGCCAAACTGTAAACCAGACTCTCATTGTCAAGGCGGGATTGAACAAGGGTTCTGTAGAGCTGCAATAGTGTACAGCGATCTGCACCCCAGTAGGTGTTGCTCAGGCAGCAGAGAGCATTGAGGTGCTGCCAGCAATACCACTTAAGCTGACGAAGGGGAGATATCCAAGTCAATCAGGCATCGAAAACCAGTCCTAAGAATCAATATGTCTCCTACAGTGAATGGATCACTATTAAGATAGAGGTCAGGTTCTGGATGAACGGTACGATGCTGACAGAAGTGCACGACACACGACTTCGTGGCTGAAAACTGGAAGCCGTGGGCTAGAACCCATGACTGCGTCTCGTGAATGGCTCCCTGTAGGCATCACTCAGCAACTCTAGTACTGGAGGAGCAATACAAAATGCAGAAGTCTCTCGCATACAGAGAAGGGGAGACTGACGGCCCTACAGCTGCTGCTAGACTGTTAATGGCCACTAAATACAGAGCCCTAAGGAATGCCATTCTCCTGAATACAGGGGAGGGGGGAACTTTAGAAGGCACCAACTTGGACACGGAAAGTACGGAGCGACAGGAAGTTTTGGATAAAATCTGGAGCGGGCCCCAGAGACCCAACTCATACAATGTGCCAAGGATATGACGTCGCCAGGTTGCTTCGTATGCTTTACACAAGTCAAAAAAGACGGCAACCAGGTGTTGGCATCTGGAAAAGGCTGTTCGGATGGCAGACTCTAGGGACACAAGATTATCAGTGGTAGAGCGACCCTGGCAGACGCCACCCTGACATGGAGCCAGGAGGCCATGTGACTCCAGGATCCAACACTACCACCGACACACCATATGTTCCAGCAGCTTACAGAGAACGTTGGAGAGGCTGATGGGCTGATAGCTATCCACATCAAACGGATTTTTACCGGGTTTCAGTACCGGAATGATGGTGCTCTCCTGCCACTCTGATGGAAAGATGCCACTGCACCAGATCCGGTTGAAGATGACGAGGAGATATCACTTGTAGTCAGACGACAGATGTTTGATCATCTGACTGTGGATCCGATCTGGCCCAGGAGCTGTGTCGGGGCAATGTGCAAGGGCACTGAAATAATGCCCCACTTTGAAAATGGGGCATTATTGGGTTCACTGTGGCGTGTAGTGAACAAGAGGACTTTGCTTTCCATCCGCCGTTTGAGAGTTCAAAAGGCTGGGGGGTAGTTCTCCAACGCAGAGGCTCGAGCATAGTGCTCAGCAAAGTGCACGGCAATCGCTTTTGCGTCGGTACAGAACACGCCATTGATGTTAACACCAGGGACACCTGTTGGGGTCTGGAACCCAAAAAGACATCCGATCCTCTTTCAGATTTGGGACGGTGACGTATGGCACCCAATGGTCGAGATGTACCTCTCCCAACACTCCTGTCTCCATCATTTTGTAAGCAGGCGAATTCAGCAGTGACAGCAGAGGTGAAGGCTACCCAGTCACCCTCGTTTAAAGCCCATCCAGGGGAGTGACAGGAATATGGGGAAGTGGTCAGTTCCACACAGGTAGTCATGTGCTCTCCAGTGGATAGATGGGAGAAGTCCCGGGCTGCAAATTGATAAATCAATGGCCGAGTAACTACCATAAGCCACACTGAAATGTGTGTCGGCTCCAGTATTTAAGAGGCAGAAGTCGAGTTGGGACAGTACATTTTCGACGTCTCTGCTATGGCCAATAAGCATAGTGCTGCCCCACAAGGGGTTATAGAAAGGTTTAGGGAGTTGATCAATCAGTGCAGCCAATACATTCAGGGGTACCGCAACATCTGGAGGGAGATATACATTGCAGACAGTTATTTCTTGCGTCATCCGTATCCTGACAGCCACAGCTTCAAAATGAGTTTGAAGGGGCACAGGTTCACTACAAACTGAGTTCCGGACATAAACGCAAACTCCACCTGACACTATTATTTTCGCTGCAGTTATTGTAATATCCCCTGTAGCCATGAAGGGCAGGGGTACGCATTGCCGGGAACCAGGTTTCCTGGAGGACAATACAGAAAGCAGGTACAAAGCTCAACAGCTGCTGTAGCTCAGCCAGGTGGTGGAAACAACTGCCGCAATTCCACTGGAGGATGATGTGATCGTGAGACTGGGAAGGCATGAAACACTCATTAGGCAGTCTGTGCCTCAGGGTGATCTGCTGCCACCGACTTATTTCCTGAACATGCTATATTCATTGTGTCTGAAGGTCTGGCGAGATCTAGGTCCTCAACAGACGCCAGAATACTCACCTCATCCTCAGACGCAGAGCTTGTACGCAGCAGTGGTGCGGGTGCCACTGCAGTTCCCTTGTCTTGGGGTCTTCTTTCTGGATTTCTCTCACTGATCCTTGGGTTTCTCTGGCTGTGAGGGCTTCACTGATTCAGTCTCCAGGACTGAGGATGATCGTGAAGCCCTACAACCAGCTGCTTTTGGACTCTTCGGCCTTTGGCGGGTGTCATGTTTCTACAAGCAGAAACCTGGGAAGGGAGTGACTCGAGGGACCCCTTCCTAGCGAGCGGAGCCAAAGACAACTTACGCTTCTCTGGCTCAGAAGTGGGGACTGGTGTCCCCAATGATTGGGGGGAGGACAGTGCTCCCAAGGTAGGTGGTGCTGGAGCAACAGGGAGGGAAGTGCCCTCCACCATCAGGGGGGCAGGTGTAGTCTTCCAGCTCTGAGAGCCAACTGGAATTCGTGGAACTTATGGGGCTACAACTGTTCTCGAAGCAGCGGCATAAGATGAGGTCATAGCAACAGGATGTAGGCTCTCAAATTTCCTCTCGGCCTCAGTGAAGGTCAGTCAGTCCTGGGTCTTGTATTCCACGATTTCCTTTCTTGCTGTAAAATCCTGCAGTCTGGTGAGCAAGGAGACTGGTGCTATCGGCAGTTGACGCAAGTGGGAGGCGGGGCACATGGAGTATTAGGATGGGATGGACGTCCACAATCTCGACATGTGATGCTGGAAGTACAATGCAAAGACACATGCCCGAACTTCCAGCACTTAAAGCACTGCATTGGGGAAGGGATTTATGGCTTAACATCACAGCAGCAGACTATCAACTTGGCCTTCTCAGGTAAAGTGTCACCCTCGAAGGCCAAGATGAAGGCACCAGTGGCAACCTGATTATCCCTCAGATCCCAATGGACATGCCGGACAAAATGAACTCCTTGTCGCTCTAAGTTGGCGTGCAGCTTGACGTCAGACTGCAAAAGAAGGTCCCTGTGGAATATAATATCCAGGACCATATTTAAGCTCTTATGAGGCATTATGGTAACAGAAACATCCCCCAGCTTGTCACAAGCAAGTAATGCCCATGACTGGACAGAGGATGCCGTTTTTATCAAGACTGACCCTGATCGCATTTTGAATAAGTCGTCCACCTCTCCAAACTTGTCCTCTACATGCTCTACAAAAAACTGATGCCTCATCAAGACAAAGGAATCCCCATCAGCTCTCATACATACAAGGTACTGGGGCGAGCAAGGTTTGCTGCCAGCCTTTGCCTGGCATTCCTGTTATGGTGTGGCCATGGAGGAGAACAATTTTAGGATCATACTTCCTTGCATTCTACTGAGACTTGGAATGCTTAGAGACTGCTGGTGTTTGATCACCAGCAAGTAATGACGTGGTACACTCCATCATGCATTATCCGCCCTGATGCCACCCACTCCAACCGGGGGCCCTCCCCACGGGTGCCACCCAGCCACAGTATAGGCCACCTGGCAGGATGGCCATTGCTGGGAGTCCCAATGACATCTACTCCTTGGCATTCGTGGGAGTTAATGGCGCAGGCATCAGCAGAGTGATCCCTGGGTAGTCACAGGGCTACAACCAACAGGGTACATGAGGGCCCCACCACAATGGACTGGCTACTGTGCTGGATATGGGGTGCAAAGAATTCCATAGTCATCGTTGGAGCAGAAAGCGACACTGCATAGTGGGTGGAGGAAAATGCACCCAGGAAGGTGTCCTCACTCAAGAAATGGTCGCTGAGTGGGACTACAATGCCACGACGAGAAAGTGGGCTACAGATCTCAATGCACGATGGACACAATGCACCATTTAAGGTTCCCTTCCCCAATAGGCCTGCTCTTCGGGAAAATTTTGAAAAATGGAGGCCAGACCCTACAGGGGATCATCACATAAAGGCTGAAAGGTGTGACTCCTTTTAGTTGCCTCTTATGGCAGGCAGGAACACCTCGGGCCTATTCAAACTCCCGGGCCCGCAGGGATGTGGTGGGGACTGAAGTGGTTCGACAATGCCTCCTGGGCAATGAAACACAACAGACCACCAGCAAAGAGATAGTATCAGTGACAGAAAGACACCAGTAACCAGATGAGAATCCATGACAGATTCATGATCAAAGCAATTGATCATGACCTTATGTCGGTACATGAGAAAGCATTACACCTTCCTCTTAACTCCAACTTCATTACCAATTTTTAATAGCAGCATTGTCATGCACCTCATCTCCTACTCATGTGCAAATGCAGCAGAGGAAACTTACCAAGGAACATGGAACATTACCAGGGGCCTGCCACATTTGACAAATATCTTTAACGAAAAAATAACAGCCAGCCAACAGCTCCAAGGAGAGAGACTGATAGTTCACAGGATGACTGACAGCGCAGCAACACTGCTCTCATTATGGATTCAAGCTATGAATTACTCAACAGTTTATAGAAAAATTGAGGGTGATCCAACAAGTCACACGAAGAGGAAAACAATGTCCTTTGAAGCTCTGCGGTTGATCAGAAACTGACCAGAGACAGTACGAATGACACAGATGTGCTTTGCCAAAAAATAAATACAGAAGGCATACAAGTGCAACCAACTGCAAATAGCATCAGAACATCATGGCACCGTCACCTGTATTCATACATCTTGTTTTATCTGAAATCAATTTCATTATTACACAATATATCCAGGCCCCTCTATGATACCAGGTGATCATGTGGAAACCTAATTATCATAATCATATGCTGAGAGGGTGCAAATACAGGGTGTTTCAAAAATGACCGGTATATTTGAAACGGCAATATAAACTAAACGAGCAGCGATAGAAATACACCGTTTGTTGCAATATGCTTGGGACAACAGTACATTTTCAGACAGACAAACTTTCGAAATTACAGTAGTTACAATTTTCAACAACAGATGGCGCTGCGGTCTGGGAAACTCTATAGTACGATATTTTCCACATATCCACCATGCGTAGCAATAATATGGCGTAGTCTCTGAATGAAATTACCCGAAACCCTTGACAACGTGTCTGGCGGAATGGCTTCACATGCAGATGAGATATACTGCTTCAGCTGTTCAATTGTTTCTGGATTCTGGCGGTACACCTGGTCTTTCAAGTGTCCCCACAGAAAGAAGTCACAGGGGTTCATGTCTGGCGAATAGGGAGGCCAATCCACGCCGCCTCCTGTATGTTTCGGATAGCCCAAAGCAATCACACGATCATCGAAATATTCATTCAGGAAATTAAAGACGTCGGCCGTGCGATGTGGCCGGGCACCATCTTGCATAAACCACGAGGTGTTCGCAGTGTTGCCTAAGGCAGTTTGTACCGCCGAAAATTCACGAAGAATATCCAGACAGCGTGATGCAGTAATCGTTTCGGATCTGAAAAATGGGTCAATGATTCCTTTGGAAGAAATGGCGGCCCA
Source organism: Schistocerca cancellata (assembly GCF_023864275.1). Taxonomy (NCBI): domain Eukaryota; kingdom Metazoa; phylum Arthropoda; class Insecta; order Orthoptera; family Acrididae; genus Schistocerca; species Schistocerca cancellata. The sequence goes on along the minus strand of NC_064627.1, from coordinate 362,373,160 downwards.
GACCAGTACTTTTTGAGGATGCAGGGACGATGGGACTGCAACATGGGGCTTTTCGGTTCCCCATATGCGCCAGTTCTGTTTATTGACGAAGCCATCCAGGTAAAAATATGCTTCATCAGTAAACCAAATACTGCCCACATGCATATCGCCGTCATCAATCCTGTGCACTATATTGTTAGCGAATGTCTCTCGTGCAGCAATGGTAGCGGCGCTGAGGGGTTGCCGCGTTTGAATTTTGTATGGATAGAGGTGTAAACTCTGGCGCATGAGATGATATGTGGACGTTGGCGTCATTTGGACCGCAGCTGCAACACGGCGAACGGAAACCCGAGGCCGCTGTTGGATCACCTGCTGCACTAGCTGCGCGTTGCCCTCTGTGGTTGCCGTATGCGATCGCCCTACCTTTCCAGCACGTTCATCCGTCACGTTCCCAGTCCGTTGAAATTTTTCAAACAGATCCTTTATTGTATCGCTTTTCGGTCCTTTGGTTACATTAAACCTCCGTTGAAAACTTCATCTTGTTGCAACAACACTGTGTTCTAGGCGGTGGAATTCCAACACCAGAAAAATCCTCTGTTCTAAGGAATAAACCATGTTGTCTACAGCACACTTGCACGTTGTGAACAGCACACGCTTACAGCAGAACGACGACGTACAGAATGGCGCACCCACAGACTGCGTTGTCTTCTATATGTTTCACATCACTTGCAGCGCCGTCTGTTGTTGAAAATTGTAACTACTGTAATTTCAAAAGTTTGTCCGCCTGAAAATTTACTGTTGTCCCAAGCATATTGCAAAAAACAGTGTAGTTCTATCGCTGCTCGTTTAGTTTTTATTGCCGTTTCAAATATACCGGTCATTTTTGAAACACCCTGTAGCAACATCCGCTGTGCTGAATTTCTTTCCTGTTTGTGGCGTGATCACTGACAGCACATTGTCTTCAAATATTCCTCGCAAAAAATTTTCTGTTTAGCGCAACTACCATAAAAATTCAGATGGTGTGACCACAAGTTGTCCCATACAACAGCAGTAGCATATTTATACGTGAAGGGCACTGAGAAGATTCTGTAGAAGGCTGTTCTAAAACTGGCACACTTCTATCATTAAGTTAATGGCAGATGTGTTGTGTGGCCAGTTGGCTGGGAAACAGTACATAGATTCCTGCTGTGTCTGAACTCACTCCACTATGGCAGTGGAACAAGACAGAACTCAATCATTCTTAGATGTTCTACTGAAATGTAAATGCAATGTACAATGCATCACTGTGTTCCATCCACCTCCCAAGACCTCAGCTATACCATGGAACTTCGATTTTATGTTTTTCACAATTCTATGCCATAAATTCTTAGCCCCTGTGAAAAACCCGTAAGATCAATGCTAAAAATTCCCTGATTTTATGTTTCTTCCTCAACCTCACTTGACTTCATCCCATTTTCTTCTTATTGGCATTTGATATGACTGAACAAGTGGTAAGAGGCACAAAAGAGAGTGAGAGAAGAAATGCTGATGTAATACATAATAGGTGCTGTCAACCCAACTTGCAACACTGAGTTTCACCACATGGTTATGATACAACTACTGCTATGTTGCAGCAGCAGGACAGTCAACGCAAAGCGTTCCAGAACGAACCAATATGTGATGAAGGGGCCCATCCACCACTTTTTCTTGTGCCACTTATAACTCAGTCTCATCTTTTTGCATGTATTTCCAAAGTACTGTATTCAGCAACATGATCTATAGTCAACCTTTTAAATCCAAACACTGAGTCTCAAAGAATATGCTTGGTTAGAATCAAGGAAACAACCATTATCAGCTAGTGAGCTCTTATTGGCTGGCGACTTGTTATACCACTCAACAACCAGCCCAGCCACCATGCCACACTAACACATGTAATACGTTTACAGACTTTTGCCTATGAAACATTTGAAAGTTCTAAGGTACTAGATTATGAAGTATCAACAGGCACAGAAGCTATAAATCGAAGTCTGTGTGAGAATTTCATTCTCCTACTCCTACACAGCAATTTTACCAACACTTGTAACGTCAACCGACACAACCATATTGCAAATCTATAAACAAACAAGCAAGAAATTTGGAAACTTTACATTATATAATAAAACTATTAACGAAAAAAGGGGTTTTGCCACTAGTAATACTGTAGAGCACACAACTGGAAAGAACATCACTTTTGTTAGTTATGTACAAGGTAACTGAGCCATTTCGCGACACACTACTGCTACAAATTGTATCTTAAAATACGCAGTTTTGAGGGTTCTTTCATTTTACGTTCAACTCAAAAACAGCAAAACTTTACAGTCTATATGGCGAAATAAACTGAAAACTGTGAAATATGGTGAAAACTGCCAGATAACAATACCTCAGATGTTTGTAACATCTCTGATATTTGTTTTTCACCTTCAGCCAACAGCAATAGGTGACGTCACGATAATGCAGTGACTTCTAGCATACAATGTGAAATGGCAAGCTTACTTGGCAGCTTGCTCCATAACATTGACAATGTGATTGGTGTATAGCAAATGGAGTGACCTCAGCTTCCACTTAGGTACAATTTATGTTGTTATACCTCATAGGCCCTCCACTACTGTGCATTGCTTTTGCTTACGGTAGTTCTGATCGGAGCACGTTGACAGAATCCAGAATGTATCGTGCCTTTATCAATTGCAGCTAACCAATGTAGGCTACGCAATTTGCTATATGTGGCACCAGAGTTAACAAAACCTGTTCAGTGAACAGTTGTGCGATGGCCCGTTCATCTTCGTTGGAGGCCTAAATGGTGTTTAATGCATTGCGATGGCAGACAGATTGTTACAAATGTAATAGATGGCTTGGACAGAGAAACAGTGAAATCACCGCAGCCTCAACTTTATTTTGTATTCATTGGTATGAGTAAGTACCACATGAGAAGAAAAACTCGTGTGTATATATGTTTTTTCACTAAACCTGCTGTGTTTGCACTACAGCAAGCGATGAGTTCGAAGGCAAACAGTGCATGTTGGCAATATTGCAGAATGCTCCACTTTAACTACTCAGCACAATGAACAAGGAAAAGTTTACAAGCAATACATTGCAGGTCACTGCTCTTGTGACACCAAAGTATGCTGCGCTGCCACTGACTACAGAAAGAACACAACCACCCCACATTTTAGATTCACACACCCTTCACTGTACTTCAAAGTTTTCAGTTTGATTCAACATGTTCATCAATTTTTGTTTTTTGGATGAGCAAAAACGAAAGATCTCCCAAAAACACGTGTTTTGGTGTATAATTTGTGCTTGTAGTATGTCAGAAAATAGCTCTATTACCTTGTAGCCGAAAACCAATTTCAATTTTTTGATGTGTTTTTACTTCTGTTACACATCTGTGATTTTTAAGAACCAATGAAATTCATTACTACAAATTATTGTGTAAACTCTGTATTGTACATTTAATTTCCTTCACTTACATAGATTTTATATAACATATTGGTGAGGATTATGATTTTAATCGTATAAGCCAATTATATACATTTTGCTCATATTTTGGGGTTTTTAACATTTTCCTCGAGTCTGCATTTTCCTCAAATATACATTTTTTTTTTTGCTGGACCACAGGAAAATGTAAGATATGCAGCTCAAGAGTCAGCCATTTTCCCTGCCTTTGGAGCCCAAGCATATATTACTGAGGCAGTATGTATTGTAGAAGAAAGTTGTCATGGGCACAAATGATAGCTCAAGATGCAATATTCACACAAACTTTCAGTTTATGGGAACAGTTTTATCTACCAGAGTAGTACTTCCTGCCACTTTTGCACAACAAATCGTACTAAAAATTGTGCATTTTGGAGAGATCTTTTATGCGATGCATTAATGAAATTGCTTATTTTCAAAATATACAAATACAAAACCAATCAAATATGGCATGCTAGCTTAGGAAGCTATTATTAAATTACTCAAATAGGTAAAGGAGATGAAAATCATCATCATGGGGGACTGGAATTTGATGGTAGGAAGAGGAGAAAGAGGTGAATATGGACTCTGAGTAAGGAATGAAAGAGGAAGTTGCCTGGTAGAATTTTGCATGGTGTGTAACTTAATCATGGCTAACAGTTGGTTTATGAACCATGAAAGAAGGCTGTATACGTGGGGCTGTATATGTGGAAGAGGCCTGAAGACACTGGAAGGTTTCAGATGGATTATATAATGGTAGGCCAGAGGCTTAGGAACCAGATTTTAAATTGTAAGACATTTCCAGGGGCAGGTGTGGACTGACCACAATTTATTGGTTATGAACTGTAGATTAAAACTGAAGAAACTGCAAAAAGCTAGGAAGTTAAGGACATGGGACATGGATAAACTGAAAGAACCAGAGGTTGTAGAGAGCTTCAGAGAAAGCATTAGGGAACAGTTGTCAATGATGGGGGAAACAAAACAGTAGAAGAATAATGGGTAACTTTGAGAGATGAAATAGTGAAGGCAGCAGGAGATCAAGTAGGTAAAAAAGACAAGGGGCAGTAGAAATACTTGGGTAACAGAAGAGATATTGAATTTAACTGATGAAAGAAGAAAATATAAAAATGCAGTAAATGACACAGTTGGAAAAGAATACAAACGTCTCAACAATGAGATTGCCAGGAATCGCAAAATGGCTAAGCAGGGATGTCCAGAGGACAAATGTAAGGATGTACAAGCATGTATCACTAGGGGTAAGATAGATACTGACTACAGGAAAATTAAGGAGACCTTCGAGAAAAGAAAACCACCTAAGCAAAGAAGGGAAAGCAGAAAGATGGAAGGAGGGTCTATACGAGGGTGATGTACTGAGGGCAATAATATGGAAATGGAAGAGGATGTACATGAAGATGAATGGGAAATACGATACTGTGTAAAGAATCTGACAGAGCACTGAAAGACCTAAATTGAAACAAGGCCTTTGGGGTAGACAATATTTCATTAGAACTACTGATAGGCTTGGGAGAGCCAGCCATGACAAAACTCCCCCACCTGATGAGCGAGGTGTTTGAGAAAAGCAAAATACCTTCAGGCTTCAAGAAGAATGTAATACAGTATAACCCTACTTTTGCTTTCATGGAATTAAAGTTTTCCCACAATTTACAACCTTTTTTTATCGCTCCCGTTAAATTCCCTACATCCACAATCTTAATTCACACACGATTTTGCATCAACATATTTATAATTAGCCTGCAATTTATGCTTTATGAAAAATATTCGTAGAAAAAAACTGACATAAAATGATACTGGCATTATGTTGGGTGACAAGTAGTACTCACATCTGCATGGTGGCTGATAGGAGTAACTAGGTTTGTATGAATAAACGTATCATGACCAATCACAACAATTTCAAAATTGTCTCTACAGCGCATGCGCAGTTATGTGATTATTGTAATCATCGTCACACTTCTGTTGAACCATATTTAGTGTGTTTCGTCTTTTGGTGACTTGTAGCACTAGTTGACACCTTCATTCAATTTGCATTGCTGAAGTAAAAATTAGTGGTAAGATCTTATGGGGCCAAACTTCTGTCATCAGTCCCTGAGCTTACACACTACTTAATCTAACTTAAACTAACTTACACTAAGGGCAACACACACACACCCATGCCCGAGGGAGGACTCGAACCTCCGACGCAGGGAGCCGCATGGACTACGACAAGATGCCTCAGGCCGCTGGCTAACCCACGTGACTGTTGCTGAAGTGTTTTCGGCTTAAACACAGTGCAAATTAAGTACATTCCCATGCTGAGCAAAACATGTTTCAGGGATTTATTCTCACTGTTAAGTGCAATATTTACAAATGTATTTTTTGTGATGTTACACAAAAAAACAATGTGAGTGATAGTTTGTGAGCGTGTGGTTTTCTACATAACTGAGGAAGCACAGTACTGGATAATCCAGTACTGGATTAAAAAGATCACTACAGTTCAAGAGACGCAGAACACCACATACGCAACCACCACATAGAGCACTTATGTAAATATTTTCACTTGATATCAAGAAAAAATTCTCGAAATGCACTGTGCTAAGCATGAAAAAATATATAACTGATGCAATGTTTCATTATTTAAATTATGAATGACAGCTGTGGGAATTCCAAAAACATCGATAATGGCGTTTGAAATTGAATCCAACATTTCTGCTTCCCAACTGTCAGTTCACATTACATCAGCAGTTTTTGTTGGATAATAAACCATTGTTTGATAATGAACAAGTCCCTGACACGAGTATTTTGATGCCTATTATGTACATGTACATAAAGTGCGAAAATGCCAGGGGATATCCTATACATAACTTTTACAGCTTAAAATGTTATTTCCCACATTTTAAACCAGTCCCATGAAAAGTGTAAAAGCAGGTTTTCACGGTATTTCCAATCCCAAAGAAAGCAGGTGTTGACAGGTGTGAAAATTACCGAAGTATCAGTTTAATAAGTCATGGTTGCAAAATACTAAAACAAATTGTTTACCAACGAATTGAAAAACTGGTAGAAACCTACCTTAGGGAGTATCATTTTGGATTCAGTAGAAATGTTGGAACATGGAAGGCAATACTGATCCTACGACTTATCCGAAAAAGTTTTTGACAATGTCGACTGGAATACTCTCTTTCAAATTCTAAAAGTGACAGGTGTAAAATACAGCGAGCGAAAGACTATTTACAATTTGTACAGAAACAGATGGCAGTTGTAAGAGTCTAGGGGCATGAAAGGGAAGCACTGATTGAGAAGGGAGTGACACAGGGTTCTAGCCTATCCCCGATGTTATTCAATCTGTATATTGAGCAAGCAGTAAAGAAAAAAAAAAAAAAAAAAAAAAATTGGAGTAGGAATTAAAATCCATGGAAAAGAAATAAAAACTTTGAGGTTTTCCGATGACATTGTAATTATGTCAGAGACAGCAAAGGACCTGGAAGAGCAGTTGAGCGGAATGGACACCAAAGGAGGATATAAAAAGGACACCAATAAAAGTAAAACGAGAATAATGGAATGTAACCAAATTAAATCAGGTGATGCTGAGGGAATTAGCTTAGGGAATAACACACTTATAGTAGTAAATGAATTTTGCTATTTGGGGAGCAAAATAACTGAAGATGGTCAAAGTAGAGAGGGTATAAAATGTAAACTGGCTATGGCTACGAAAGCATTTCTGAAGAACAGAACTTTGTTTACATCAAGTATAGATTTAAGTGTCAGGAAGTCTTTTCTTGAAGTATTTGTATGGATTGTAGCCATGTATGGAAGTGAAACATGGACTATAAACAGTGCAGACAAGAAGAGAATAGAAGCTTTCGAAATGTGGTGCTACGGAAGAATGTTTAAGATTAGATGGGTAGACCACATAACTAGTGAGGAGGAGGTACTGAGTAGAAATGGGGAGAAGAAGAATTTGTGGCACAACTTGACTAGAAGAAGGTATAGGTTGGTAGGACACGTTCTGAGGCATCAAGGGATCACCAAATTGGTATTTGAAGGAAGCATGGAGGGTAATAATCGTAGAGGGAGACCAAGAGATGAATACAGTAAGCATATTCAGAAGGATATAGGTTTCAGTAGTTATTTGGAGGTGATGAGGCTTGCACAGGATAGGGTAGCATAGAGAGCTGGATCAAACCAGTCTGTGGACTGAAGACCACAACAAACAGCTTCAGAAGCAATGAAATGAAGATTGCAGCTTTCTGATGTGCTCCCATCAGTCCATCAGAGCACAGTACAAGTGACCTAGTTAGCCAACCTTAACGTATTTTGAGATAAAAAGACCCAAATATTTACCACCATTTTGATTTCAATGTTTCCAAAGCTAACATGCTGTATCTGAAGTTTTCCGTATTTATACCAGCGTATTCCAAACAAAATTTATTAGGAATACAAGTAAAAAAACTTAACTTTGAAAGAAAAATTTTCAAATATTTTGTAGTGTGTTATCCTATGTGACAAGCTTCAGTTTCACTTATCAATATATCTCTGTTCGTATTTATAGAACTGAACAAGTCTGAAGACTACTGTTATAGTCACTTTTAAGCAATCCCATTTTTGACATCTTGACAGTTAGGTAGTAATGTATAATTATTAAATATACGAACTCACTGGAGTGAATCACTCTATGACATCAAATGTTATTGAAGTCTACATTCATCGCATTGTACATTTGGACAAAAAAATGAATACAATACCTCAGATGTGTCTGTATCTCTATCTCACGGAGAACTTGTCTTTCTACTCTGGCACCAGTAATTTCTGATTTCATCATTACTTTCAGCGCAATTATAGTCCCTGTTGTCTTCTCTCTTGCCATGTACACATGTCCAAACTTCCCTTCACCTAGAGGACAGCCTATTTCGAAGTCATCAAGACACCATTCCTTCCTGCAGAAATACATGCCACAAATAAAATCCTTGGGAATAAGTTTACCTGGTTTGCTGTCATAATCAATGTCGCAATGTTAAATTGCAATGAAACAATAATAATAAAAGTTACATTAAGATTACAATTTTCATCTGGTGACCTCTAAATACGTTAAATGTAATTAATTAAGGCTATCTTTTAGAAAAGGTACTGCTTGTCATCTCAAAGCTACCTTAAGAACACCAGTTCACAAGTGTCAGAACATAGATTAAATGACTATTAGCATGCTAGACTCACTGTGCTTGAGGAATTTAAGGAAAGCTGAGGTTGATGATTTAGTCATTTGAGGTAGAACAACTATGGTATATGTCACTCTGAACAATACTAGCATTCACCATATGCATTTTAGGGAAATGCTAAATCTGAATGAACACACAAAAATTTCAGTCCTGCTCCTTTGAACCCAAGTCCAATGTCATAACAACCAGGTCACGTAAACTTAAGTCAACAAAACTGCAAAGCAAATCATCCCACTACGCATACAGATATTGAATGCAAAGAATTGCTCAGTAAGAACAATCACATCAATTAAAGCTGCAGTGAGACCATTTTACAGCAGGGTGATGGGAGTTGCTGCCACAGGTATGGGAACTGTGTAAAGGGTATAAACACCATCTTTCTCAGACAAGGCAGCAAAAGGTATCTATTGTCTCATTGTGGATCACCTGCTCTCTTCAAGGAACAGTCCTTGGCAGTACTCACATGGACCAGAAATTTGTGAAACAGTCAATCTAACACAAGAAATTAAGACATGTCACAATGAAAAGAAATAAAACAGTGTCAATGGCTATTATTAACTGTTCATAAAGATTGTTATCAATAACAACAACAACAACAACAACAACAATAATAATAATAATAATAATAATAATAATAATAATAATAATGTACCCATAAAGATTAGTCACAAAGTGCCAACACTCTTTATCTTTCCAGTCTTCAGGGTAAGAAGCCATGAAGACCAGACAAATGTTCAGTTTTGAAGAAAGCTGATCTGAAATTTTCCTTTTAGTTTGCAGCCAGTCTCAAATTAAGGACAGAATCAACATTTTAAAGTATCAATACATGTACACGACATGCATTAAAATGCGAAGACTTGTCTGTTAATGTAGATTTTCTGAATTTACCTCGAAGTTTTAGTTTTTAATAATAACCATAGTACAACTATCTGATTGTATCTCAGTTGAATTGTCTGAGCTCTCCCAGTGGTGACTCCAACTGCCACTGAAGTTCATTCTTTACAATTTCTATACACATAAATCCATTTCCACACTTGCTAAAGAAGTAACGAAGTAGGAAAAGAAAGTCACAGAAGTAGCTCTGTCACTGACCGGCACACCTTAGTGTGTCTGCATGCACATGGTGATCAGCATACTCACAACTCAACTGAAAAATCTTCACCCATATATACAGTATTCAATGTTTGAGCCCCAGAAAAATACAGAATATCACGTTCAGAAATGTGTTGCCAGACCTAAAACGGAAGCAGAGTATGCTGCATCCGATGCAGCTGCTGAAATAATGTGGCTTTGCACATTCTTGGTGGAACTAGGTGTCAAATTGGAACAAGCAACTCAATTATTTGTTGTCGGGCAGATTCCATTGCAGTTGTCAATAAAACAATAACCACCACCAAAGGACTAAACACGCAGACAAAGTTTCACTATATGAACGTATAAATGATGATTCTTTTATTGTATCCTACGTCTAGTCCATAGATCATCTGACAGACCGGTTTACAAAAGCAGTTACCAAGTAAAAGTTTGAAACTAAATGTAGATCTTGTCTTTGAAATTATCAAACAAGAGTGGGAGTGTTACATTTTGTCCTGCTTGTCTTGAGAGTCTGTGTGCAGGTGAATAATATTTAATTCATACAGCTGATGTTTTTATATCTTTGCCACTTCTGATGACACACAATCTTTTGTTTCCTTACATTCTTTTTGCCTTGTTATCATTGTTAATAGAGACTGTTCTGTGTCTGTGTCTCGAGTTTGAAGTGCCTTCTTTACTGGAGTAATAAAACTTATTCACACCAGTACAATAGGCTGATTAGAGCCCTGTCCAAGAGGACAAAATATTACTAACATTTTGTAGTTACTTCAAAATACAAAACAAAATTTGGGTGGAATAAAAATTGAACAAAATATTTGTTGCACACAGAAACTTCTCATGTACCTTAGAAAATTATTTATAAATCTACAACTAGTTCCAGCAATCTCATTTTAATAATTTAAATCAATACACATTGGAAATACTTTTTCCCAAGTGCAGTAATTTAGCAAAACAGCTATAACCTTTATAGACAATAGAACTGTGGAAAGATTACAGAACTGCAGATGGTAATTTCAGGTGCTATGTCCTTAACTTTTATCCCTGCATTAATAGTCAACAAATTAAGCATTATTATCTGGTGGGGTTTATGTAACCTTAAATTTAATTTTGTGGAAATACAAAAAAATGTTCTGTTCTAAATGTTGGTGGAAACTATATTTATGAACCTCCACGGAAATACAGAAGCGTCCGATTCCACCCGTCTGCTTTGACCCATGACGTCACAAATATGGCGGAAATGACCATAAACCACGAATTCAATATGGCGCCTACGACGTCATTACGCAAACATGATACACACGAAAATACATTGAAAAACTAAGAAACACACATTCCACAAAAAACCTAACGACACTAACGAGACAAGCGCAGGAAATACGGAGTTTTTGGGTGGGGACAAAATAAATATAAACAAATTCAGACAGACACCCCCATGCAAAACCACACAAGACGAAAAAAAACACCGGCAACACAAAACTCCCAAAATTCCACTAAACACAATATCACCTGGAATCGGACACTTCCCTTGACCTACGTAGCTCAACAGCAGCTCCCGATCCCACAATTTGGAATATAACAGTTCCCTCGACCTGTATAGCTAAAGAACATCTCCCAATCCAGTAAACTGGAATCGAACATTTCCCTTGACCTATATAGCTCAACAGCAGCTCCCGATCCCACAAGTTAGAATCTACCACTTCCCTTGACCTGCATAGCTAAACATCAGCTCCCGATGCCATGAAATGGAATCTAACACTTTCCTTGACCTATATAGCTCAACAACAACTCCCGATACCTGAACACCAACAGCCACAATCACACATTGTGATGGAACACTTCCCTCGACCCCAACACACGAAAAACAAGAAAAATAAAACCTTACCACAACAAAGTTCCGGCACCACAACCTAGGTCGGCCACACACACACAACCAAAAGAAAGACCCAACCCAGCCACACCCCATCCCCCCCAACCCAACCACCCCCCCTCACCCAAAATAAAGTACCCATAAACAAAAACCAAATGCAAAATAAAAAAATCTCAATTGGAACAATGTGTCCTAAGCAAAAAATGTTACTACATGTACAGAAACAAAGTTTAGTTTTCCTATCCTTGGTTATAGGACATACCATGCACCTACTTTGTGACATTTTTAAAGAGCAGTTTTATTGGAATTTGTGTTACCATTTTTTTCAGATTTAGATTCCATTCCTCACGCCAGGGAAAATTCCTATCTAGCTACTTTTCTGAGACGTTAACAGTTGAATTTTGTGAGCAACGAGTTGCTAACAATTGATTCATAGACTACACAACTTTTTTTTAAATTACAATTTCAGATTAATATATTTGGGAAAACAGAGAGATGGCAGTACTGTTGTAGCGTTTGATAAACCTCAGTGGGCCAAGCCTGCTTTGACCTATGGTGTTGTGATATGACTACAACATGGAGTTTTTGAGTTGGTTGGGTTTGTGGATGTGGACATGCAGGGTTTAATGTGTAGTGTGGGTTCATCTGAGTTATGGTTGTCGTCGTGCTAACACGGATCTGAGTTTAGGTAGGGCTTTGGTGTGGTAACATGGGTTGTGGAAGTGATTTCAGTGAGTTATTGTGTGTGGTTCTTTTCCTTTTCTTTTTTTTTCGTTTATATGTCTTGCCTTTTTATTATGTCTGATTAGCTTGGTGACAGTTGTGCCAAAAGAAGTTTACGCTTTTCATTGTTTTGTTACATATGAACATGACAGTGAAGTTCACAAGTCTATCATTATGTTCCGAGATGGGTGATGATGTCTGACATACAGTTTCTGCAGATGTTCAGTCTTATTGCTGAATATTTTAGGAGTCACATTTGTGGCAACTACATGAGGTTGACAAGAGTTCTGGTGGCATGTACCAGCATGCATTGTCGGTACACGAGGTGGTATTGCTGGAGGCTTTTGTTGGTAGTAATTTTTGTTTTGGTTTGGTTTTATTCTGGAGTAACTGTGGTGTTTTGTGTGTTGTATTTCACGGTAGGTCGGTCTTGTTTTAACTGATGTAGTGAATATGGTGTATTTGGGTTTTTGTGTTTTGGTTTCACTTTTCAGAGTTGTAGGTGCTAGTTTTTTTTGTATCAATATCTATGGTTGAGCTATATAGGTCACAGATGATGTCCAGTTCCTGTAGTTTTGTTGGTGTAGAGGAACGTAATTTAAAGGTTTTTAGATATTATTTGTTTTCGTATGGTGCCGTGTTTTTTAGTTGTAGGATATTTAGCTCGTCCCGCCCTAAACCCCAATTATCCGCCGGGCTCCTGTTAGTTTAATTTTAGTTTTGACATGAGACGTTATTGTCTCATTTTTATTTTCTTTTTCGCGTTTGTAGTGACGTCGTCGTCATTTTGTATAGGCTGAAAGTAGCGGTTTCCACCATATCGATGACGTCGTGGGGTCAGAGAGACTGGTGGAATCGGAGGCTTCTGCAATGTATCTCTCTACCTCCAGAAGCCAAGCTAAACTACAATAACACCAAATACAGCATGGAAAAATAAGCTGCTAAGAGTTTAGATACACATTATGTGCCCTCCATGACAATACATCATTTAGCGTGCATACGACTCCAGCACAATAATAAGTTTTGACAGCCTTTTCACCAAAGCAATTAGTGAGAAAAATTACTTACGGTTTTCCATTACGTAGTGCTATTTGCTCTTTCAGCTTCTGTACGTATGCATCTAAAGCTGCTTGCTGCGTCGACTGCAAAATGCATTTCAGATACCATTCACTCAAAAGGCAAGCGAAAAGATTATTATTCATTATAAGGGGGCAGGAGTTTCTAAGAGTGCAGAGCCTTTGTTACGCATCTTCCTGTACTTACATTACTTGCGATGTACGTCTCGTTCATTTTCCAAAAAATTGAAACGATTGTCACTATACTACGACACCGATATCAACAAAACATTGCAAACATACAGAAACCAACTAAGGTCATTTAAATTTGAACGTCCCACCAAAGATGCTGACATGCAATTACAGTATCACCAACCACGGCCGTGCACCAACATAAAACGCTTCACGGCACGTACATGCACGAAAATTATTGTGCTCTACGCCCTTTCACACACAACTGTCTGTATGCGCAAATATCTGCACAAAAGTCTTTGCATGCAATAAATCGCTGCAATTTTTGTGTTCACACGACACAAGTTTCAGTCTACCGCTCGCTCGCCATCTGTCGCTATAGAAATGAAATTTCAGTACCAAGTGTCTAGGCTCTCGTAACCCCAAATTTCTTTTATTTATTCAGAAATTCGTATTGGAGAGAATTCTGTTATATTCTGTGTTCGTAACTTGTCTTTGCAAACAGAATCCGAGAAACAGAAATACGGATTGAAATTGTGTAGACAATGGCAACATAAGCGAATGAAGTTTCCGCACATAAATTTATTTCACAAGTTGCAGGGCGAACACAACCTTAATTGTGTAAAGTTATTTGCGGATGGATTTGGAAACATATAATTACATTTTGACTCTCATAGAACCTCGTACAATGCGAAAAAATATTTGTATGCGATGAACAGTTTCTCCACTAGTGCGGTCGGCGATTACTTTAATACTCCTGGCAGCAGGAAGTAGCTGTACAATGAGCTAAAATTCTCAACTGCAATTTCGAAACAAGCATTGAGTTAAATAATGCTCAAGTCATGCAAAGCTATGTCCGGAAGGAGGATTTCACAGAGGCAAATAAAGTAAATCAAATCTGTAGGGACTAGTGCAGCAGGGGATACAACCCGTCGGCTTTGAACAATGACGTCACAAGTCGCCAGAGAGCATGTATTACAGAGATGAAAGAGCTGAGGAGAATGTTGAGAAACAAAGGAAAATACATCAGTTCTGTCAAGTTACAGGTAATATCCATAGTGCAATGTGTTTCAAACTCAGTACATATTAGGAATTACAGGTGAGGCCGATGAGCTATAGTTTGTTTCTGAATTGGGATTTTCATTTCACTGCCTAAAGTCTACCAACAACCTGTTACAGACTTTTGCGCCAGAATGTAAAACTCCATTTTGAACTCTGGGGATTCACAGTCTACCGAGATAGTTTTACTTCTGGTATTGGTGTAGTGGATTCTACAGTTCACCGCTAATTCACTCTTCTTATGAAATATATATAATATTATGCCCTACCTCTTTTTGCTAGAATGTCACGTAAGATTATGGCACAGGACAGTATTGAGTGAATGTATACTAACAATTTCTTTTACAGTTCAACAAGATGAGAGAGAATTTTGATTCAGTTGTCTACATGCCATTCTCACCTCAGTTAAATAAAATGATTTCTATCAGTTGCATTGAAAAGAGGAATAGGGTAAAGCTCTGCACTAATATCAGCAGTTACCATCACCAGTTCTTACCGGTGCCTGTATTCTTTTAGTTAGTGATGGCTGCTGTGTAAGAGCACAAGAGGCCGTGAACACTCTAACTTTTGACACCTTGCAGAATTATTGGTTACTTTTCTGTGAATGTTGTTAAATGGAATGTAGATGCGTTAATCTGAAATATATGGCACTTATCTGCCATGCTATGCTACATAACTACTCCTCTACACTCAGTGAAACTTGGCATCATGGTCACGAGCACACTTTTTCATTTCTTATAGGGAATCAGCAACTTCTTAGTTCAAGAGATTAAAAAGTAATAAGCAGACTTAAAGTTCACCGTCCTATAATACATTGCACCAGCAAAAATGCAGCGCCACTCTGAATGCTGATCTAGAACATGGAATGAGTTGGCTGACATTTGTGTGCAGCTGGAAATCGTCCTGGGTGCTGTTAAATGATTGACAGCTGCTGCGAACAGCTGTGTTGGAAGAGCTCCTGACAGTCAAGTACCTTTGGTACTGGAACCTAAGGTACTTCAAGTACTACCCACTCCTGTGGATACTGTCTCCTCTGCAGAAAGAACAGGATCTGTTATTACTCATCCACTTCAATGCAAGTGGCGTTTCAGAGGTACAGCTAGGTGTTCTGTACAGGGTAGATGGGGTCCACAGACGACTTAGCGTTGTACCAATACACCTAACGAACATGTTTGAGGTGGTGTCATTCTCTGAACCAGAAACTGGGCCAGTAGGACTCACTTCACCTGTTCTGGGAAAACCAGTTTTATCCAGTGACAATAACAGGCAAATGCAAAAGGTTAGGGGTCCACATAATAGTTGTCAGTTCAAACATACAGCGAATTATGATATCCCCTTAGGGAAATGGCAGCAACAGACAGGAAAGAACACCAGGTGCACACGGCATGTATCTCTGGGAGTCTCATTCAACATGTTGAAGAGACTATTCAGGCAGATATCGAGGGAACAGAGTGCAACCTACACACGTTGTGGTGCATGTCGGTCCAATTTATTTCTATCATCTAGCCTCTGATGTAATTCTTGGGCCATTCAAGCGACTGGTAGAGATGGTTGAGAAGACCAGCCTTGTGCATGTATTTTCAATGAAGCTCATAATTTGCAGCATTGTCTCCAGAATTGGTCGTGGCCCCTTTGCTTCTGAATTCAGTTGAAGTACTGAACCAGAGACTTCGAACTTTTGTGATAAGCTGGGCTGCAACCTCCTGTATGTGCGGCATACGGATGTGGACTGTAGGGTCCCTTAATAGGTCAGGTGTCCACTACACATCGGAGGCTGCTACAAGGTAGCTGACTATGAGTAGGGTGCACACAAGGATTTTTTAGATTAGCCTACTCTCCACCCAATCCAGATAACAGCAGCTGTAGGAAATCCAGAAGTATTAGTGTCAGATCAAAAGAAATTCCTCCCACAGGTGAGAGAATTAAAATCGTAATGGTAACTGCTGAAGCATTCGCAACAAAATACGAGAGTTTGAACTGCTATTGAAGTAAACTGAAACTCTCATAATACTAAGCACAATAAGCTGGTTCATACCTGAAATTGATAGCAGTGAGATTTTTGGGGAAACTTTGAGTGTATATTGAAAGGATAGGCAAATGGGAAGTGGAGATGGTGTATTTGAAATTCACATCCACCGAGATAGAAATTAAAGCTGCATGTGAGATTGTGTGGGCAAGACTCAGTATCAGGGGTGGGCTTAAAATGGTAACTGGATCCTTCTACCAACCACCAGACCCATCTCCTCATGTAACTGAAAATTTTAGAGACTTCACCTGTATGCAAGTTTCCCAGTCATACGTAATGATTGGTGGAGACTTCAATCATCCAAAAGTCAAATGGGAAAAATTGCAGTTTCGTTTAGAGGTGGGCTTGATAAGACGTCCTATCAAACATAACTGAATCCTTTCTTTTAAAAACTATGTAGAGCAGGTAGTATGGAAATCCGCCCATGATGGAAATATATTGGATCTAATGGCAACAAATAGACCCGACTTCTTTGAGAACATCAACATCGAAAATGGTATCAGTGACCAAGACACACTTGTGGCAACAATGATTACCAAAGTACAAAGGACAATTAAAACAAGCAGAAAGATAAATAAGTTCAGTAAACTAGAGAAAAAATCGATAGTGTCATTTCTCAATGAGCAACTTCAAACTTTCAGCACAGGGCAGAAGCATGTAGAGGAACTCTGGCTCAAGTTTAAAAGAATAGTTGACTATGGACTGGATACATATGAAGGGTTTATTTCAATTGTGGTATAAGTCCAATTTTCAAAAAAATTGAGTTATCCTCACGTATGTACTCACACAAGTCGTTTTTAATTTATTTGCATAGTGGGACATCTCCAGCTCTGTCCTGCTGCACAACGGAGTGCACCTCAATGCCGATGCATTAGAGAAAGCAAGCAGGAATTTTTTCCAGTAGTGCATTGCAGCATGTTGCTATTTCTTGCGAAGATGATGGATTCAGGAGCATTATCAAGTGACTGTGACACAATTGATGATCCAAATTTTTAAACGATTGCAGGTAAAAAGAATTTACTTACTTTTCTCTCAGCATTATAGACATTTTGTTCTAAAAAAGGAGTATGCGAGAATGAAGGTCATGTTGACAATAGCAATGGAAAATGAGGGTGTACATCTTAATGTTTTCAATCATCTAGTGCTGTATAAATCATAACTTGTGCTACTTTCTATATCTAGATACCAGTACCGATGACGATGAAACTTCCAATGAAAGTGCAAAAAATGACGAAACAGGAGACACTGTTACTGATGCCTGTGCGAATGGTGCAGCCGCAAATATGGACGCAAAAAGGAAGCGTACCTGAAGCAAGAAGGGAACAAGGAAAACGGACATATATGAAAATCATATTCGAAAGAAATAAAGGAGAACTGGGGGGGGGGGGGGGTTATATGTCACAGAAACTGGTAAAATAATTCCTCCCAAAAAATTTTACAATGTGGACAGCAGGTGTGCACGTAAATGTTTCAATTAAATTTCACAGAATGAGAGGAACATGTTTCTGGGATATGGGTGATATTAATTGCCAAAATAGTCATCTGAATGGTTTATGAACGTATCATTCAGTTAACTGCCAACGACCAAGAGATGGCTCTGGTTCTCAGAAAAGCTGTATTTATGAATATCGATTACATGTGAACGAAAAATGTGAAATAGAATGCAAGAACTTTTTCTTCGATACTTTTGACATTTTAATGGACGACTCTCCAGGCTCTTAACAAAAAGCAAGGAAGAAGTTACACCTCACCTTGATGAAAGGGGCAAACATCAAAACAAATTCTCTGTACCAGAAGGTCTGATCAATGATGTAAAGAAACACATCAAAAGTTTTCCAGTATTGAGCTGCATGTGGCCAAAATGTACGATTTGTACAAAGATAAACGCATATAATCTATCGCAAAATCTTTAACAAAGCCTTCAACCTGTCATTTTGACCACCACGTAAAGACACTTACTCTTTTTGTAACAAATTGAGCTTTGAAATGGACGCTGCTACAAATGCAGAAGAAAAAAGAAAGCTTTAAACTGAAAAGGAGCTTCACCTTAGGAGGGCTGAAGCTGCAAGAACAGCAATGGCTACAGACACAGCATGTAGTAAAGAAGGAGATTCCCAGATGTGCGTGCTTACCTTTCACATGAAAAAAGCACTTGCATTTACTAAACTGGCAACATCGATATTGTACTACAAAAGAAATATGTACGTGTATATTTCTGGGAGCCACAATTTAACTGACAGAAAAATCCATATGTATTTTTGGGATGAAAAATCTGGATCAAGGGGTTGACAGGAAATCGGTAACTATTTATTGAAAGATATTGAAAAGTGTGTCACTTCTCAAAAACAGGTAGTTGTGTACAGTGACACGTGTGGTGGGCAAAACAGGAACATAAACATTGCCCTAACACTAATGAAAGTGACACAGTCGCCTCAATTTCATGTCAAAATTATTGATTTAAATTCCTGCTCCCAGGTCACTCATAACTACCAAATGATAGAGATTTTGCCCAGATAGAAAAACAAATAAGAAAGAGTTTCTGTTTTCCCCCTGACAATATTTTTGAAACAATAAGGAAAACTGACAGAAAAAATAAATTTGTATGCACAGAAATGAATTATTATGACTTTTTAACACTGAAACAGTTACAAAATGTAGTGGTAAGAAGGAAGCAAAATGAGAAGTATATTCAATGTAATTGGCTGAAAATAAAATGGATGCGTTTTGAGTGGCAGAAGCCTTACAAACTTTGCTCCCAAACGTGGTACAGGGAGATCACATGTATATGGTATTATTGCAGTTTCACACACATGAGAAAAGTGCTGAAAAAGCAGGATATGCTTGATTTGCTTCCTTATATTCCAGCTATCAAACATAGTTATTTCTTTGCTCTACAAACGGAAGACAGACGTCAGGAACATTAAGAAGAAGAATAATGTAATCCTTAGTTTTACAGAAACCAATTGACCTGAAACATATCTGACTGTGTAGTTTATACATGTGAATTTAGTAAAAACGTGTACATTTAAACTGTAATAAAAATTATTTGAAATACAAGAATTAACTGGTTTATATACAATGTTCAATTTATTTCATTTCAATAGTAAAAATGGAAATGCCGTGTGGCTAGGGTCTCCCGTCGGGTAGACCATTTGCCTACTGCAAGTCTTTCGAGTTGACGCCACATTGGCGACTTGCGTGACGATGGGGATGAAATGATGATGATAAGGACAACACAACACCCAGTCCCTGAGTGGAGAAAATCTCCGACCCAGCTGGGAATCTAACTCGGGCCATTAGATATAACATTCTGTTGTGCTGACCACTCAGCTACCAGGGGTGGACATTTCTATAGTGGTACAGCTCCATTACCTCCACTTTTCTGTCTATAATGCTGCTGAAATTAATGATCCAAACAAATAGAAAGATAGGTTCATCTCTAGCAACAAGCCATATACTTGAATATTTCTGATATCTCAACTGCAGATTTTTCAGTGCTCATTTAACTTTAGGACTCTGTATCTCAAAATGAACAAAATGGATTTGTACCACTATTGAAATAAGCATTTCATATATACCCAGTGGAACAGTTCATAATGTGAGAGACCCTCCAAGGTATACAGTTACCGCAAAGAAACTTCTAAAGAAACAGAGATTACTGCATAATAGGTTCTAATAGTTTTGACGACACTAGAAGTGTTGCGAAACTGGATTGCATTCACAATTCACACCTCACTCTCATCAGTTACTTACGTGATGTGACTAGCCGACCTTCTTCTCTGGATATACGGCTATGTCGATCTTCCAAAAGCTTCTTCTCTGAAGATTTTCGCTGGTTATAGGAGTTAATTAGATTCTTTCTCTATTCTTGAAATAATTTGGTTTCTCGTAGAACACTCTCAGTTCAATCATTATACAGGGTGTTACAAAAAGGTATGACCAAACTTTCAGAAAACATTCCTCACACACAAATAAAGAAAAGATGTTATGTGGACATGTGTCCGGAAACGTTTAATTTACATGTTAGAGCTCTTTTTAGTTTCGTCAGTATGTACTGTACTTCCTCGATTCA
This sequence comes from Schistocerca cancellata, assembly GCF_023864275.1. Taxonomy (NCBI): domain Eukaryota; kingdom Metazoa; phylum Arthropoda; class Insecta; order Orthoptera; family Acrididae; genus Schistocerca; species Schistocerca cancellata. Next base: position 362,352,417 of record NC_064627.1, on the reverse strand, counting down.
CCACCAGTTGGGCCAATCGAAGGAAGGTAATGTTGACTTCGGTGCTTGTGTTGACATGCGACTCATTGCTCTATAGTACTAGCATCAAGCGCATCAGTACGTAGCATCAACAGGTTAGTGTTCATCACGAACGTGGTTTTGCAGGCAGTGCAATGTTTACAAATGCTGAGTTGGCAGATGCCCATTTGATCTATGGATTAGCACGGGGCAATAGCCGTGGCATGATACGTTTGTATCGAGACAGATTTCCAGAACGAAGGTGTCCCAACAGGAAGACGTTCGAAGCAATTGATCAGCGTCTTAGGGAGCACGGAACATTCCAGCCTATGACTCGCGACTGGGGGAGACCTAGAATGAAGAGGACACCTGCAATGGACGAGGCAATTCTTCATGCAGTTGTCGATAACCCTAATGTCAGCGTCAGAGAAGTTGCTGCTGTACAAGGAAACGTTGACCACGTCACTGTATGGAGAGTGCTACGGGAGAATCAGTTGTTTCCGTACCATGTACAGCGTGTGTAGGCACTATCAGCAGCTGATTGGCCTCCACAGTTACACTTCTGCGAATGGTTCATCCAACAATGTGTCAATCCTCATTTCAGGGAAAATGTTCTCTTTACGGATGAGGCTTCATTCCAACGTGATCAAATTGTAAATTTTCACAATCAACATGTGTGGGCTGACGAGAATCCGCACGCAATTATGCAATCACGTCATCAACACAGATTTTCTGTGAACGTTTGGGCAGGCATTGTTGGTGATGTCTTGATTGGGCCCCATGTTCTTCCACCTACGCTCAATGGAGCACGTTATCATGATTTCATACGGGATACTCTACCTGTGCTGCTAGAACATGTGACTTTACAAGTACGACACAACATGTGGTTCATGCACGATGGAGCTCCTGCACATTTCAGTAGAAGTGTTCGTACGCTTCTCAATAACAGATTCGGTGACCGATGGATTGGTAGAGGCGGACCAATTCCATGGCCTCCACGCTCTCCTGACCTCAACCCTCTTGACTTTCATTTATGAGGGCATTTGAAAGCTCTTGTCTACGCAACCCCGGTACCAAATGTAGAGACTCTTCGTGCTCGTATTGTGGACTGCTGTGATACAATACGCCATTCTCCAGGGCTGCATCAGCGCATCAGGGATTCCATGCGACGGAGGGTGGATGCATGTATCCTCGCTAAACAGAGGACATTTTGAACATTTCCTGTAACAAAATGTTTGAAGTCACGCTGGTACGTTCTGTTGCTGTGTGTTTCCATTCCATGATTAATGTGATTTGAAGAGAAGTAATAAAATGAGCTCTAACATGGAAAGTAAGTGTTTCCGGACACATGTCCACATAACATATTTTCTTTCTTTGTGTGTGAGGAATGTTTCCTGAAAGTTTGGCCGTACCTTTTTGTAACACTCTGTATATTTTCAACTTTCACAGGCAACATCTTTTTTTGCAAGTCAACTTATTCATCAAACATTAGACTCTATTAAACATATTTATAATAGTATGCACTAACAACCAAATGATTTATGGACATCACATATGTCTTGCCTCATACAGGACTAAGACAGGAAGTAAGTTAAAAGTCTATAATCAATTGTTTGTTTGTCTTTTTACAATAATCACATTCACTAACACACCAAAGAATAGACTACAATTATTCCGTGTTCTTTCTCACAGCATCTGTGGTGCTAGCGGCAAACACTTGTCATCGTCAGTGGACCACCACTCTTTACAGTCTTCTCATAACAAACTTCCAACCTGACACAGAAACAGATGGCGCAGTAGATACGCTTCCCCTCTCCCACTTATATTTAAAATGTCGTGTGTTCAAGACAGTAGAAGGACAAGTGGTTCTAGAATTTACGCGGAAAATTTCGAAGCACTATAAGGTGTAAAACAAAGCATAGGGCTATAGATGGGCAAATACTGAATAAAACACAATTAGCTGTCTAGAAAGTAATGTGTGAAGCCTTAAGTGACTGCTGTAGCAGAATATTGTCAATCTTATGTAAAACTCAGAGAAATTCAGGTAAAACATAAAGGCTGTTAGTGACACCAAAGTTTGTGTCCAATTCTTAGAAAATGAGACAGAAAATGGAGTTGAGGGTAGAAAAGTTACTCTGTTTTCAAAAAGTTCCTTTACAAAGAAAACTCCAAACTCCTCCAACGTAATCTTCATACCATTGAAAAGATGAGAGAAATAAGTATTAATGACAGTGATGTTGAGAAACAGCTAAAATGGTTAAAAATTAACAAAGCTCCAGAGCCTGATGGAATCCCCATCACATTCTATACCGAATTTGTGGCTCTTCTCAGTACAATGTGGAGAAAAGCACAGGTCACATTCTTCGACAAGAAGGGTAGGAGAAATGGTCCACACAACTACCATCTAGTATCTTTGAGATCGATTGTTGCAAAATCTTAGAAAATATTCTGAGCTCAAACATAAAGAGATATCTCGAGCAGAATGTCCTCCTCAATGCCAACCAGAATGGATGCTAAAAACATCGATCTTGTGAAACTCAGCTCGCTCTTTTCTCCCATGACATACTGAAAGTTTTGGATCAAGACAGTCAGGCAGATGAAGTATTTCTAAATTTCCTAAAAGAATTTGACTCAGTATCACACACACACACACACACACACACACACACACACACACACACACACACACACTTTTTGTCAAAGGTACGATAATATGGGGTATCAAGTGAAATTTCTGATTGTGTTGAGAACTTTTTTGTAGGGAGGACGTAGCATGTTATCTTAGATGGAGATTCGTCGTCAGATGTAGAAGTAACTTTGGGTGTACCCCAGGAAAGTGTGTTGGGACCCTTTTTTTCATGTTGTATACTGATGACCTTGGGGACAATATTAATAGTAACCTCAAACTTGTTGCAAACAAGGCCATCATCTATGACAAAGTTCTCTCTGAAAGCATAACTGTTCAGTCAGATCTCGATAAGATTTGAAAGTGTGCAAAGATTGGCAACTTGATTTAAATTTTCAAAAATGTAAAACTGTGCACCTGACAAAATGAAACAAAAAACTTAGTGTCCTATGACTATAGTGCCAATGAGTCACTGATGGAATCGGCATCCTGGACTGTGAGACTGTAACGTTTATTCCTGCTTCTGACATCTGTTCCTCTTATGACTGGTCAGGTTACTCTGTGCTGTAGGCTAGTGCTGTTGATAAAATATCGATAAATGATTCAAATGGCTCTGAGCACTATGGCACTTAACATCTTAGGTCATCAGTACCCTAGAACTCAGAACTACTTAAACCTAACTAGCCTAAGGACATCACACACACATCCATGCCCGAGGCAGGACTCGAACCTGCAACCGTAGCAGTCCCGTGGTTCCGGACTGAAACGCCTAGATCTGCACGGCCACTGCAGCCGTCAAATATCGATATTTCTATATTTTTCCAGAACATATCGTTGTATACGGGCTACATTTTTTCAGCAATATGTCGATATATCGCTATCGAAATGGCAATATCGAGTGCTGATATTTTTATTTTGTATTACATTTTTCCCCAATTTTCGATAAACATCTGTAGTTATTATTTTGTAATTGTAGTAGAACATACTTTTACTTTCTATGTGCGAAAGATACTTACTACGTTTTGAAGGAATCTTGCTTCTTCTTGATCTTACATCACGTCCAGTTTAAGTCTTTGACTATGTGAAGAAGTATAGATGGCACAAAGGAGTACAATTGCACTGGGATACGGGGGGCGGGGGGAGTTGTGGGGGAGGTGTGAATTGAATAAAAAGATATCTGATGTGAAAAAATAGCATACCAGTTCCACTAAAAAATAATTTTTAAGACAACTATAATATGCACTTGTATTTTATATTTATGACTCTAGTATGTAAAGGCCCGCCACAGCCCTGGTTTTTAGATATGTTGCACTACAGTAACGCTCCCATTACATAAGGTCCTCCTACAGTCGTGATACACGACTTTATGAGTTAGTGATTCAGGAATCCTATTATGTGTCATGTTCTTGCCCAGAGCCAGACGGGTATGTTTAGGAAAAAAAATAATGAAGCACCCAAGTTACCTAGGGTACTCAACAGAGAAGAGTTGAATAAGCCCCTGAAGTTAAGAGGAAGTGCGCTACCCTCTGAGAGTAAGTGCGCTACCCTCTGGGGAATATCACGCTTAATTTTTGTACTCTGGTCTGAGTGCCATGTGGATAGAAAGGAAATAGTAAATAATTAAAATACCCGCAAAAGAAAACGGCAAGGCCCTCCTCTAGATGTAAGTGATACAGTGACCACCGTGAAGTGATGCAAAATGTTAACCCCCTTCCCCCCCTTGTAATCTGTACATCGCCCCTTCCAGAACCCCCCACTTATATGCTCTGGAGGAAGTTGCAGTGCGCCACAGCACGCCGCTACCCGCCATGGCCTGCGACCTTCGCCACTGCCAGCGCTAACAGCTGATCGCTGCGGCTTGTGCAGCCATTTGCAGCACCTCACACCACCGCTGCACCAACTACCATCGTCCAAATTTTGTGATGCAAGATTTCATTACCACATTACTCAGTTTTTCAATGCAATTTAAAAAAAAGAAGAAATCCAAAATGTATTGTGGGCCATCCTTTGCAGGAGCTCCATAGTAACTGTCAATTTGTCCCTTCCCCTATGCTTCACTTCTGCAGAGGGGAGAAGGGTATACAGTGGGGGCCAATCCTGAATATATTTAATAGTATAAAATTTGATTTTTATTTTTCACTCGATATCCATCAGTGTCTTCTGCCTGGCAGCTAGTTGCTGCAGATCAGTCATGTTATAACACACGACAGAACCACTTTGAAACTCACATGTTGCTGATGAGGTAACGCTACTGATCTGCACATCTACGATTTGGCCAACCAATAGGGAGGTTTGGAGGTGGTCACCTGGGGGGGGGGGGGGGGAGGGACCACTCTTCTGCTGGCAGCTTCTGACCCAACCAGACGCTCTCCTCTCCTGCTCTCTTGGACAACAGCCCATTCAGTTTAGGTGGCTTCTCTAGGTCTGCCTTTCCTTTTTACAGCATTAAACATCCATGCATTTAAAATATGTTTCATTTTTCACCTTGACTTCCTGCTTTCCGCTTCTGGCCAATCCTGACACGTTGGCATGTGTAAAATATAAGTATGGACCTCTCTATCTTCCTATGATAGTAAGTTAATGTAATAAAGCAGTAAGATTAGAGAGGAGCCTGCTGTGTGTGCAGACTAATGAAAACTGCAGTCCAAATTTGAATCTTGCATGATGCATGGCCTCTCGACACTAGTAACTGTTCTTTATCAATAGTACTTGTTCCTAAATGATTTGCTGTATTGTCTAATAATAATTAAAATGTTTATTTAGTAAAAATGTTTTAAAAGAAATGCTATCTGCTATCTCTTAAAGGTTTTTAAATACATTTGTACTGGTAAACGTTACAATTCAAAAAGATTGGAAAATTTAAGGAAGTAATAAAGTATTCCCTCCACCCACCCCCCATGAACCATGGACTTTGCCGCTGGTGGGGAGGCTTGTGTGCCTCTGCGATACAGATAGCCGTACCATAGGTGCAACCACAATGGAGGGGTTTGTGCTGATAGGCCAGACAAACGTGTGGATCCTGAAGAGGGGCAGCAGCCTTTTCAGTAGTTGCAGGGGCAACAGTCTGGATGATTGACTGATCTGGCCTTGTAACACTAACGAAAGCTGCTGAAAGCAAGGGGAAACTAAAGCCATAAGTTTTTGCAAGGGCATGCAGCTTTACTGTGTGGTTAAATGATGATGGCGTTCTCTTGGGTAAAATATTCTGGAGGTAAAATAGTCCCCCATTTGGAACTCTGTGCGGGGACCACTCAGGAAGACGTCATTATCAGGAGAAAGAAAACGCATTCTACGGATCGGAGCGTGGAATGTCAGATCCCTTAATTGGACAGGTAGGTTAGAAAATTTAAAAAGGGAAATGGACAGGTTAAAGTTAGATATAGAGGGAATTAGTGAAGTTCGGTGGCAGAAGGAACAAGACTTCTAGTCAGGTGAATACAGGATTATAAATACAAAATCAAATAAGGGTAATGCAGGAGTAGGTTTAATAATGAATAAAAAATAGGTGTGTGGGTAAGATACTACAAACAGCACAGTGAACGCATTATTGGGGCCAAGATAGACACGAAGCCCACACCTACCACAGTAGTACAAGTTTACACGCCAACTAGCTCCGCAGATGACGAAGATATTGATGAAATCTATGATGAGATAAAACGAATTATTCAGATAGTGAAGGGAGACCTAAATTAAATAGTCATGGGTGACTGGAATTCGGTAGTAGGAAAAGGAAGAGAAGTAAAAGTAGCCAGTGAATATAGAATGGGGGTAAGGAATGAAAGGGGAAGGCTGTCTAGTAGAATTCTGCACAGAGCATAACTTAATCATAGCTAACACTTGGTTTAAGAACCATGAAAGAAGGCTGTATACATGGAAGAACCCTGGAGATACTAAAAGGTATCAGATAGATTATATAATTTTAAATAGTAACGCATTTCCAGGGGAAAATGTGGAATATGACCTCAATCTATTGGTTATAAACTGTAGATTAAAACTGAAGAAACTGCAAAAAGGTGGGAATTTAAGGAGATGGGACCTGGATAATCTAACAGAGTCCAAGGTTGTAGACATTTCCAGGGAGAGCATTAGGGAACGTCTGACTGGAATGGGGGAAAGAAATACAGTAGAAGAAGAATGGGTAGCTTTGAGGGGTGAAATAGTGAAGGCAGCAGAGGATCAAGTAGGTAAAAAGACGAGAGCTAGTACAAATCATTGGGCAACGGAAGATATATTCAATTTAATTGATGAAAGGAGAAAATATAAAAATGCAGTAAGTGAAGCAGGCAAAAGGAATACAAAAGCTACAAAAATGAAATCGTTAGGAAGTGCAAAATGGCCAAGCAGGGGTGGAAGAGGACAAATGTAAGGATGTAGGGCCATATTTCATTTGGGGTAAAATAAATAGATACTGTCTAAAGGAAAATTAATGAGACCTTTGGAGAAAAGAGAACCACTTATATGAATATCAAGAGCTGAGACGGAAACCCAGTTCTAAGCAAAGAGGGGAAAGCAAAAAGGTGGAAGGAGTATATAGAGGGTCTATACAAGGGCGATATACTTGAGGACAATATTATAGAAATGGAAGAGGATATACGTAGATGAAGATGAAATGGGAGATACGACACTGCATGATGAGTTTGTCAGAGCACTGAAAGATCTAAGTGGAAACAAGGCCCCGGAAGTAGTAAACATTCCATTAACACTACTGACAGCCTTGGGAGAGCCAGTCCTGACAAATCTCTACCATCTGGTGAGCAAGATGTATGAGAGAGGCGAAATTCCCTCAGACTTCAAGAAGAATATAATAATTGCAATCCCAAAGAAAGCAGGTTTTGACAGATGTGAAAATTACCAAACAATCAGTTTAATAAGTCACAGCTGCAAAATACTAACGCGAATTCTTTACAGACAAATGGGGAAACTGGTAGTAGCCAACCTCAGGGAATATCATTTTGGATTCCATAGAAATGTTGGAACACGTGAGGCAATACTGCACCTACAACTTATCTTAGAATATAGATTAAGGAAAGGTAAACCTATGGTTCTAGCATTTGTAGACTTAGAGAAAGCTTTTGACAATGTTGACTGGAATACTCTCTTTCAAATTCTGAAGGTGGCAGGGATAACACACAGGGAGGAAAGGCTATTTACAGTTTTTACAGAAACCAGATGGCAGTTATAAGAGTCGAGGAGCATGAAAGGGAAGCAGTGGTTGGGAAGGGAGTGAGACAGGGTTGTAGCCTGTCCCTGATATTGTTCAATCTGTATATTGAGCAAGCGGTAAAGGAAACAAAAGAAAAATTCGGAGTAGGAATTAAAATCCATGGAGAAGAAATAAAAACTTTGAGGTTCGCCGATGACATTGTAATTCTGTCAGAGACAGCAAAGGACTTGGAAGAGCAGCTGAATGGAATGGACAGTGTCGTGAAAGGAGGATATAAGATGAACATTAACAAAAGCAAAACGAGGATAATGGAATGTAGTCGAATTAAATCGGGTGATACTGGGGAATTACATTAGGAAATGAGACATTTAAAGTAGTAAAGGAGCTTAATATTTGGGGAGCAAAATAAGTGGTGATGGTCTAAGTAGAGAGGATATAAAATGTAGACTGGCAATGGCAAGCAAAGCGTTTCTGAAGAAGAGAAATTTGTTAACATCAAGTATAGAATTGTCAGGAAGTCGATTCTGAAAGTATTTGTGTGGAGTGTAGCCATGTATGGAAGTCAAACCTGGATGATAAATAGTTTAGACAAGAAGAGAATAGAAGCTTTCGAAATGTGGTGCTACAGAAGAATGCTTAATCACCAATTTAGTATTGTAGGGCAGTGTGGAGGGTAAAAATCGTAGAGGGAGACTAAGAAATGAAGATGTAGGTTGCAGTAGGTACTGGGAGATGAAGAAGCTTGCACAGGATAGAGTAGCATGGAGAGCTACATCAAACCATTCTCTGGACTAAAGACAACAACAACAACAACAACAATCAAGTATTAAAACAAAGAAAGGCAAGAATCAAAATTTCAAACACCTAAAAATCTGAAAAAGTTAAAAGTTTACGAAATATTATGGAACGAAAATCTTTTCATTATTCTCAAACGAAAGAAGGGAGAAAACATACATGGGTAATAGACGCATTTTTTACGATGATTAGACAGCATAGCACAATTTTTTGTATTTAAATACAAAGAAATAAAAAAGAACTGAAAAACTGGGGAAGGAAACTGCTAAAAGTCAAACTTGTGCTGACTGAAAGCAAATTTTAGAGCGGTGAATACAGCAGTTGCACTTGACACATATGTTTTTGTTTTATGCTTAACACTTTGGAGACCAAACACGAGTTCAGTGCACGCCACGATTTTCTCGATGTGTGAGGCAACAATCGCTTGAAAACTGGACTCATGCCGTATGACAGTAAGGTACGGATACCCAGTGTTGCCAACATGTGATTACTTTTTCCGTCTAATCAACACCGAAAAGTCCGGCAAAATCAGTCAAAATGAAATATCTCCATATTTTCTTGCATATAAAAAAGGCGAAATTAAGATTTATTTTAAACATTATACTCATACGTAGTTTACGAGCCGGACAAAAATTTAAAAATAAATCGAACTCGGACAAAATATATATTATTATATAACTACATCTCTTTTTAATGGAAGAGTAACACGCAAAGTTAAATACGCTCCATTAAATTTCGGGCGTACAGTCGCACACATTCAGCTTTTACTTATAGTATTTCGGCTGTCGAGCGTCCATTCATCTTCAGAATGACCCGATAGACAGAAGGCTGGACAGTACACAACTGAAACATTAGAAGAAGAAGCAGAAATTACGCGTAGCACGCCAAAAATTTAGTGGAGCAGTCATTGCCGCACGAAATGTGAAGATGCACAAATTGCAACGTATTTACTCACCTACGATGATTAAAATAATAAAGTTGACCGTAGGTTATGTTCTAAAAATGAACAGTAGAGAGACAGAAGTGATGACACTTTCTGCAGGACCTGACCATCATTTTGCAGAACAATGCTCAAGCACATACAATGCAACCTGTTACCGATTTGTCTGACTGATGGGGCTGCTAAGTGCTATACCGCCTACTGCACACCCCTGACGTAAGCCCTCGAAGTTCAAACAGATTTCTAAACTGAAGGAAACACTTCACGGCATTGGCTTCAGAACTGCTACAAATTCGTTGGGCAATAGACCGCACCGCTCGAATTGTCAATGTAACTGGCACTGGTAAGAGTATCCTACGACTTCTACATCGCTGGCAATGGGTTATACACAATGCTTGTGAGCACTTTGACGGTCAGTAAGACTTGAAATACGTATCTATTTTGTACAAGCTGAAAATAAATAGTTGCCACTATTAAAGTTCCAACCCTTATAATAGTTCATCTGTGTAGCAGGTAGTGTCTGGATATTTCAAAATGTGTCTGTAGCCACAGACGTAAAAGGCGATTAACAGCAACTTCGATCGATAGTCACGTTATGTCTGATTGGTGTATAATTTTAAGGGGTTGAGCTCCATCATTTATTGCTTTAAACAACTCCCTATACATGGCTTGTCGAGAAGAAGATTTAGACACCCAAGAATAAGTTTCACAAATTAAGAATTCAAGATTCATTGGCGTTTGGGCAGCAAGAACACTGCTAACTGAACTGAATGGCAAACACAGGTGATCAACACAAAATTAGGGGCCTCACATTTCAGTTTCTGGTAAACCCCATTGTTAAAACCCATTTTTACTGAAGCATTATCCTTAACCAATTCCTTTCATTTGTTTAATGTCTAGACTATGGACTGAAAGTAACTACTTTACTGCAGTAACATTACATTCAGCATTCTACCTGTTCTAGTTCAGCAATTCCTAAGAAGGTGGATATATCTTTGCTTTGTTGTTTGAAAAATATACAATGCACACAGCCAACAATTTGGTGAAAAATGTCTGTAGATTCATCTAAAAGAAGACGGAAATGTCCAGTACCAACACCGTTCTGTGGTTCTGATTTAAAGTGCTGGAAGAGGACGTTAATGATCAAAGCACTGCTCTTTGTATGGTGTAGCTGTAAAAAGAGATGCATGGTCAGCACTTTGAAAAAATTCCTTGGTTAGATCTGAAAGATGATCAACAGATCTAATTGTACAGTGATTAACTACAAACAATGTAAGAGCAGCTTCAGCAGCTGCATGTTCATGTGTATTTTTATAGACTGAATGAAGATGAAAAAGGTTCAGCTGCTTTTAAATGTTTCTTACTTTTTACAAGCAGAAGTAAATCGGACAAACGCACATTCAGGTTGCATTGGCGATATTTACAGCTCACACTACAAGGTTCCCTCCAGTATTTGGCTGACCAGGGGAGGAGAGACGGTAGTTTAAACTTTCTGATGGCCAGTTTTCGCACCATTGTCCTGGATTAAATTCCAAACCTCCTGACAATCTCTCATGAAGAGAGGACATGTGACACTGATGATGGTGATTCGTCTGTCGGATGGGGTTGTTAAGCTCGGTGTCCCCCTTGATGCTTTTCGAGAACATTACAATATGTGCCAGCACCGAATTTCAACCTCTCACTCCTCATCCATAAAAACACAAGCATGACACCACACAGTATTAGCACTCATAACAGGCTGGAGGAGGGCAATGGCAAACCACCTCCACTGAGACCCTTCCCAGATTGGCGTTTCAAGATCCCTGCTTCTGCTCCCTACGCCCAGTTCGTGAGGATGGGACTCTTACTTACTATTGTATCTTTACTTACAACAGAAATTACAGCCATTTGCCACCGCGTTATGTTTGCTTTGCTGACTTTGCCAGTCATCAGACATGTTTGATTCTGCTGAATAAAAAACTGCCATGGACATTGCTCAATAGGAAGGAAATCTAAGGAGTTAATTTCAATTCAGTTTTCGATTATATCCTATATGTATTTAATTTGAATGAACAAATAAGAACTACAGCCCTTTTTTCAACACACTTCAGATTTTAGTGTAATATATCCATGGCACTTTCTTGCAAGTACACAAAGATTTGCATTCGTAATAGTTTTATCAAAAAATTTTTTTTCCAAAATTAAATGAAACAAGAAAAATCCGCCAAAAAAGCCCTAGTTTTAATAATATCCGTCAACCGTCAAAACTAAATTTTACCCATCACAGAACATGAAATTCCGTCAAATTCGAAGGGAAATCCGTCAAGTTGGCAATGCGCAAGATATCTCAGTACCTGTTGCTTAAGACGTGTTGCCACCATGGAGGTAGAATAAGGGGAGATGGCACTACAGACTTACGCTGTACGTTGTTTTGAAGCCAGTGGGCGGGGCCTGCCGCCATCTTGGATCCCCCAAAACATTAGCAGACGAGTGTTTACAATTGCTTCTTATTCGTCATTTCTGTCTTGTGCACACGATATTTGTGTTATATAGTAAATGTTACACAGTTCAAAGTGAACAACACAGCATAAGGAACGTAACGTCCATCGTTTTTCTTGTCTTAAATGCGTATTCGATACAGTAATACGACACGAAAATACGACGCATCTGGCCTCAGTACTGTAATTCCTTTTTGTTTATACACTTCAAATAACCGAGAAGAGAAGTATGTGATATGAAAAACGTGCTTTCGTAATCCATTTCTATTCACTTTCATTGTGTTTGTGTCGATTATTGATAAAGCCAGAACGCCAAAAGCAATGATTCATAGTAACGTGTAATACAACAACAAAGTGAAATTAACATATCTATGAACAGATTCTACACTTTTATTACATACAGTTAATTCCGTTGCAATCTCCACATTTCAGTTACTACAGTGCGTAACTATTGCAATTGAAATCTCCAGACAAGTAGTCGCGGATATTGAGGTTTTAAACCGTAATTTTATGGCAGCTGAATTCCATATTGATATGCTACATTTCACGAACCTTTTGCAAGTGAGCAGGATAAGTGGAAAAAATTGATGGCACAGCATCTTCCCTAATGCAGACTGACGAAACTGATGTTCGATCAATATCTTCCTCCCGGAAATGCTGCGAACATATTTTACTGTACTTGGTTGGTTTCCAATCTTTCCTTCTCAAAGCGTTCACCCAGAGAGCTCTTCACGTTGGATTGATAGGAAATCTAAAGTCAAATCACAGAAATAAAACCATACAGTAAAACTTTACAGTGTATCAGAATTTCAAGTATATATAAGAAAATAGCTCTTAAATAAGTCCACTTACGAATGAAATGTGATTTGTTTAAACTTTAGACTACAATCAGAACGATTAGTACACCCGTAAAAGACGGAAGCCGGCATTTTTTTTATCAAAACACTTCACGACCACACGGAATCAAACCACCAAATGCGAATGTTTTGGGGTAGGTAACATGGCGGACCTTCTCTTGGGTTGGCTTCAAGTTTGTGACGTCATGACAACTCCTCTTATTTTTACCTCCATGGTTGCCACCTGTCGTCCATATATAGAATTAATTTCAAAGAAGCAGTAGTGAACATTAGGGCTGTTTGCAGCACAATTTAGAGAAGAAGAGACAATTCACTGGCAAAATAAGCAGAAACGTAGCTGTATTCATGCAACTTAACTGTAAACAAGAGACTGCAATAAACGTCCTATGAAAAACAACAACATACAGACTAAATCATATTCACCTGGGAGTGATAATCAATATACGCTCAACAAGACTATGCTAGAGATAAAACGACTACAAATACTGATGAAAACGAAATATTCGTTCTTTCTGATGACAATGGTCGACGAACGGTAAAAAGTTTACGTAATGAACGTGAACTACAAGCCTGTGGATACGTGAAACCGAGAGCACCAATGTGGGAAATAGCAAAAAACATGAGGACATGAGAAGAACTGTGGCATATTATCATAGCAGGTGGTTTAACACATGTGATCTTTGGAATGGCTGTGTACAATAATGTTGTGCATAAGATAAGTTATTTTCATAGTTTAACGAGGTTAAGTTAAACATATTATGGTGTGTACATGTGGATTAGTAATTGTTCTTTGCGTGTAACTGAAAGTACGGCGATCTGTAGAAAGAATAGAGTCATATTGTGTTTTGGAAGTAACTCGTGCACGATGGCCGCAGCCAGTACGGAAAATGTGAATATTGTTGTTGTGGTCTTCAGTCCAGAGACTGGTTTGATGCAGCTCTCCATGCTACTCTATCCTGTGCAAGCTTCTTCATCTCCCAGTACCTGCTGCAACCTAAAGCCTTCTGAATCTGCTTAGTGTATTCATCTCTTTGTCTCTCTCTACGATTTTTACCTACCAATACTAAACTGGTGATCCCTTTATGCCTCAGAGCATGTGCTGCCAACCTATCCCTCCTTCTAGTCAAGTTGTGCCACAAATTCCTCTTCTCCCAAATTCTATTCAGTACCTCCTCATTAGTTACGTGATTATTCATTTAATCTTCAAGATTCTACTGTATCGCCACATTTCGAAAGCTTCTATTCTCTTCTTGTTTAAACTATTTATCGTTCATATTTCACTTGCATACGTGGCTACATTCCATACAAATACTTTCAGAAAAGACATCTTGACACTTTCATCTATACTTGATATTAACAAATTTCTCGTTTTCAGAAACGCTTTCCTTGTCATTGCAGGTCTACATTTTATATCATCTCTATTTTGGCCATCACTAGTTATTTTGAACCCCAAATAACAAAACTCGTCTACTACTTTAAGTGTCTCATTTCCTAATCTAATTCCCTCAGCATCACCTGATTTCATTCGACTGCATTCCATTATCCAGTTTTCCTTTTGTTGATACTCAAATTATATCCTCCTTTCAAGACACTCTCCATTCCGTTCAACTGCTCTTCCACGTCTCTCAGTATACAGATTAAATAACAGTGGCGATAGGCTAGAACCCTGTCTCACTCCCTTCTCAATCATTGTTTCCCTTTCATGCCCCTTAACTCTTCATAACTCCCATCTGGTTTCTGAACAAATTGTTAATAGCTTTTTGTTCCCTGTATCAGACCCCTGCCACCTTCAGAATTTGAAAGAGAATATTTCAGTCAACATTGTCAAAAGCTTTCTCTAAGTCTACAAATGCTAGAAATGTAGATTTACCTTTCCTGAATCTATCTTCTGAGATACGTCGCAGGGTCAGCATTGCCTCACATGTTCCAACATTTCTATGGAATCCAAACTGATCTTCCTCAAGGTCGGCTTCTACCAGATTTTCCATTTGTCTGTAAAGAATTCGTGTTAGCATTTTGCAGCTGTGACTTATGAAACTGATAGTTTGGTAATTTTCACACCACCCAACACCTGCTTTCTTTGGGATTGGAATTATTATATTCTTCTTGAAGTCTGAGGGTATTTCGCCTGTCTCATACATCTTGCTCACCATATGGTAGAGTTTTGTCAGGGCTGGCTCTCCCAAGGCTATCAGTAAGTCGAATGGAATGTTGTCTACTTCTGGGGCCTCGTTTCGACTCAGGTCTTTCAGTGCTCTGGCAAACTCATCACACAGTATCATATGTCCCATTTCATCTTCATTTACGTGCTCTTCCATTCCACAATATTGCCCTATAGTACATCACCTTTGTATAGACCCTCTATGTACTCCCTCCACCTTTCTGCTTTCCTTCTTCGCTTAGAACTGGGTTTCCATCTAAGTTCTCGATATTCAGACAAGTGGTTTTCTTTTGACCAACTTTATGGGGTCGGGGACTTGCCTTCAAATAGTTCAAATCTTATCTCTCTGATAGACAGTTGCAGAAACGGTGATGGTTGCTGATGACACTAGCATTTTCATAGAAGGATATGCTGAGGATAATCTACAGCAGAGTGTCTCTAGGACAGTAAATGAGACAGAAAAATGGTTTAGCGATAATGATTTGATCATAAATCGGGATAAAACGGTATTGATGAATTTCAGTAATATTAAAAGTACAGCTAGAAGAAGAGTAGAAGCTGAGATAAGGAACTATGTCATTGCCCAAGCTCAATACACAAAATTCCTATGTAAATGGGTGGATGAGCACTTGAGATACAAAAAGCATCTAGAAGTTTTGAGTAAAAACTAAGTAAAAGCTGCTATGTGCTAAGAATGCGTCATGACTCTTGCAACACTGAATTATTGCTGTGTGCCTATTATGCTCATATGAACAGTTTGCTTAGATATGGTGTTGTCTTCTGGGGAAATACAGGTATGGCAAAAGAAACTTTCAAACTTCAAAAAAGGGCTATTAGAATAATGAGAGGGGTTCCTGTAGAGTGTCATGCAGGGAAATATTTAAAGTATTTAAAATACTGGCTCATCCTAGCGTGTACATCTGTGTCTGTTTCTGAAAACTTACCAGGAATTTTCAACATTAAATAACCAGGTTCCCACCCCCGCAAAGGAGTGCTCTACCAAAAAAGTGTAAACTACCAGCCCAAAATACTGTTTAGTGCATTGCCTGCTACAATAAAGAAAATTAAAGAATTTCAAAAATTCAAGGTAGATCTTAAACAATTTATACTAACACATAGTTTTTATAACATTGAAGAATATCTGAATATGGAAAAGTAATATTATTTATATGTACTGGTATAAAATATTTGCATTTATTATCCAAGTCTTTGAAACAAATTAAGTAAAAGAAATTATATTGTAATTGACGACATCCATACATTGTATATTGTTAATGTATGAATAAAGAGATTGATTGATTGAATGACGCCTATATAAATGACCTGAGAAGAGCAACACATAGCCGTAGCTAAAATTCTGGGGAAACAAACTTGTGATGGTTGTAGGAATTCCACAGAGGCATGATTTATTCCTTAGATCATGCTTAAATACAGAAAGCAAATCAATTGTTTACTGAAATATGTAAAACAGATGATGTGTTGTATATAAATGTGGATTATTTAGAGAGGGACTGTTACACTAAGCTTGGTAAGCACATGAATGGCAAAGCAAGAGAATTATCTACCAAAAGATTTATGAAATAGTAGCAGCATCAGAATGTGAAGAAGACATAGATACTGAAGCATGGACAACAAGAAACACCTCTGCAGACATGGCAATGTCCACTCAACTTCTTTGCCAAATTAAACCTCAACAATACCAACAGTACTAGCAACTGAAAATTCACCACTAGCTGAAAGTTTACCAGCAATGAGGTCCCCCATATCAACATCACCTACAAGAATAAAAGTAACAACATCATCTACTACCACCCCAGCAACAGGAGGGAGTTCAGCAATTCCAGTGAGAAGAAACATAAGGCTGCAAGATTTTTTATTCCCAAAAGGCCTCTAGACCAAATTAAGATAAATAGTGCACTTATCAACAACACATCCAGTAGCAATCCTTGCAGCAAAAACAGAAACCAGAACAGCATCAAGCACACCATAAGAACGACCAAAGAAACAGAGAACTGCCCCTTTTCATCATCAGGACATTTTCTTTTGACCAACAGAGAAAACCAAATCATGCTTCAAGATGAGAAGAAAGATTTCCCACGTAATTTAAATTCAGGAATAAAGGTAAGTGGTCAGCCAGGCACAATCAGAACAAATGTCACTAGGTCACTCTTCTTCATCAGAAAATTTAGTCACTTAGGAATAAAGCAAGAAATCTGGAAATCTTGCTATCAAGTGAACTCGTGGATTATGAAATCAGAAATGTAGAAATCAGTTTACATAAGGAGGGAACTGCATGTACATAAAGAAAAATATCAAATTCCATAACTTAGACAATGTTGAACCCTTAAACACTGAGAAAGATTTTGAAATATCGGGCATAGAAATTCCAGGTATTCAAGTTAATTGTAATATGTTTATATAGATCTCCAGATAGCCACTTTAAAAAATTCAGCACACAGCTTGATACTTTACTAAACAAAGTAGTAACAAACCTAAAAACAGTTCCTATATGTGGAGACTCAAAAGTAGACTTTAATATGTGAAGCAATTCAAAATCTGAGTTGATGAACATACAAATAGCCAATAATGTGGAGATTAAAATTCACTCCCTTACACTGAAACGAATCATTCTAGTACTACTATAGACCAAATAATAATTAGCTCCAAAACAAAAAATAAATCAGTTGTGATTAAAGCTGGACTGGCAGACCATCAAGCACAGGCTCTAAGCTTTTGTGTAAACACTAATTCATCCTATAATTATATGAGGAAGACTATACACATGGGCAAAACTTTCAGTAATGCTCCAATACAAACATTTCAGAATTATCTCCAACAAGAATCATGGGAGCTAGTGTATAATACAGAAAATATTTCTGATAAGTATCAGACATTCATGAATATATATAAATATTATTTAGATCTTGCTTTACCATTGAAAGCCAAAACAACCAAAACCACTAAATGCAACAAGTGTGGTGTGATGGTACACTACGTGATCAAAAGTATCCAGACAACCCCAAAAGCATACTTTTTCATATTAGGTGCATTGTGCTGCCACGTATTGCCAGGTACTCCTGATCAGCGACCCCAGTAGTCATTAGACATCGTGAGGGAGCAGAATTGGGTGCTCCGTGGAACTCGCGAACTTCGAATGTGGTCAGCTGATTGGATGTCACCTGCATCACACGTCTGTACGTGAGATTTCCACACTCCTAAACATCCCAACGTCCATTGTTTCCGATGTGATAGTGAAGTGAAAACGTGAAGTGACACGTACAGCATAAAAGCATACAGGCCGACCTCGTTTGTTGACTGACAGAGACCATCAACATTTGAAGTGGGTCATCATGCGTAATAGGCAGTCATCTGTCCAGACCATCACACAGGAATTCCAAACTGCATCAGGATCCACTGCAAGTAATATGACAGTTAGGTAGAAGGTGAGATAACTTGGATTTCATGGTTGAGTGGCTGCTCATAAGCCACACATCAAGCCGGTAAATGCCAAACCACACCTCGCTTGTTGTAAGGAGCATAAACATTGGACGACTGAACAGTGGGAAAAAGTGTGGAGTGACTAATCATGGTACCCAATGTGGCGATCTGATGGCAGGGTGTGGGTATGGTGAAAGCCTGATGAACATCATCTGCCAGTATGTGTAGCGCCAACAGTAAAATACAGAGGTGGTGGTGTTATGGTGTGGTCTTGTTTTCCAAGGAGGGGTCTTTCACCTCTTGTTGTTTTGCGTGGCACTATCACAGCACGTGTCTACATTGGTATTTTAAGCACCTCCTTGCTTCCCACTGTTGAAGAGCAATTCGGAGATGGCAATTGCATCTTTCAACATGATCAAGCACCTGTTCATAATACAAGGACTGTGGTGGAATGGTTGCATGACAATAACGTCACTGCAATGGACTTGCCTGACCTGAATCTAATAAACACCTTTGCCATGTTTTGGAATGCCGACTTCATGCCAGGCCTCACCAACTGACATCAGTACCTCTCCTGAGTGCAGCACTCCATGGGGAAAGGGCTGCCATTCCCCAAGAAACCTTCCAGCACCTGCGAGAGAGGAAGCTATCATCAAGGCTAAGAGTGGGCCAACACCATACTGAATTCCCTCACTACTGATGGAGGCGCGATGAACTTGTAAGTCATTTTCAGCCACTTCACACAGTGTCACACACTGTATAAGCAAGTCTCGTGCTAGAAAACGGTACCTACACAATATTACAAGACGTTACAACAAACTCTGGAGCTTGAAAGTTACTTCAAAAAATATACATCTATCTTAAGTAAAATAATAAAGGAGGTAAAGAAATGAGATAATGACAAATACATAGAAAATGCTTCGAACAGGACCAAATCAATCTGGCAAGTTGTAAAGAAAGAAGTCCAAGGTGCTTTACCAAACGAAAATGCTGGCACGTCGATAGACACACAAACAAACACAAACACACACACAAAATTCTAGCCGGCCGTGGTGGTCTAGCGGTTCTGGCGCTGCAGTCCGGAACCGCGGGACTGCTACGGTCGCAGGTTCGAATCCTGCCTCGGGCATGGGTGTGTGTGATGTCCTTAGGTTAGTTAGGTTTAAGTAGTTCTAGGTTCTAGGGGACTTATGACCTAAAATGTTGAGTCCCATAGTGCTCAGAGCCATTTGAACCATTTGAACAAAATTCTAGCTTTCGCAACCAACGGTTGCCTTGTCAGGAAAGAGGGAAGGAGAGGGAAAGACGAAAGGATTTGGGTTTTAAGGGAGAGGGTAAGGAGTCATTCCAATCCCGGGAGTGGAAAGACTTACCTTAGGGGGAAAAAAGGACGGATATACACTCGCACACACACACATATCCATCCACACATATACAGACACAAGCAGACATATACAGAGGCAAAGAGTTTGGGCAGAGATGTCAGTCGAGGCGGAAGTGCAGAGGCAAAGATGTTGTTCAATGACAGGTGAGGTATGAGTGGCGGCAACTTGAAATTAGCGGAGACTGAGGCCTGGTGGATAACGGGAAGAGAGGATATGCTGAAGGGCAAGTTCCCATCTCCGGAGTTCTGACAGGTTGGTGTTAGTGGGAAGTATCCAGATAACCCGGACGGTGTAACACTGTGCCAAGATGTGCTGGCCGTGCACCAAGGCATGTTTAGCCACAGGGTGATCCTCATTACCAACAAACACTGTCTGCCTGTGTCCATTCATGCGAATGGACAGTTTGTTGCTGGTCATTCCCACATAGAACGCTTCACAGTGTAGGCAGGTCAGTTGGTAAACCACGTGGGTGCTTTCACACGTGGCTCTGCCTTTGATCGTGTACACCTTCCGGGTTACAGGACTGGAATAGGTGGTGGTGGGAGGGTGCATGGGACAGGTTTTACACCGGGGGCGGTTACAGTGGTAACAAATGTAGAAGTTGTACATGCTACAATGAAAAGACTCAAAATGAAACACGCTGCAGGAGCAGATGATATACCTGAATTCATTATAAAGAAATGTGGGAACATGATTACTGATCCCTTACCACACTTATGTAAACTATCTTTTCTACAGGAACTTTTCCTTCATGTTTGAAAATAGCAAAAGTAAAGCCACTGGACAAGAAAGGAAATAAAGATGATATTTCCAACTACAGATCATTGGCTTTTTTGTCTGTTTTCTCAAAAATATTAGAAAGGCTCTTCAATAAGAGACTAACAGACTTAGAGGGTAATGGCATTCTGCCAGAATCTCCACTTGCATTTAGAGCAAACCATTCAACTGAATCAGCAGTTCACACATTTCTATTTGAAGCATTGTTAACTTTAGACAACAAAAAAACTTAACCAGAGGCATTTGACACCATAAATCATGACAAATTACTACTTGAGCTAGAAAATCTTGGCATCAGAGGAACAGCCTACAATTGGCTCAGCTCTTATGTTAAGAAGTGGGAACAGTATGTAGAATAGATCAGGAAAGGGATAACATCATTAGGAAATATAATCCCAAGCTACAGACTGTTAAGTATGGTGTGCCACAAGGATTAATAATGGGTCCTGTTCTGTTCTTACTCCCTCATAAATGAGCTAAACATAAGCAATGACTGCAGTAAAATATTTCAAATTGCTGATGATAACAAATGTTCTAATTACAGGAAACTCAGAAGAAACCCTTTTAAAAAAACATAAGGGAAGCCACTGACAGGCTAGCATGTTACTTTGCTAACAATGACTTAGATTAGATTAGATTAATTATTCATTCCATAGACCCACAAAAGAGGGGATCCTCCTGGGCGTGGAACGTGTCAGATAAACACATTACAAAAATGTACTTAGAAAACTTGAATTTCATTAATTTTAATGATCTTTAGTCAATAAACAGTAAAATATGTACATGAATTAAAATTAAACTCCTAATATTTACAGGTGTAATACTTACATCTGCTTTCATTAAATCCATCATTCATACAGAAGTTAGTTACTTGACTATTATAACCAAGTATTGTCAAAAATTAAAGTTAATTATTAATTTCAATGATCCTCAATTAAGAACAGTCAAATTATGTACAAGATTTAAAATTAAACTTCCACTATTTACAGACTTAAGACTTACATCTGTTTTCCATACATCCATCATTCACACTGTAGGTAGTTACGTGGCTGTTACAACCAATTATTGTCAAAGTATGATACATTTTTCATTAAAATGGTCTGCTGCACTTGTTGCGAAATTCATGGATGGAATAAAAGGAGTTGGCCAGCAAAAATTCTTTTAAAATACGTTTAAATTGTGCCTTGTCTGAAACTAAACTCTTAATGGTTGCTGGTAACTTATTGAAAATATGCATTGCTGAATACTGGACTCCTTTCTGGGCAAGAGTAAGTGATTTTAAATCTTTATGTATATTGTTCTTATTCCTAGTATTGATACTGTGTACTGAGCAGTTAGTTGGAAAAAGAGATGTATTATTTACAACAAACTTCATTAAGGAATAAATATACTGAGAAGCTGTGGTTAGTATGCCCAGTTCTTTGACTAGGTTTCGACATGATGTTCTTTGATTTACACTACACATTACTCTTATTATACACTTCTGTACTGTAAAACTTTTTTCTCGGTTTGTGGAGTTACCCCAAAATATTAAACGATATGACATAATGGAGTGAAAATAAGCAAAATACGCCAGTTTTTTAATTTTTATATCTCCTATGTCTGACATCATTCGCATTGCAAACACAGACTTGTTTAGGCGCTTTAGCAGTTCGTTAGTATGTTGCTTCCAACTGAATTTATTATCAAGTTGTAATCCCAAGAATTTTACACTCTTAACTTCTCCTATTTCCATGTAATAATATTTTATACACGCACTAGAAGAAAATCTCTTGCAAATTCTGAACTTCATTTGGGGTTTTTCAAAGTTTAATGACAGTGAATTGGCTATGAACTACTTATTAATGTCAGCAAAAATTTGATTAGCTGCCCTTTCTAAATTTATATTTGTTTTACTGTTTATTGCAATGTTTGTATCCTCTGCAAATAAGACAAACTTGGCATCTGATAATGTAACCAATAACAGGTCATTAATATACACAAGAAATAGTAGTGGACCTAGTATGGAACCTTGGGGAAAACCGCATGTAATTTCTTCCCAGTCGGATGATGTATGATTGCCTACTGCTAAAGTGTTACGTAATGACAGCCTTTGTTTTGTATTAGTAAAATATGACTGAAACCACTTTGCAGCACAATCAGTGATGCCATAATATTTTAATTTATTTAAAAGAATGCTGTGATTCACACAGTCAAAAGAATTTGACAGGTCACAGAATATGACAGCTGCCTCTAATTTGTTGTCTAATGAATCAAGGACATTTTCATTGTAAGTGTAAATAACCTTCTCAATATTAGAACCCTTAAGAAACCAAAACTGTGACTTTGACAGTATGATTAGATTAGATTTACTTTCATTCCAATTGATCCGTAGTGAGGTGGTCCTCCAGGATGTGGAACATGTCAGAAAAACAACAATACATGACAAATATTTACAACTAAAACAAATAAGCTAATGTACCATTCCACAGGTCCCAAGTGGAATGATCGTCATTTTTTAATGAACACTAAGAGTCATTTTACAAATACTAATGCACTGAATTTAAAATAAAAAAGTTTTTTATTTATTTATAAGGTAATAAACAAGTAATACAACTACTGTAATACTTATTTACAATGAACACATTACTGCACTGAAATGGTGCAGAAGTTAGATTATACTTACACACACACACACACACACACACACACACACACACACACACACACACACACACAAATTTTCAGTGAACACATTACTGCACTGAAATTGTGCAGAAGTTATGTTGTACTTATATACAAATCAGTTGGTTTTACTAAGAAATTCATCAATGGAGTAGAAGGAGTTGGCCACCAATAAATCCTTTAGGCTTCTCTTAAACTGAATTTCATTGTTTGTTAAGCTTTCTATGGCTGCTGGCAAGTTATTGAAAATGTGTGTTCCTGAATAATGCACACCTTTTTGTACAAGACTAAGTGACTTTAAATCCTTGTGAAGATTATTCTTATTTCTAGTATTGATTCCATGAATTGAGCTGTTGGTTTGAAAAAGTGATATATTTTTAATGACAAATTTCATTAAGGAATAAATATATTGGGAATCTGTAGTTAGTATCCCCAGTTCCCTAAACAGGCTTCTGCAGGATGTTCTTGAGTTCACACCACATATAATTCTTACTGCACGTACTGCACGTTTTAGCTTGACTTGATGAATTACCCCAAAAAATAATCCCATATGACATTATGGAATGAAAGTAAGCATAGTATGCCAGCTTTTTCATTTTTATATCCCCTATGTCTGACAAAATTCGCATTGCAAACAGAGATTTGTTAAGACGCTTCAGCAGTTCTGTGGTGTGCTCCTCCCAGTTGAATTTATTATCAAGCTGTAATCCCAAGAATTTAACACTGTCCACTTCTTCTATCTTCTTGTCATCGTATGTTAGACATATACTCTTGGGACACCCCTTACAAGTTCTGAACTGCATGTAGTGTGTTTTTTCAAAGTTTAGTGACAAAGAATTGGCTAGGAACCAGTGATTAATGTCCACAAATATTTTATTGGCTGATCTTTCTAAGACTACACTTGATTTGCTATTTATTGCAATGTTTGTATCATCGGCAAACAAAACAAACTTGGCATCTGGTAATGTTACTGATGAAAGGTCATTGATATACACAAGGAAAAGTAAAGGCCCCAACATGGAACCTTGTGGGACCCCACATGTAATTAGTTCCCAGTTGGATGATGCCTGATAGCTTGATACATATCTCTTTCCTAATAACACCCTTTGTTTCCTGCCAGAGATATAAGATTTGAACCATTTTGCAGCATTTCCTGTTACACTATAATATTCTAGTTTACTTAAAAGGATATTGTGATTTACACAGTCAAATGCCTTTGACAGATCACAAAATATACCAGTTGCCTGCAATTTTTTGTCTAATGAATTAAGCACATTTTCACTGTAAGTGAAGATAGCTTTCTCAATTTAAGAACCTTTTAGAAATCCAAACTGTGACTTTGACAGTATGTTATTTGAGATAAGATGGTTATAAAGACGACTGTACATTACTTTTTCGAAAATTTTTGAGAATGCTGGCAACAGTGAAATTGGACAGAAATTTGATGCTATTTCTTTATCTCCCTTCTTAAACAGTGGCTTAACTTCAGCATATTTCAGCCATTCAGGAAATATTCCACTGATAAACGACTGGTTACACAGATAGCTTAATATGTTACTTAGCTCAGAATCACATTCTTTAATTAACTTTGTTGATATTTCATCATACCCACTAGATGTTTTTGATTTTAAAGATTTTATGATGGACATTATTTCTGTTGGGGTAGTGAGGGTCAAATTCATATTATGGAAGTTACTTGAAATGTCTGGTCTAAGGTAATCCATAGCAGCACCTACCGAACCTGACAACCCCATCTTTTCAGTAACAGTTATAAAATGTTTGTTAAAAAGTTCTGCAACACTATACACATCTGTCACCAATGTATCATTTACTCTTAATGCTACTTGTTCCTCTTCATCTTCACTAACATGCTTAAGTAGACACTTAAACATAACCTTTTCAAAGATTTTGGAAAAATCTGGCAAAAGTGAGACTGATCGGCAGTTTGATGACATTTCTTTATTCCCTTTCTTGTGGAGAGGTACAACTTCAGCATATTTAAGCCAGTCCAGGAATGTTCCTGTGATAAGTGATTGATTACACAAATAACTTAGGATATGACTAAGTTCACATGAACAGTCTTTTATTAACTTTGTAGATATGTTACCATAACCACTAGAATGCTTTGATTTCAAGGATTTTATGATGGATTCTATTTCTCTGGGTGAAGTAAATGTCAATTCCATTTTACTGAGATTGCTTGTGTGCACTGGTCTCAGATATTCCATTGCATTATTTACTGAACCTGACAACCCCATGCTATCAGTAACAGAGACAAAATACTTGTTTAAATGGTTTGCAACACAACATGTGTTTGTTACCAGGGTTTCATTTATTTTTAGAGCTATTTGGTCCTCCTCATTTCTGGCCTTACCTGTCTCTGACTTAAATATATCCCATATTGTTTTCATTTTATTGCTGGATGTATTTATCTTTATCTCATAATGCAGGTGTTTAGATTTCTGGATAACCTCCTTCAATATTATGCAGTAATTTTTGTAATGAGCTATAACGCTAGTATCAAAGGTGTCCCTATAGTGTTTCCTCTTATTTGATAGTAAACACCGGAAAAACTGTAGCTATGGATTTTACACACAGCACAAATAAAAAATCTGACATCACCCAATCTAGAGCTATTTGGACACACAATTACCAAAACAGTCTGTATCAAATTTCTTGGACTTCACCTACAAGACAACTTGAATTGGAAAGCACATATTGAGCAAATGAACAAAAAATTAATTACGACTTGTTTTGTGTTGTGTACATTAAAAAACTGTACCAACTACAACACTATTCAGTGTGTATATTATGCAGCTGTACAGTCTCACCTCCGGTATGGGATTAAGTTTTGGGGAAATTCTGTAGATGCCATGAAAACATTCAAAGTTAAAAAAAATTATAAGAATAATTGAAGGGTAGATAATTGCACCAGATACCATTAAACACACACAGAACAATGGTCACTTCAAATCTAAATTGAAGTCGTACTTGGTTGATCACTGCTTTTACGTAGTAAATGAATTTCTACAAAAATAAAATTTTCTGTGTTGACCCAATGTAGTATCATACAGAAAACATTTGTATATTATCTCTCTGTATACAGCGTAACAACATATATTTAAGAACACATCATTAATTCATATATTAATGTGTGTCATTGTGTACAAAGATACAATTATATATAAAATTGTTAATATTAACATAAAAATCTAAATATCTCTTGCACAGTGTGCAGCTGTAGATGAAAATTGATCAACTAAATCAAACTGGTATTGTTCTGATTGCAACATGTGTCTCTGAATGCCAGAACACTTCGACTTTCCTGTAGAAAAGCCAATTGTGTGTGAAATTGCTCAAGAACTCACCTTGTTCTTTTTTTAGGATAATAATACATTTTGCCAACGATATTGCATAATTTGTGATCTATGAAATAACTAAAAAAATATGAAACACTAACCTTGACTCTTGGACTTGTGGCGATTATCGACCATGCTAACTCTTTGACTGAACAGACACTTACCTTAACTTTTGTATAGTTGGCATTTTGTTGTGCATTTGATGTTTATGAAAGAAACTGCATTCAACTCTTCAGTAAGTTAACGTGTGTTGGTGCCACTATACCCTCATGTAGTGCAAGAGGACAGAAGATACAACAGTCTTTTTAGTGTGTGTTACCCTTTAAGATGTATCAAACACAAATGTGCCAGTAAAATTTTAAATATTGCCAAACGACTGGTCTTCAAGGACAGAAAGTTTTCTAAGTGAATGCACCTCAAAGGATTAAGTTCTGGAAGAGTGTCAAACACTCAACAATTTAAGAAATTCATCACATATTTTCACAAGTAACGTAAGCCATCTTGCGTAGAAGGTAGTTTATTCTGAAAGTAACGCTTCTCAAACCACAATTTACAGTATTTCCTGTGATCTGTTAGAAATGTAAACTAGAAAATGAAACCTTCAGCACAGGACTGGAGCATGTAGAGGAACTATGGCTCAAGTTTAAGAGAAAGTTGACATGTGCTGGACAGATATGTACTCAGCAGGACAGTTCAAAAACTTACAAAAAGAAAAGAGAGTTCTGCATAATAGGTGCGAAATGAAGCACAGAACTATCGATAGAAAGATGCTGAATGAAACTGTTTGGCTGTCAAGAGAGCAATGCATGAATCCTTCAATGATTACAGTAACACAAAAATACTAGCATTACAGTAACACATAGGTGAAGGCTGTTAGAGGCACCAAAGTTAGTCTCCAGTCCCTAGCAAATGAGACAGACACTGAAACTGAGGGTGAGCCATGTGGCCCAGCTCCTCTGAATTCCCAGAGTCTGTCTGTCCTTTGTTTGTTAGCTTCTCAGATGTTTTGGTTCTGGTGGAGTCACTGGCTTCGCAGTGGCAGCTCGATTTCAGCAACGGTGGTCACAAGAGGGCACGATCAGCCGTATGGCGGATGGAGTGAGTGATGCAAGGAGTCTTTTGGAGGTGCTGTGGTCAGACAGAAGTGGCAGCAGGAGGGAATTCAGACCTGACCACCACAATGGACAGGGGGAGGCCCCATCACTTTCCTGAAAGAGAGCCCTCAGGTGTTTACGTTCAGTTGAAGGGCACCATTGTCTCCCCTCATCATTTTTCAATTGCTTAATGACTTTCTTTATCTTCTGTTATTTGATGGAGTGGCTGTAATGCTGTGACCCCGGACATAAATTTTGAACCTGGTTACAAAACTCTAACTGATGGCCTAGAGCTGCTTGCTTACAAGAAATATCAAAAGAATGAGTGTGGATACTATCGCCTTGGTGCCAGTTGTTTCATTTTTATTAATTTAATCTGAAGGCTCAACCACTGTTTTATTCTAGATATTTCCTGACATCTTTAAGGTGATGGGTGTGTACCCTTAAACCCCACCCTTGAACTGTGCGAGTCCGGAGTTGACTTAAGTTGGACGGCTGTTTGTTCTGGGAGTCTGTGACATCTCTCTTGTGTTTTGGTCTGATCTGGCTGTGTGGGGGTAGCAGGCCTTGTTTTCTGCCCATAGCCTTTTGAATCCCAGGCAGCTCAGTGCTTCCATATTGACTGTGGTTTCATAAAGTCACTGTCCTATTTTGGACTGTACTTGTATTCCTGTCCTGTGTGTGTTTATTAAAACTACTTCTGAACAAGTGGCATGGAACAGGATGTTAACATACACCTTATTGTCTTCTACGCTGAAGAGCCAAAGAAACTGATACACCTGCCTAATATTGTCTAGGGGCCCCACGAGCTCACAGAAGTGCCGCAACTGGATGTGACATGGTCTTGACTAATGTCTGAAGTAGTGCTGGAGGGGACTGACACGATGAATCCTGCAGGGCTGTCCATAAATCAGTAAAATACAAGGGGGTGCAGAGATCTTCTGAACAGCATGTTGCAAGGCATCCCAGATATGCTCAATAACATTCCTGTCTGGGGAGTTTGGTAGCCAGTGGAAGCATTTGAACTCAGAAGTATGTTCCTGGAGCAACTCTGTAGCAGTTCTGGACATATGATGTGTTGCATTGTCCTACAGGAATTGCCCAAGTCTGTTGGAATACACAATGCACAAGAATGGATGCAAGTGAACAGACAGGATGTTTATGTACATGTATCTAGACATATCAGGGGTCCCATATCACTCCAACTGCACATACCCCACACCGTTACAGAGCCTCCACCAGCTTGAACAGTCCCCTGCTGATGTGCAAGGTCCACGGATTCATGAGGCTGTCTCCATACCCGTATGCATCCATCCGCTTAACACAATGTGAAATGAGACTCGTCTGACCAAGCAAATGTTTCCAGTCAACAGTCCAATGTTGGTGTTCACAGGGCCATGCGAGGCGTAAAGCTTGGTGTCGTGAATCATAAAGGGTATACAAGTAGGCCTTCACCTCCAAAAACCCATATCAATGGTGTTTCGTTGAATGATTTGCATGCTGACACTTGTTGATGGCCCAGCATTGAAATCAGTTGCAATCTACAGAAGGATTGCACTTCTGTCATGTTGAATGATTCTCTTCAGCCACATTGGTCCCATTCTTGCAGGATCTTTTTCTGCCCGCAGTGATGTTGGGGATTTTACGTTTTACCAGAGTCCTGATATTCATGGTACACCCCTGAAATGGCTGTACGGGGAAATCCCCACTTCGTGACTACCTCAGTGATGCTGTGTCCCATCACTCATACGCCAACTATAACACCATGTTCAGACTCACTCAAATCTTGATAGTCTGCCATTGTAGCAGCAGTAACGGATCTAACAACTGCACCAGACATTTGTTGTTTAATATAGGCATTGCTGACCACAAAGGCATATTCTGCCTGTTTACATCTCTCTGTATTTGAATGCGCATGCCTCTAACAGTGAGGACCACACCTTGCGGAAGATGCCAGTCTGCCGGAGTTGAAGGATGCATGGACATGCCAAGGTTGGACAGACCTTCAAACAGCTCACCGAATCATTGGTTACGTAAAGCGATTTATATACACTTGCAAAATAGAGTTGAAAGCACATTCAAGTGTTTTTTTTTTCCTGCTTGTTTAACTGAGAGAAAAATTTAAGATTTTGCTAAACATCATGCATGCACTCATAGGGATTTTAACACCTTAAAGGATTTGATACATATTCGTGAAGTTGAGTTGAAAGTACATTTTTGCAGTGTCTCTTAATTTTCTTAGATGGTTAGCACTTCTTTTGAGGATTGGGCAACTGTAAATCTTCTTAACATGCCTGAGTATGCGTGTAGTTCACATGAAGTGTTTATTTACTTAAATTCTTTAAGCTTTGTTATTATATTTCTGTGAACCCTGGAGATGTTTTTGCATTAAAAAATTTTGGGTCTTGTTAAAAATTAAGTGTATAAACAAAAGGGTGAAAGATGTTTTCCCTGAACCTTGCCTCGGGGTTCCACACTCCTGTGGCCTGTTTCTATGTTTTGATTGGCCATGTGAAAAGGTTACTCAGAGTGAGGTTTTTATTGCTTGGGAGGGGGGGGGGGGGTGTTGAGCATCTTTCACCTTTGTCATTTATTTAGAGGCAGAATGTTTAAGGTAAATTATTGTTACTTATAAATTTGTGTTTTTCAGGCTATGGTTCACTTTGGAGGCACGGTGTTGCCCAGGGCTCAACTTGTTAAAGAAAGAGCAGATTGCCCATGGAGCTATGATTCGCTCTCAAGTATACCGCTGCGCTGTCTAGTTTAGTGCAGAACATTGATTTTCTTGACAGTGCTCCTCTCATTCATAAACAATATTCTGCCTTCAGGCACAACTATTGCATGGGAAAAATCGGGTCAGTGATCTTGGCCATCTTAAGTCTGGTACTGACCAAGCACAAGTTATTCAATAATTGCAGCATAGGGTATCTAAATTGCAAGGTTGTGTAAATCAGCTTGCTTTAGAGGATGTAGCAAGTTCCAGTGGGCACCAGGTTTCCGTCCCCCAAGTTGTTGTGAATAAACCTGATTAGGTGTTTACTTCTCTTCAGCGTTTTGCTATGGGTAATTTCAGCAAACTACCACACCAAATGGAAATTTCATTGAGGGGAATTGATAAGTTGTCCATTGAGTCCGTGAGTGAAGTCGAAGTGGTTTTATGGCTCTCTGTTAAATTTGAGTCTCACGCTGAAGTGTTGAATTTGCCTCATGATTAGATTCTTCAGTTATTCTACCTGTTAACTAGTGGGACATTGAGTGAAATATTTGGTGTCATTTTATGAGAGGGAAAGGGGATGAAAGAGTTACATCAACTGATGATCAGTTTCAAACTATCTGCCTGACTGAACAATGAGTTCCAGTGTAAGCATTATTAGCAGGTGCAGTCAAGCAATTAACCCTTAAGTAAATATATTGAGCAGATCCGAACTGCTGTTTTTCTTACAATTGTAAGTTCCCAAGGGTTAAATTGTCGATGAGATATCGGGAGGGATGAGGCCTGAGGATGGATCTTGCATTGTCTTTGCTAGTAAACCTTCCATCTTTGATCAATTAAGTGCTATGGTTTCCAGCACTGAGGGACTTAGTTACACTGATAATCAGTAGGTTCAACCATGTTTTGGTTGTTTGGGAGCTAGTGGCTTTTTGGTGCAAACTAAATTGGAAATGTTTCACGACAACGTTCTAAAGTCTGTTTCTGTTGCTGGCAGGTGGGACATTTTGTTCATGAATGTCTGTTTCAGCAAAAAGGTGCAGTTGAATAGGGGGCATAGTGGGCGAGTCCTTACCCTTTGTGTAAGCCCTTACCTTTTGTGTACGCCCAATTGAATCGTGAGCAAAATTGTACCTTTGTTGATTCTGGAAACTCAGTATCGCTGCTATACTACCATTGGTATCTGGAGTATTGATCTTTATGCAAGGTTGCTCCATTACAAACTTCTTCTCAGAAATGTCAACTGCTTTTAGCTGGTGAGTTTGTTGGTAGTTTGAGTATTGGGTAATTTTCCTGGCCTTTTAAGTTGTTAGTGGTTAAGAATTTGTCCCTTAATTTGATCCTAGGCTGTGATTTTATATCTCATGTGGAATTAATGTTGGACAGTCAGCAATGCACTATTTGTTTTAAATTTTGTCCTGAGGAACAAATTGGTTTATGCTTGTATAATATTTCATTTCATCACCAGTGTGTTCTGTTTTGCTTGCTACTGGGTGTTATGAAATGAGTCATTTGGAGCCATGACATAGGGATCAATTCTCACGTTTGCTCAATAAGTTCCTGGAAGTCCTCACCAATGTACTTGGCAGTACTAACAAGATCCATACAAAATTTGGGTGACTGACAATGTCCCAGTTCGTCAGTTGCCCTATAGGTTATCATCTCCCAACCCCCCCCCCCCCCCCCCCCCCCAAACACACACACAAAATGAAGAGCCTCTATGTCCTGATAGACAGTATGTTGCGTGAGGAGTTCATAAGACCTTCTAACTCCCCCTATGCGTCACCAATGTTCTTGCTTCCCAAAGGTAGTAAGGGGGAGTTCAGATTGGTGAACGAGAAGGTTATCTTGGAATCTGTGCCTTTACCTGATATTCATCATTTCACATGGTTTTCTGGAGAAAAGTACTTCACCATTTTGGATTTGAACCAAATTCTGATGTTAGGTTTCCAAGCATCTTACCATGTTCTGTATTGATTGGAACCTTTTCGAATTTAACAGAGTTCCATTTTTGTCTGTCAACAGGAGCAATTGGATTATCTAGGTTAGTTACTGAATTGAGATATCGGCAACTCAAAATTTACGTGTGTATATAACTATTTGGATGGTGTTATTATCTATAGCCCCCGCCCCTCCCTTTTGAGGAACACTTGCAGCATTTGGAAGCAGTGTTAGAGAAGTTTAGGGAGGCAGTCAAATGACTGTGAAACCATCTAAGGTTACCTTGGCCCATCATCAGATTTCCTTTCCTGCCCATTTAGTCTTGGCCAAAGGGGTTAGGATTGATCAGGAGCATATGAAGGATCTGTGAAATTTCGCCCTTCTGTTAATAAAAAGTGGTTGCCATTGGGATGGACAACTATGTCCACAAATATGTGCCTAACTTCACACAATGGCTGCCCCTCTTAATGAATTATGCAGGAAATGAGTTAATTTCTGTTGGTGTCAAAATCACCAAGCATTCTTCGGAGCTATTAAGCAAGCTCTTAGTAACCTGCCCATCCTGCCTATTCAAAACTTTGTGGTCCAAACTGATGCCTCTACTCGCAGGGTAGCGGCAGTCCTCCTCAAAGAGCAGGAAGGAGAATGTAGATCGATGGCCTATGCATCTAGAAGGCTGTCCCTGGCAGAGCTTAAGTATGGGAGGTGCTAGCAGTGCGTTTTTGCTTTAGAAAAGTTTAGGTTTTACCTTGAGCACTGTGAATTTGTAAAAGCTGACAATCAAGCCCTTCAAATTTCAGCTTTCCAATTCAAAGTGAAGTATACACGTGGCACCAACAATCAGGTGACCGACACCTTGTGTTGTATGTTTTAGCTTGGGACTCAGCAGTTGGAGAAGTAATCCAGTTCAAAGGATTGTGTAGGCAAGATACTATCCAAAGTGCTACAACATTTTGGGGGACCTCAGGGGAAGACACGACAGTGAGCCCAGGATTAAGGCCATTAAGAATAAATTACTGAAAGGGGAACAGGTGGCCATCCATCTCACGCATAAAGGCCTGGTTTTGTTGTCGTGGGGGCAGGGTCAGGTTGTTTCTGGATCTGTTTACCCTGTCAGGTCTCCCAGCTGGTGTTCTGGTACTTTCATCATACATTGGTTGGAGGGCATTTAGGTGTCCACAAAATTATCACTATTATTAAGCACCAAGTGTCTTGGCCTTACTTATACAAGGATGTCCGGCGAATGGTGAGTTAGTGTGAAGTTAGCAAAAGAGCCATACCAAATTCTAGCCCCAGTAAAGGTCTTCTGCAATCCACTAGGGAAAGTAATCCATGGATAAGTGGTTTATCAATTATATTGGTCCTTTGCCACGCACTTGTGATGGTAACCAGTACATATTCATGGCAGTGGACACATTCTCATGCTTTGTTGGTTAATACCTAGATGCAGGGTTATACCTCCTACTACTATTCGACATCTGTCAGGGATAATTTCCATCTTTGGCTTGCCAAGTTGGTCAACAACAATGCCCAAGCTTCTAAATCCAAGGACTTTAGGAGATTTTGTTTTGAGCAGGCTATCCATCACATCACAACTAACCCCTATTATTCTCAGCTGTCTTTCACGGAGTGTGTGAACCGAAATTTGAAAGGGGCTCTTGTTGCCTTCCGTAGTAATTCACAGAGTAAGTGGGACTGCTCTGTGGGGAAGCTTAATTTAATACAGCCCAACATGAGTCATTGAAAGCTGCCCCTGCTTCCCTTGTTGAGCTATCAAGTTAATTCATCTCTGGACAACTAGTGGTCAGTTAACGATTTGCCACCCAAGCATATTGACACTAAGAGTCAGCAAGAGAATTGGGGGAAGGCCTGTTGAAACATCCATTGGGACCATCAGAGGCTAGCCAATCATTGTAATCAGGAGCATGGAGAATTTAGAGGCAAGGTAGATAAACAGATTTTTGTCCGAAACCCCAGTGTAAATCAGGGGGAAGGGCTATTCTAGCAAGTTGGTATACTGGTTTTTGGTTGTCTCTGAGATTTTCCAAGTATTGGGTCTGGTCAACTTACTTATGAGCAATCTTGAGTGGGGTAAGCTGTCCAGGTTAAGGAGAACTAGCCTTCTCCCTGAACACTCAACGCCTCAAAAAGGGAGGGGTTTTTTGTGGGTTTGGTGGAGGAAACTGAGCTGTGCGGCTCAGCACCCTTCGAATTCCAGATACGAATTATGAACCTGGTTACAAAATACTGACTGATGGCTTTGATGTTTGCTTACGTAATGCACAAAAGAATGAGCCTGGATAGTGTTGTCTTGACGGCAGTTGTTTCATATTTATTCAGTTAATCTGAGGGCCCACCCAGTATCTTATTCTAGATATTTCCTGACATCTTTGAGGTGATAGGGTGTGTACCCTTAAACCTCATCCTTGAAATGTGCAAGTTGCTGTCTTCTACCGAGTTGACCTAATTGGGCAGCTGTTTGTTCAAGTTGCCTGTAACATCTCTTTTGTGTTTTGGTTCAATAGGGCCTTGTGGGGGTTGCGAGCCTTTTGAGCCACTGGTAGCTCGGTGCTTCCATATTGGCTGTGGTTTCACAAAGGCACTGTCCTATTTTGGGCTGTACTTGTATTCCCCTCCTGTGTGTATTTATAAAAACTACTTCTGGACGAGTATGGAGCCAACCATTAACACAGGCCTTAGTGTGTTCTAGTTTGCCTTGCAGATGACGCTGGTGTGATGGTGTGGAAGGACGCCTGGACCTGTGACAACTGAGGAACAATGGTTCTGCAAACAGCTCACTGAATCAAGAGTTACATAAAGCAATTTATAAGCATTCACAAAGTTGAGTTGAAAACAAATTTTGGGGGTGTATCTCAAATGTTTTTTTTTCTTACATGGTTAATACTTAAAGAATTTTCCTGTTGCTTGTTTAAGCGAAAGAAAAATGTAAGACTTTGCTAAATTTGTGCACTCATAGAGAGTTGGTTAGCTCTTCTTTTAAGAACCGGATAATTGTAAATGTCTCTCAAGTGCTTGAGTATATCTATAGTTTTTGCTATGTTTTTATTTATTCAGATCCTTTAAGCTTTGTTATTATATTTCTGTAAACACTGGAGATGTTTTCCCATTAAAAAAATTTTGGGTCTTGTTAAAATAAAGTGTTTAAACTAAAGGGTGAAAGATGTCTTCCCTGAACCTTCCTAGGCATTCCACGTTCCCTTGGCCTTGTTTCTAAAACTGTTTCAGATTTTGATCGGCCATGTCAGAGGGTAGCAAAGAAAAAGCTGAAATGCGTACTGTTTTCAAAGTGTTTCTTTACAAAGGAAAATTCAGGAGAATTACCCTAATTTAATCCTCATACCATTGAAAAGATTAAGGAAATAAGTATTAGTGTCACTGAAATCATTGAAATTGAACAAAGCTCCAGGGCCTGAAGGAATCCCTGTCAGATTCTATATTAAATTTGCAGATGAGTTAGCCCCTCTTCTAACTATAATCTATCGTAGATCCCTCAAACAAAAAACTGTGCCTTGTAAAAGTATTTCTTTATTTTTCAAAAGCATTTGACTCAGTACCACACCTACGTTTATTGTCGTAAGTATGATCTTAAGGGGGAAAAAGTGAAATTTGTGACTGGATTGAGGACTTTTTGATACGGAGGACACAGCATGTTGTCTTGGATGGAGAGTCATTATCAGATGTATAAGTAACTTCAGGTGTACCTCAGGGAAGTGTGTTGGGACCTTTTCCGTTCAAGTTGTATCTTAAAGACCTTCCGGACAACAGTAATAGTAACTTCAGACTTTCTGCACATTATGCAATTATCATAATGAAGTACTCTATTAAAGAAGCTGCATATATTTTCAGTCAGATCTTGATAAGATTTCAGTCGTGCGAAGATTGGCAACTTGCGTTAAACATACAGAAATGTAAAATTGTGCACTTCACACAGTGAAAAAACATAGTATCCTTTGACTATAATATCAATGAGTTGCAGCTGGAATCTGCCAAATCATACAAATACTTGGTGTAACACTTTGTAGGGATATGAAATGGTATGATCACGTAGGTTCAGTCATGGGTAAAGCAGCTAGTAGAATTTGGTTTCTTGGTAGATTACTGGGGGAGTGCAATCAGTTTACAAAGAATATTGTTTACAAATCACCCCTGTGACCCATTCTAAAATATTGTGTGTGGACCTGTACCAAATAGGACTAACAGGGGATATTGAATGTATACAGAGAAGGGCCACATGAATTGTCACAGATTTGTCCAACCTGTGGGAGAGTGTCACAGAGCTATGAAGAAACTAAACTGGCACACTCTTGAAGATAGATGTAAACTATCCTGAGAAAGTCTACTAACAAGGTTTCAAGAACCAACTTTAAATGTTGACTCTAGGAATAAACAACCACCGCATACATTTCGCTCGCCCAGGGATCAGGAGGACAAGATTAGATTAATTACAGTGTGTACATGGGTATTCAATGAATCACTCTTCCTGCACTCCATACATGAATGGAATGGGAAAAACCCTAATAACAGACACGATGGGAGGTACCCTCTGCCATACGCTTCACAGTGGTTTGTAGAATATAGATACAGATGTAGGTGTTGTGATGTAACAATCATTGAAAGCAGTTTGTTGATATGAAGTATTGCATAATCTTTGACCTAAAAGCTATGACACAGTTTGCTGTCGGCAGATGCTTGTGGATGCACTGCGTTTTATTTTGTTGTTATACATTTGTGACTGAACTGACTTTTTGGTGAGGAGGACACAATAAGTCATCTTGGAAGGAGAGTCATTGTCAGATGTAGAAGTAACTTCGTGTATGCCTCGGGGAAGTGTGTTGGGACCTTTGCTGTTCATATTGTTTTTAATGTCCATGCAGACAATATTAATAGGCAAATCAGGCTCTAAATGTTCAGAAATGTAAAATTTTGCACTTCTCAAAATGAAATGGCGTATCAGTGTATGATTATTATATCAATGAGCCACTGTTGGCACTGACCAAGTCATAAAAATACCTGGATGTACACTCTGTAATGATATGAAATAGAATGATCACATGGGTACAGTCGTGGGTAAAGTAGGTATTAGACTTCAGTTTATTGGTAGAATACTGGGAAAGTGCAATGAGTCTAAAAAGGTGATTGCATACAAACCACTTGTGCGACCAGTTCTAGAATTTGCTCAAGTGTATGGGACACGTACCAGATAGAATTAACAGGGGATATTGAACATGTACAGAGAGTGTCAGATCCTTTAAGCTTTGTTATTATATTTCTGTAAACACTGGAGATGTTTTCCCATTAAAAAAATTTTGGGTCTTGTTAAAATAAAGTGTTTAAACTAAAGGGTGAGAGTGTCAGAGAAATAATGAAGGAACTGAACTGAAAGACTCTCAAAGATAGATGTAAACTGTCCCTAGAAAGCCTGTTAACAAAGTTTAAAGTACGGTCTTTAAATGATTACTCTAGGAATATACCATAAACTCCTATACGAGGTGTTTCAAAAAGGAATTTACAATTCATATAAATTTATTGAAAGAAGATATACAGCTGGGTTCAGTGTCATTTTGTAGGGAAGCACGTCAAGTTTTTTTTACCTTAAACTAAAGATGACTTCCTTCCCAAAATTGCTGTAGTATTTCAGGTGTAACTTGCTCAGTGGCAGCATAAATTCCTGCTCTAAGTTCAGATAGAGAAGCCAACACAGGAGGTACAAAAAATCGAGTGGTATCAGGTTTGGGGAACGTGGGACCACGCAATTGGCGCATCAGGCCCAATCCAATCACCTGGCACCTGGAAAGCAGTCACCGAGCAAATCCCGGACTTCATCCAGGTAGTGGGGTGGTGCACCACCTTTCATGAAGTAAAAATTTCATTCTTGATCATCTTTAGCGTACTTGTTATGGAAATTACGCTGAGCTGTTGTCACCGACTTCGATTCTTCAAACCAAAGACTTCGATTCTTCAAACCAAAACACACAGCTGGCATGCTCGGGTCAGCGAAGACAACCATCTTTAAGGCAACTGCCGCTAGCACTCCTTACGGCGCAATTCAGCACTAGCGAACAACGCGAGACAGAACTTGATTTCCCTACAAATTGACCCTACAATCACCTCTGTATGTACTATGAATTAATTTACATGAATTTGCAAATTTGTTAAGTCCTTTTTGAAACACTATGTCACTCACATAGGGATTGTGTGGATAAGATTAGAATAATTACTGCATGCGCACAGGCATTCAATCATTCCATATGTGAATGGAATGGGAAGAAACCCTAATAACTGGTACAACGGAACATACCCTCTGCCCTGCATCTCACAGTGGTATGCACAGTATAGATGTAGATGCAGAAGTAAATGGTGCATTTTCTTTGCAACTGAAGTTTTATTTTGATGTTAATCTCTCATTTGTTTTATTGCTGCAGTATTATTCTGTAATAGTGGGCTAAAGTAAAACTTAGGGTTAATAGTATCAGTCAAAATTATAATGAAAACAATGAAGAGTTCCTGGAATTCTATAAAACTTCTGGGTTTTCCCCAGATGAAAACATTTCTGTATTTTTCCCGTGCATATACACCCTGAATAATGATATGGCAATTAGCTACCAGATTTCATAAACATAACAATCTGTTACTGAAGTGCCTAGAATTAATATCAAGTGTGGCTTATTGTTGTAAGCAATCATATTTTGAACAATGAATACCAAAGGGAAGAGTTCGACTATGCTAAGATGGCTTTACACATGTTTAGTTGATTATTTCTGCCAAATGGGTAATGACTCACCATTTAAATACGATAAGTCTGTACCTATTTGTGACTCATTTACACAATACTATTACATTTAGTGACCCATCAAGATAGTTAGGAACAGCTTTACAGAAAAAGCAAGTAACTCACTTCCAAAATGCTGGATGTCACTAGGTAGCAATTTACTATGATTCAATAAAACTACTAAACCATCAGAGTTGCACAGAACTTCCTTTTTATTTAAATGGTGACCAGTTTCAGACCTTAACTCATTATTGAGCCATCCTGTGGAACAGAGTGTATCATGTTTCAGTTAACGTATACAAAGACATATGTTTAACCAGAGTACAAGTACGTTTGAAAAGATAATAACGTATCACATAAGTCCTACCATAACACCATAAAGTGTGTATGCTGGCCACATTGCTTGTATGAGAGGCTAAGTGCAAGGTACAATTTGCTGCATGTAGCAAAACAATTTTGAGTGAGCACTGAACATCGTTAGGTAAACTGAAGTAGGGGACGCAGAAGGGAGTGCGCCATGAGGAGATTGTTAGTTTTATTTTACCAAGTTACAAAATCGTGCGAACACATAACTGTCCTGCGTCATCTGTTCTACAGGATGGCTTGATAATGGACTGAGGTCCGAAACTGGTCACCATTTAAATAAAAACAAGCTTCTGTGCAACTTTGTTGGTTTTGTAATTTCATTCAGAAACACAGTTGTGAGCATAGTTACACATGATGCTTATTTTCGAAATGGGTCAGGGATACAGGACAAAGAATTGCTTGTCCCACTGATTCCTGAATGTCAAACAGGATAATCAGTTCCACACACGGTGTCAGGATAATCAGAAGTTCTCTCATCACAACACAGCTATTCTAAACTATTACTTCAAACTACCTTAGTTAAAATCAAATTCATTTAAAGGGAAAGTGGAGAGTTTATGTACACAGTTAAGTGTGTTTGTTTTGTTAGTTCAATATATATACATATAATGCTCAAAAAGACATGTTGCACAGTTCACAGCTATCTACACTAGTAAGTTAAAACAAAATGACCACATGTTTAATAGTGTGTTGGTCCACTGTTGAAACTCAATAGAGTAGCTACCCTGCAAGAGATGCATTGAACAAGTCCTTGGTGGGTTTCCAGAGGTGATGACACCAGATGTCTACACACGGATCATTCAAATCCTGTAAATTATGGGCTATTGGTTTATGGGGATGGAGCTGGTGCCAGATAGCATACTGTGTGTGTTCAACAGGTTCAGATCAGACAAATTTAGTGGCCAAGACATGGACATGAATTCTACACTATGCTCTTCAAATCACTGTAGTGTGATTCTGAGCCTGTGATACAACAGTTATCCTGCTGGAAGGTGCCAAAGGTGCCATTGCCACTAGGGAAGGCATCAACCAAGAAGGGATGCAGATGGTCTGCAGTAATGTTCCCGCTGTCCAAAGTTGTCATGAGGCCTTCAATTACCACCACAAGTCCCATGGGAGCCAAGGTGAAGATCCCCCCACAGAATAATAATGCCCCAACTAGCCTGTGTACATGGCATGTATAACATGCCAAAAATTTATTGTGGTGGATGTTACAGATCAGATTGTCACCAAAACTCACTACTAATCATTGTATTGAGAAGGTATAATTATTGAGATGTACTATTCTTGTTTTATAGCTTGCTGTACATAAAAATGTTGTAAAAAGCTGGTGGATCAAAGGGAGCTGCTGTCTATTTGTGGATAAGTGGTTCCAGCCAGGCAGTGTCACATATATGGAGCTGCAGCCAGCTCCTAGAATAATCCCAATGCCTGAAGATTCACAATGAATTAATTGTTGAAAGGGACATGTATGGTCATCCACGGTAACTGTTCTTTCGGGAACAGATACTACCGTCATATATAGCTTGTACTCGGCTACCACCGGCCCCGAAGCCTTTGCAGCACCTATTCCCTTTCTGTGCTGCATGTCTATCCTCCTGCTATTCTTTTTCGCCTCCATTGGAGAACATGTCTTGGATTTTTTTGGGAGTGCATTTTGCAGTTTTGATAGCC
The DNA here is from genome assembly GCF_023864275.1 of Schistocerca cancellata. Classification (NCBI taxonomy): domain Eukaryota; kingdom Metazoa; phylum Arthropoda; class Insecta; order Orthoptera; family Acrididae; genus Schistocerca; species Schistocerca cancellata. The sequence goes on along the minus strand of NC_064627.1, from coordinate 362,311,202 downwards.
CAGTATTGAAACAGTCACTCACCTGTTTTTCTTTCTTTCTCTATTCTCTGTATCCTCTCTTTGGAATTTTTTTCCTCTTCCTCTCTTTACACTCCTGAAGGCCGGCCCATGCGTTTGACAGGTAACAAGTGACTGGGTAACACGTAATTCCCAGCCCTGTGTCGATAGGTAGGGTTCGCACATTCCCCCTGGTACAGCCCAGGCTCGGGGAAGGGTGATAGCCTGACTGTTTGTTGCCTTCCCCAACTATCAATTGGTCTCTATGTCAGGAGATTGGGAGGTGTGGCCTGAGGTGTCAAACATCACCTAAGGTGAGTCCCTCTCCGAGGAAGGCCCCCAGTTGGAAGGAGCACACCGTCAGAGACACTGGCATCATGTTTTCTTTCCCCCGCAATGAGCCAGTCATAATCTCAGTCTACATTAATTAAACATAAACGGAATGAGGCTAAATATTCAAAGACTCTCTCAGCTGCACCGTGGTTCCTTGTGGTATCACGTACTGAAGTAGGTCAGTACCCTACCCTGTCACTTGCAAGTTGTTGGCTAGTCGAAGGCCCTGCATTTTACCATCTGGCACTTGCTATGCCTCGCTCCACAAAGGACATTGCCACACAGACTTGCAACCTGCAATTCAGTACTGCAGTTGTGAAATAACTCAATATCACAGTAGCACACCATCTCCTTCTCCTACAGCTGCGCAACAAGCAACCAAATCTTCGCCCCTGGTGGCGAAATCACCTGCTACACAACTGGCAGTCTGGAAAGGACAAAAGGAATACTCCTATGAAGACTTTTTCCATCCCTCCAGCCAATAATCATCTGAGTCTTCGTTTGCCAACTGTAAAGGCTCTAAGAAATGAATCAAAGGTAAATGGCCTTCTCCTTCTCTGACTCAGAGACCTCTTCAACGGTGTCACTTTGTGATAACCTAACCCAGCCGACCTCCATTTCACTTTTATGCACTGCCTACTGTTTTCCTGCCCAGGAATTGGCAAACTGACTCTTGGAGAATGCTAACACCTCTTCAGATCTCATGAAACAGGATCCTCCAGCCTTGTACCCTGTAGCAGTGAGTCTTCAAAGGCTCGCACTCGGCAGCTGCTGAGGTGACTACCCTTCCTTTGTTCCCTCCTCCCCAATACCCATTATAACTCTTCTCGGTGGAAAGTTCGTAGCATTAGATCCAGTATGGAGGAATTATGGCTGCTCTTGGAATCACAGCATTGGTATTTGCTGTCTTCAAGAAACAAAATTGTATCCTCATGACTGCTTTGACCTCTCGTGTTTCCTTCCGGTCCCCTTTGATCTTTGCCCCCAAGATGGTATTCCAAGTCATGGGGGACTCATGCTGCTCTTTCAGGATGACATCCATAACCAAACTATCTCACTGAACACCTGACTCCAAGCTGTTGCAGTCTCCATTTTATTTCCTGGCTTCACTGTTTCTCTTTGTAATGTCTACATCTCTCCATGATTTGCTGTCACTAGGGCAGACTTCCTCCAGATTACTGGTCAACTTCCTCACTCCTTTTTGCTGCACAGTGACTTTAATGTGCACAATACCCCTTTGGGGATTTTCAAGAATCTGTCTGAGAGGCACCTTCTTGGCTGACCTCAATCAATTCAACCCCATCTGTCTTAACACTGCAACACCCTTTCAGACTCCACGCATACCTATTCCCATTTGGGCCTCTTGTTCTGCACTGACCAGCTTGCCCATCATCTTGAGTGGTCCACTTTCTCTGACACGTTCTTGAGCGACCGCTTCCCCTGTGCTATCTGTTTGCCGACTCCTACGCCACCTATGGTGCAAACTCAGTTGGCAGTTTTCTAAGGTCAACTGGAGGCTTTACTCCTCCCTGGCAACCTATGATGAACAAAATTTCCCCAGTTGTGGTGACCAGAGTACCTTATCAACATTATCCTTAGCGCCACAGAATGTTCTGTACCTCGCACTTTGTCTCTACCTTACCGTGTCCCAGTCCTCTGGTGGACTGAGGTGTGCTGTGACGCGATTTGTGGGTGGAGACGTGCTCTCCACATTTTTAACCAACATCCTATGATAGCAAACTGTATTCATTATAAACAGTCGCATGCACAGTGTCACTACATTCTTCAGGATAGCAAAAAGACTAGCTGGTTTTTATTTACCAGTTCTTCTAAAACTTTCATTTCCTCTTCTGTCGTGTGGGGCAAACCTCCACTGGCTCTCTGGGATCAAGGTCCGTTCCCAGACTTCCTGCCTGACCATAACAGATGATGTCATTGTGGACCCTATTGCTACCTACAATACTTCAGGCCACTATTTTGCAGAGATTTCGAGCTCGAACCAGTATCACCACACCTTCCCTCCTCGGAAATATGTGAAGGGAGTTCAGGTGATACTGTTCTTCTCTCAGAATCATGAATGCTAGAATGCCACCTTTACTATGAGGGAGCCAGCCCAAGCTCTCACTTCATCGCGATCTTCTGCCCCAGGGGCCGGACGATGTTCACATTCAGATGTTGCAGCTCCTGTGTCTTGTGAACAAGCACTTTCTCCTCCAGACGAACAATCACATTTGGGCTGACGGCTAGTGTGAAGCCACTGACATATCTGTGCCTAAGCACGGTAAGGATGAACACTTTCTTTCTAGCTACTGCCACATTTCTCTCACAGCGGTGTTTTCAAGGTGATGGAATGTATGATTCATGGCCCACTGAGTGGTGGCTCGGGTCTTGCAATCTACTAACCACTGCACAATTTGGATTCTGAGTGCGCCATTCTGCAATTGACCATCTTGTCACTTTGTTAACCCATGTCATGAATGGTTTTCTGTGGAAATACCGGACTGTGGCCATGTTTTTTAGATTTGGAGAACACCTGCTGGAGGACTGGTATCCTCCTGTACTCTACCCAACAGGGACTTCTGAGGCCACCTGCCCCATTTTCTTCAGGAATTTTTATAAACTGTGTTTTCAAGGTACATGTGGACACAGCTTTGTTGGACACTTTTATCAAGGAGAATGGGGTACCTCAAGGCTCTGTCTTGAGCATCGCTTTCTTTGCTATAGATCACCCTCCTCCGTTTCTACCAATCCCCTGTCCATTCGAAACTAGGCTATGGGTGTTTCGTTTATTCATCGGCAGTCTGTCCACCTTAATACAACCCACCATTGCAGAATACATTTGGCCATTGACACCTTTTACACTAGCTCAGTTGAGAGTCTCTACGCAGAAGCTGCCAAACTGCCACGATAATGATGTTCTCCTCAGTGGATATGCATGCCGCTTGTCTGCCAAGCCTTGCCACTCACCCTATGCCCTCTTTTTCGATGACTCCCTTGACTGCAATTATGGAGTGTGCCCTTCTCTGTTACCTCCCAGAATTCACTTTCGGCCACTGCTCTGGCAGCTTAACTTCACACTACATGTCATGTTTCCGATGGGTGTGTATCCTTCACTGCCTTGGCTTTGTGCAACAGCCCATTTTCATTTTGGACGTCATTCGCTTCCCAAGGAAACTACTACAGATTTCATCTATTACTCGTAAGTTTCTCAACCTTCGTAAACAATTTAGAGAAATCATCTTCTTGTACACTAATGGCTGTAAGGTTGACCGTGATCTTGGGTGTGCCTTCGTCATTGGCACTGACCATTTTTGGTATTGGCTTCCAGAACACTTCTCAATATTTACAGTGGAGCTCTTTGCCCTCTATCAGGCCAATCAGTGCATAAGGTGGCACAGGCTTTTTAATTGTGTCATAGGCTCCATTTCTCTGTGCCCTTCAGGGTCTCTGTGTGCTGGACACTGTCCATCCCTTAGTGCAACAGGTCCAAGAAAGTTTCCAGTTGCTTGTTGTTGTGGGAGCTACTGTGATGTTAATGTGGGTTCCTGGTCATGTCAGGACGAAGGTAAATGAGGCTTCCGACACTGCTGTCAAGGCTGCAGTCCTCCTACCTAAGCCTGCTAGCTCTTCCATTCCTTCAGATGATCTCCATGTTGCCGCCTGTCAGCTGGTGGTGTCACTTTGGCAACACCACTGGTCTTCTCTTCACAGGAACAAGCTCTAAGGAATTAAAGCTCCCCCAGTGGCTTGACCAATGTCTTCTCGGCCCTCTTATTGCGAGGAATCATTTTAGCTAGGTTGCGTATTGGACACTGGCTTTTAAGCCATTGGTATTTGATAAGTAGTGATCCCCCACCACTCTGTACTTACTGTCATCAACCTCTGACGGTTCAGCATTTCCTGACCGAATGCCCTCTTTTTTAACCTCTTATAACTAAACAGATGAAGAAAATAGTACAGTGAAACTTTTTTTTAAAGAAGAGGCATTTAAAAATACTGTTGAGTCAGAAAATAAAACTGTAGTAAGAGAGATTAACATACGTGGATGACATTAAAAAAGGGTAAACACTATATCGCTGAGTTTGTTGTTATATCGATCTCAGTTGAGGTATACATTGACAAAAGACAGTGTTAGCACTTTTTATTTTATGAAAAACAGAGAAATGCGAGTAATATGGTAATCTGTAAAGTCTTATGCCTTTAATATATTAGAATCTGTTGATCACAGAGTCACTGAATCCATACTCAGGTGATACATTTGGGATTTTTCACAAACAAATTCCTATTCAATGATGCGGTATCGTTCTGCCTATGCCGGTTTGTATAAGGGTTTCTCAGAAGCTTAAGACTGAAATCTGGAATACATTTCACATAAATTTTCTCAGCATGTTATAGTCTTAGGTGGAGATTTCAATTTACCAGATATAGACTGGGACACTCAGATGTTTAGGATGGGTGGTAGAGACAGAGCATCGAGTGACATTATACTGAGTGCACTATCCGAAAATTACCTCGAGCAATTAAACAGAGAACCGACTCGCGCAGATAACATCTTGGACCTACTGATAACAAACAGACCTGAACGTTTCAACTCTGTAAGTGCAGAACAGGGAATAAGTGATCATAAGGCAGTTGCAGCATCCCTGAATACGGAAGTAAATAGGAATATAAAAAAAGGGAGGAAGGTTTATCTGTTTAGCAAGGGTAATAGAAGGCAAATTTCAGACTACCTAACAGATCAAACCGAAAATTTCTGTTCCGACACTGACAATGTTGAGTGTTTATGGAAAAAGTTCAAGGCAATCGTAAAATGCGTTTTAGACAGGTACGTGCCGAGTAAAACTGTGAGGGACGGGAAAAACCCACCGTGGTTCAACAACGAAGTTAGGAAACTACTGCAAAAGCAAAGAGCGCTTCACTGAAAGTTTAAACGCAGCCAAAACCTCTCAGACAAACAGAAGCTACACAATGTCAAAGTTAGCGTAAGGAGGGCTAAGCATGAAGCGTTCAGTGAATTCGAAAGTAAAATTCTATGTACCAACTTGACAGAAAATCCTAGGAAGTTCTGGTCTTACGTTAAATCAGTAAGTGGCTCGAAACTGCACATCCCGACACTCTGGGATGATAATGGCATTGAAACAGAGGATGACACGTGTAAAGCTGTTTCACAGAGGAAGACTGCACTGCAGTTCCTTCTCTAAATCCTCGCACAAACGAAAAAATGACTGATATTGAAATAAGTGTCAAAGGAATACAAAAGCAACTGAAATCACTCAACAGAGGAAAGTCCACTGGACCTGACGGGATACCAATTCGATTCTACACGAGAGTATGCAAAAGAACTTGCCCCCCTTCTAACAGCCGTGTACCGCAAGTCTCTAGAGTAACGGAAGGTTCCAAATGATTGGAAAAGAGCACAGGTAGTTCCAGTCTTCAAGAAGGGTCGCCAAGCAGATGTGCAAAATTATAGACCTATATCTCTGACATCAACCTGTTGTAGAATTTTAGAACATGTTTTTTACTCGAGTATCATGTCATTTCTGGAAACCCAGAATCTACTCTGTAGGAATCAACACGGATTCCAGAAACAGTGATTGTGTGAGACTCAACTCGCTTTATTTGTTCATGAGACCCAGAAAATATTAGATACAGGCTCCTAGGTATATGCCATTTTCCTTGACTTCCAGAAGGCATTCGATACAGTTGCGCACTGTCGTCTGATAAACAAAGTAAGAGCCTACGGAATATCAGACCAGCAGTGTGGCTGGATTGAAAAGTTTTTAGCAAACAGAACACAGCATGTTGTTCTCAATGGAGAGACGTCTACAAATGTTAAAGTAACCTCTGGCGTGCCACAGGGGAGTGTTATGGGACCACTGCTTTTCACAATATATATAAATGACCTAGTAGATAGTGTCGGAAGTTCCATGCGGCTTTTCGCGGATGATGCTGTAGTATACAGAGAAGTTGCAGCATTAGAAAATTGCAGTGAAATGCAGGAAGATCTGCAGCGGATAGGCACTTGGTGCAGGGAGTGGCAACTGACCCTTAACATAGACAAATGTAATGTATTGCGAATACATAGAAAGAAGGATCCTTTACTGTATGATTATATGATTGCGGAACAAACACTGGTAGCAGTTACGTCTGTAAAATATCTGGGAGTATGCGTGCGGAACGATTTGAAGTGGAATGATCATATAAAATTAATTGTTGGTACGGAGGGTGCCAGGTTGAGATTCATTGGGAGTGTCCTTAGAAAATGTAGTCCATCAACAAAGGAGGTGGCTTACAAAACACTCGTTTGACCTATACTTGACTATTGCTCATCAGTGTGGGATCCGTACCAGGTCGGGTTGACAGAGGAGATAGAGAAGATCCAAAGAAGAGCGGCGCTTTTGCTCACAGGGTTATTTGTAAGTGTGATAGCGTTACGGAGATGTTTAGCAAACTCAAGTGACAAACTCTGCAAGAGAGGAACTCTGCATCGCGGTGTAGCTTGCTGTCCAGGTTTCGAGAGGGTGCGTTTCTGGATGAGGTATCGAATATATTGCTTCCCCCTACTTATAACTCCCGAGGAGATCACGAATGTAAAATTAGAGAGATTCGAGTGCGCACAGAGGCTTTCTGGCAGTCGTTCTTCCTGCGAACCATACGTGACTGGAACAGGAAAGGGAGGTAATGACAGTGGCACATAAAGTGCCCTCCGCCACACACCATTGGGTGGCTTGTGGAGTATAAATGTAGATGTAGATTTCATTAGCTGATGGTTATTATTAGTGCTGCATAAGAAAGTATATTGAACTATAAAACTGCTTGTTCTGTTACCAATATACAGGGTGAGCACAAAGCCTTGCCCTGATTTTTTTATTTTATTTATTTATTTATTTATTTATTTTTATTTTTTTTGAAGACCACTTACATTACTAAAGCTCAATGTGTGCTCCCTTGGTAGCTCGGAGAATGTCGAGGCGGTACTCCAGTTCCCGCCAGGTGTTTTGTAACGTGTTCTGTCACATACCCACAGCAGCTTGTATCTTAGCCTTCAGTTCGTCGACCTCAGCTACTGGTGTGATGAAGACTCTGTCCTTGATATAGCCCCAGAAAAAAAAAATCAAGGGGCATACTGTCTGGAGAGCGAGGTGGTCAGGGTGTTGGACCGTTCCTTTCAATCCACCAATCTGGACATTACTCCCCTCTCCAGACATTATGCCCCTTCATTCTTTTTTTTTCTAGAGCTATATCAAGGACAGTGCCTTCGTCACACCAGTTGCTGACGTAGATGAACTGAAGGCTAGGATACAAGCTGCTGTGGGTACTGTGACAGAACACATGTTACTTAACACCTGGCAGGAACTGGAATACTGCCTCGACATTCTCCAAGCTACTAAGGGAGTACACGTTGAGGTTTACAAAAAAAAAAACACTAGTAACACTAACCTATGTAACGGCATTAAATGTAAATTATTTTGTCAAACGATTATTCCGTAATAAACTGTTATAATCAGGGCAAGACGTTTTGCTCACCCTGTATTATTGATGCAAATTGTTGGAAAAGAGCTAGAAACTAACACTTCATTGAGATGGTTAGTGCAGGATTGCTGAGATGGATTCAGCCAAACATCCCCACCTATGTTAATTCAAAGTACAATCACCATTGACACCTGTAAGTTTTCCAGATAAGTACCATTAAGAGAGACAGTATCACCTAGTTAATTACTTATTACGGGGTGTTTAACCACATTACATCTAACTTTTCTTTCTCCTGAGATGATTCAGTGTACCAACAACTTAAGAAGTTAAAGCACTTGGAATCATCTCAGAAAAAAGCGAAGTTAGACGTAATGCACATAAAGTTGCTAGCACGTGCAATCAATCTGGGTAGAACCACGGAACTAGCGTATCAAGAAACACGATTAATCCAACCAGGCAACACATTTCCAGTGGTCTGTGGTCCAATTTCAAAGACCCCACTGCAATTGCAATTGAGAATGTCACTGAGTCAGTATGGAAACAAAGGGATTGTCTGATGCGGAACCCCAAGTTCGGTAATGTGTACTGAGCTCTACGCTCTGAAACACTTGGGCCCACACTAGCACTGTATTGTGTTGTTAACATTTCCCACAGATCACTGCCTAGCTTGCTTTACAGAGAGGACAAACAACTGACCAACGCATCATATACTAAGGTGGGGACACCCAGCACCTTGTTGTTTACTCATAATTTCATTATCCTTCGGCCACTTTTCATAAATGCCCGCAGCAGCAGTAGCAGCATAGGAAGGGTCAACCAGCGTTACATTTCTCAGCTATTCTTTCTAAGCAGCAGGCGATGACAGTCAACCCTTTATTAAAATTGCTTATATCAACTGAATGCTTTTGAGAACAGTATGTTGGTACAATGATTTTCCTTATGCCTATGTTCCACTTCTATAATTTCCTTACCACATCATATGCCCGCAATGCCACCAGGTGACATTCATTGTTGTGATGGGCAGTGTTCATAATGTTTTGGCTCAATAGTGTGTTAACTCAATTTAAGTTATATCATTTGTAATAGCTGCAACTAGATAAAATGCATGTATTGTGGAAACCATAAGTTAGGAACAGCATGCACAATAAAAGCCTCTTTTTACGCTCTTCAGTGAACGGTCGCAAAAAAGGCATACGAATACTGCCAACTTTCATGTTTTAACCAATATTGTGTTATTTACCATAATTTTATAATGGTTATCAATAATAAATCTCACATTAGAAAATGAATATCTTTTTAATGTGGCTTCATGAAAGGCTTTTGCTCTCATATTTTATTTATGCCATTGGACACGATCTGAATGAAAAAGGAAGCGCATTTTTGTGTGTGTTACCACTCAGCCACTGCCTTCATGATAACCACACAGGCAGTGGGTGAGTGCTGGTGTCGCCCCCCCCCCCTCCCCCCTACACACACACAGTTTTCCTTCTTTATTATACAAACATGATTGTATAAAGTAATGTGAAATGGAATTAAAGCTGTTGTAAAACAACACAATGACCAGAAGGAAGGCTGCTCCTAGAGTCACTAACGCCAGATAGTGATCATTGTTGAGGCACTGACTCAGCGTACTTTCCCACTCTTCCAGCCTATAATACAAGCATCCATGACCCAACATGCCAACAATGAAAATCTTGCTTATCGTGCTAAAACTATATTACAAGATTGATAATTTTGTATATAGTGTGTATATTCTGCTTTGTTCTGAGGCTGGCTTCGAGCACAAATACAATGCACTTTTGGCAGAAATTTGTAGGAAATTCACTGCTAAACGTTGTGATAACGCCAAAGAAAACTTAAAATGTAGGAAATGTTGTGACACAAAATCAGTAGTGACATGAAACCATTGTATTGAGAGTACAGAACTTCTGTTGGGGCTAACAAAATTAATGTACAAAGTGGGAAAACATAAAATGCAGGAAAGTGAAAATGGGTTTTTACAGTGTATGGTACATGACACCTCCAAGAAATCCTGTTAGTCCTATTACCACTCCTGAATGTCTGTCTGTATCTGTGAGTTAGAGAGAGAGAGAGAGAGAGAGAGAGAGAGAGAGAGAGAGAGAGAGAGAGATTGATTTTGAATATGAGTTACATTATTAACTCTTTCATGAATTTACAACGATTTCCAGAATATGTCACAGAAAACTGTTAATAAAATATATTAAACTCAAACAGTGCACCAAGTAAATAGTTGACAGCTGATGACTAATATTTACATCTGCTAAAGGAACAATGAGCACATACAAAAGAAAACCAAACATTACGCTTCAGGACAGAACTTTCAATCAGCTGTAGAATGAACTTATACTGGAGAGAATCATGCTGACTGCACATGTCGTAACTCTTGTACTTAGCTAGAAATTCAGGATTAATAGTGGGATTTCCAGAGTGACCATAAGCAGAATTTCAAAGCCGCCACTAACATTTATTACATAATTATCAACACTTCAGATAATATAAGAACACAATCTTCAAACTGAATGCAATTGAAATACAATAATGTACATTTAGACATAAAATTTGTACCTACAATTCATAAAATCAGTCAAGTGTAACAAATCAGTTCAATAAAACAAATTCTCTAGTGGAAATCACATACATGATGTCAAGTTCTGACACGGCACAGTTAATTATACATTACAGAGCAGTAAAAGCACAATTTCTGAAAAGTCAGCTAACTGGACAAGAATCATTCAAGAAACCAAAATACACCAAGCTTTGTCGTTAGATATGGCAAAAGGACACTACCATGACAAAGGTGCCACTGATGCCCACACAGGAACACTTCAACAAGCAGGAATAACAAGACATTAACAAAAAAAATTCTTTTCAGTTTGCTGCTGTACAATTTATAATTGTTACAGCCAAACAATACAAATAATTGAAATACAATAAATCATAAATATCAATTTAAATTCAATGGAAACACATGAGTGTTTCATTACTACAACACACTACATAAAATCATTCCAAAAAATGTAAAAATTCATGTTGTTATACAATATTTTAAAGTAGCAATGACAAGACAAGAAAATCTTATATGACTTCAGCTTGCTGCGAGTTCCATATGCAATGTAATGCAGAAAATTTCTCTAAGTAAAATACAGACACCTGTGACAGTTTGTTTTTAAAGTTAGAGGCACTGTAAATTATATATGTTGCTCAGAATTCATAAATTACAGGTAGAGGTCTGCACAGATGTGGATATCCACAGTAGTATTAGCTTTGTGGATAAGAGACTGCATCTATACAGATATGCATGGGCATATTTTCAAATATCCGCAATGTCAGAGCTGCAGATGGTAGTGCTCATGTGTGTATGACGAGTGCTGGCTTGTGTGAATAAGTGTGTGTGTGTGTGTGTGTGTGTGTGTGTGTGTGTTTTTCTTTGCTGAAGAAGGCTTTGGCTCAAAGCTATAATGTGTAACAGTATTTTCATTGTGCCTGTCTACAACTCAACAGGTCATCTTTACTGTGAGTAGCAAGCTATCCTTTTCCTAATATTGTTGATATTCCAACCTCGAGTTTCTGTTGTTTGATAATAATTACTTTGTTCTTTAAATTTCAAACACAGCATCAAGAGTACAATGTTTATCTGGTTTTGTCTTACAAGCATCCTGTAACAGTGATTATTACTGTTTAAATTATCCTCATCCTCAACTGAAAATTCAGGATGGAATAATGACAACATTACAAAACAAAAAGGATAGACTGATACCACATACTGGAGATACTGGGTCGGAGACAGCACAACAAAAAGACTGCTAAACAAGTATGCTTTCAGTCAAAAGCCCTTTGAAATTATACCACACACACACACACACACACACACACACACACACACACACACACACAAAGTATTATTATTATTATTATTATTATTATTATTATTATTATTATTATTTACCCATTTGAGATAAGTAACATTTGGTTTAAAATCAACGTTTATATCTAAAATAATTACAGGTACACAAAACTATGTATATTAACATTTGATAAATAGGCTAAATGGGTAACACTAAATATTATGCAAGAAGTGACGACAACTCTTAACACAACTTTACTAGTCTTCCTGATATTGATGGAATCTTTTGCTGAATGTTTTGCAAAATCAATTTCTGTAAAAAAAGGCTGACAGTGGTAACTTGGGGAATGTATTAAGATTCTTATATGACTATGTTGCATTAAAATTGGTCACGAGTGGCCACTACATTCTTAGTAAATAAAATGTGAATTATGAGGTCCAGCTTCAATGTACCAAATAGATTAAAGTGGTTTATAATATTTTAATAGCTGCAATTGCAGATAAGACTTGCAGATGCAGGTAAGGAACTTGTGGATGCAATGTGGCTAACATTTTTCTTATCTGTGCAGGCCTCTAGTTAAGAACTATAGAATGAGATGCCTATGATACCTGACTTTGGACATAAATTTATACACTGTATACATTATTCAGCTATTATCAGGTTCCTTTGTATGTGGTATGGTAACTTATTCATCAGAATTCATTCAGTCTGAGATACAAAGTATGCTAACTTATCATAATTATTCCACAATTTCCTTTGCTCATGTTAAACTCAGAACTGAATGTGTGCAAGTCAGGCATGCAAAATATACTGATAATTGCTTTCCCATCATTCAGTACGAAATTATTTGCTGCTGTATAGCTTTCTGAATTCCATTTTTCTTCTCAACAGAAAGCCTATTTAATTTCATAGAAAAGCAGTGGAACAATTGTGAAATGTAACAACTATTATAAACTGAGTTGGTGTAACCAATTGTTGATCATTTATGAATGCCTAGTAGTGTTTTTTTTTAATCTTAGCAGCTGCCTTCTCTCTTTAAATACTTCATGTATGTATATTACTTGACAAATAACACATGTAATTAACACATTGACTGCTGTGTGGTCACCGGTTGCATTGGCAGAAATGCATGCATGATAGCGTGTGGCTACCGGCAGCAAAAGCAGAGCTTCACGCCTAACATGTGCCTCAACTGGCATGACCATGAAACATCCATCACTAAGCATGTGGCAGTCAATGTGATGAACAGAAGGAGATTTTGGTGGGTAGTGCTACAGAGAAGAAATTGAACATGAAAATATATAAACATTAACATAAAATTAAATAGTTTCACTGAGTACATTTAGTTAGGCTTTAGATAAATATTGTTTACCTCACACAAAAGCAAGTACACAAATTGCAACCATTTGCTGCATTATGTTTCTTTTGCTACAGTGCTACCTCATGTTCATGTTCACAAAAATACTTCTCTTGGTAAATACTTTATGAGTCAACAAAAAAGCTTTCTATTAATACAAAAATCTTGACCTATTCATCTTAGAAATTTTGTACAATGACAACTGATGTGTTAACTGAAGCATTCAGATAAAGTCTAAGGTAACTGTGAAATTAACTAAATGATTTGCTTTGGTTGTAGCTCCTAAAACAATAGGATTAATCACACTAATCTCTGTCGAGCATTTCTATAAAAGCAGTTTTCTACATTTTTAAAACAAAAAGAAAGAAATTAAGAATGCAAGCAATTCATTTAACTGTGAAATCTGGTACCTTGCTAATTTTTATTTAAGAACAGCTACTCAATTAGAATAAGCAGGTACTTCTGACATTAATACTGAAGTTTCGCAATCGACCATTTTCACATGTGCAACCAAAAATTTTGTTTGCATGAATGACCAAGTTTGTTTCCGTATTGATAAAATGAGCTGCATTCAGCCCAATCTGTGCTTGAATAACTAGCTTTGAGCAATACCCTGTATTGTAATAATACAGTTACAAATTTCACGCTTAATTTGGCTGGTTTTATGCAAGTCAAAGTAACAAAATTCAGTATATTTATTTTGTTGACAGCATTAGTGTCAAACTCCCTGAACATCACCAGAATGACATTCTGGGTAGTTAATTGCAAAAATAGATGGGAAAAATTTCTTCTTGTCAGTCTCTGCAATCAAGTGCCCAGCAGTCATTCAATGCTCCCTCCCCTCTCCCCCCATAACCAGTTGTATGCAGTGAGTACACTGGTAATATATAATATTGCACTGCTGTAATTTGTAACTTTTAACAATATTAAGTACTTTAACTAACATGAGGCAGTGAACAGTCAATATGACATTCACACTTCGAACACAGAGGAAGACTATACAATGTGACTGAATTCTTTTACGACTTCACATTTAAATGTCCAGCCATGATGAAAATGATAGCATATGAGCCAATTTGTGGTTCACATACCAAAATGTTTACCACAAAAGGTCATTTACAGAAATCAAAGCACAAATAAGATACATATTCCACATTTCCATTTCAGATCTGTAAAATTCTCAGAAAAAGATTGACATTGTGCCTTCTAGGGAACAGGGTGAGTTAAAAGCTGCTCTCAATCAATTATTAGCTGTTAACAGTAACAAATAAAATATTTACATGAGAGAAATAAAGAAATACCTTGTGGTGAAACAAATACAAAGAAATACAAAGACATTTCTACAGGGAACACAGAAAAGCAGAAAAGTAGTACTAGGATACGAATACCACACAATCTGTTGCTATTCTGTGTATTCTGTACTTTTTTTCCAAAGTAGAATTAGATCCCAGGAAGCTATTTTCTTCATAGTCTCAGATTTGCCAGGTACTTAGTCACTATTTGCAATATCTGCATAATATCATATCTTTTTAGATTCCAACAAGAGTAAGGACTAGACAGTCTTCAGAGATTCATAACAAGTGAGCAAAATGATTTGTTATCACAATTATTAATTTTGTCAAGTAGACGGTTTCATGGAAATGTTATGATAACAATAATTTCATTTTCAATCACTATTGCCAACAGGAATAATAATGCTGTAACAAAACATATCACCCTAAATATGGTAGATTGTAGCTGCTACCTGACAAAAAAAGTGCATACTATATGTTAAGTCAGAACTCAATGATATTACATATCTTAAAAAAACTAAAAAGCATGCAACACTTCATACTGTTTAGGATATCTATACTGAGTACAAGAACTACAGCCATTTCACAATACTGGTTTAAAATAAGTATGGTAGCAAAATAACATTACTTTTGCTTAATAACTGACACTATTTAACAGTTATAAAAATAAATAAAGCATGTAATTACATCTAACAGTCAGTCAGAACAATACAAACAAGCGCTATAAGGTCGTTATTAATATGTACGATAATGAATGAAAATGGAACTTTGTAAAAAGTGGTGCAAACAAAAGGATAACATCATAAAATGTTGAAACATACAATAGTACAATTCATCTTTTCCACGTGAATATTTTGCTTATATAAAGAAATCATTTCTATTACTAAACTGAGTGCTTTACGTAACAGAATCTGCATCAGATAGTACAGAACAGAAGAATGAGATGCACAATCATGACCAGTACATGAAGAATTTAATGATTAAACTTAAGAGAGTATCCAGCATGAAAGGCAACAATTTTTTATGCAGATGGAATAGTTTTATCTTCAACCCTTATGGCAAGAAAGAAGTGAGAATATGATTGAGTTTCAAAATACTGGGAGGCAAAAAATAAAACAAGTTTACATAAAACTATTTAAACCCAATTACATACTCTTGGGTAACTCTTCCTGCTTTTTCACCTAAAATTATTTTTTAAAATGATCAACACTTGCCTGGATTTCATTACAAAAATGCTGCCAATAAAAACTTATGAACTACATTCCATTATTGACACACATTTGTAGTGTTTCCAGTAATGAATGAGTATCTGAATAATACCTATGAAACTGGTAACATATTTTAATTTCTATCAGCACATAACATTTTATTGGTGTTTCAGTACACCAATCTCCTATCTAAAATTGCAATATATCCTAAAACTAATATAAAAAATAAGTTTTAAAAGAAAAAAGTGTTGCTTGATAAAATCGGATCTTAATTGGAAAAAAAGAGCAAACATAATTACCACATTAGAGATAAAAGTATTCTGAAATGAGGAAAGTAAGACTGCACAGGCTAGTTACTTTTTGCTGTCAAACTCTGTAATAGCATCTAAAAGAGATGGACATCCATCAACTTTTATACCACGGCGACGGAGGTCGTCTAACCTTGCTTCCAGGGGTCTTTTGTCACGTCCAAGTGCCCACCACAGCCGAACACAAAGTTGTAGCAGTGGTACATAAAAACGCAACAAATCAATATCACTTACAGCTTCATAGCGATGCAAAGCTAAATCAGCAAAACGTTCAGGGCGTGCAGACTCTCCTGCTGCATGGCTGCATGCTACAAGACGGCACAGTGCCAACAGGACTGCTGGATGCCTGTGAATAAATGTAACTTCCATAAGACCATTTCTGTTGATGCCGATATTAATGATCATAACAGAAAAAGATATAAAATATATGTGACAATATTATGAAAAGGATAGTTGCTACTCATCATATAGTGGAGATGCTGAGCCACAGATAGGCACAATAAAAAGATTTTCACACTTATAGCTTTCGTCCAATGGCCTTTGTCAACAATAGTACACACACACACACACACACACACACACACACACACACACACACACACGAATGCAGTCTCAAGTAACTGAAACCACACTGCTGTTTCAGTTACCTGAGACTGGAGTCATGTGTGTGAGTTGCATTTGCATGACAAAGGCCACTGGCCGAAATCTATAGGTGTGAAAATCTTTTTGTTGGGCCTATCTGCGACTCAGCGTCTCCGCTATATGGTGAGCAGCAACTTTCCTTCTCAGAATATTGTTATGTTCCATCCTGGATTTTCCATTGTTTGACTTCTCATAATATTATTACATTCCATCCTGGATTTTTCATTGTTTAAAATATATATGCAATACATATAAAAAGAACACTCAACAAGGGTCCATTGTATATCAGCAAACCTACCTTTTTAAGGGAAGTATTTTTTCTCAAGAGTAACTGAGACACAGAAAATAATAAAATGACTTATTAACTACAAACACTATGTGATCCAAAGTATCCGGACACCACCAAATAGATATGTTTTTCATACCAGGTGCATTCAGCTGCCACCTACTGCCAGTTACTACATATTAGCTACTTCAATAGTCATTAGACATCGTGAGAGAGCAAAATGGGGCGCTCCGCAGAACTCACGGACTTCGAACGTGGTCATGTGATTGGGCGTCACTTGTGTCATGTGTTTGTACGCATAATTTCCACACTCCTAATACATCTCTAGGTCCACTATTTCCAATGTGATAGTGAAGTGGAAATGTGAAGGGACACGTACAGTATAAAAGCATACAGGACGACCTCGTCTGATGACTGACAAAGACGGCCGACAACCGAAGACGGTCATAATGTGTAGTAGGCAGACATCTATCCAGACCATCACACAGGAATTCCAAACTGCATCAGGATCCACTGAAAATACTATGACAGTTAGGCGGGAGGTGAGAAAACTTGGATTTCATGGTTGAGTGGCCGCTCATAAGCCACACATCACGTCAGTAAATGCCAGACCATGCCTCGCTTGGTGTAAGGAGCGTAAACATTGGACGACTGAACAGTGGAAAAATGTTGTGTGGAGTGACGAATCACAGTACATGATGTGGCGATCCGATGGCAGGGTGTAGATATGGCGAATTCCCAGTGAACATCATCTGCCAGCGTGTGTAGTGCCAAGTGTAAAATTCGCAGGCGGTGGTGTTAGGGTGTGGTTGTGTTTCTCATGGAGGGGTCTTGCATCCCTTGCTTTGCATGACACTATCACAGCACAGGCCTACACTAAGCACCATCTTTGCTTACCACTGTTGAAGAGCAATTCGGGGATGGCGATTGCATCTTTCAACACGATCGAGTACCTTTTCATAAAGCATGGTCTGTGGCGGAATGGTTACACGGCAATAACGTCCCTGTAATGGACTGGACTGCACAGAGTCCTGACCTGAATCCTACAGAACACCTTTGGGATCTTTTGGAACACTGACTTCGTGCCAGGCATCACCGACCGACATCGATAACTCTCCTCAGTGCAGCAATCCATGAAGAATGGGCTGCCATTGCCCAAGAAGCCTTCAGTCACCTGATTGAATGTATGCCTGTGAGAGTGGAAGCTGTAATCAAGGCTAAGGGTGGGCCAACACCATACTGAATCCCAGCATTATCCATGGAGTGCGCCATGAACTTGCAAATCATTTTCAGCCCGGTGTCCCGATACTTTTGGTCACATAGTGTACATGTATCAGCTGCATTAATATGTAGTCCTTCATGTGACACAGTATGGGATATGACATAGGGTATTAATTAGTATTGTCTACTTTCTTCACTCACTTTGATGGAAAATTAGCATCTATATCAATAGGAAGCTGTGGTTGTTTTGTGTGCTTGCAAAAAAGAATGACTGATAAAATCATCATCCAGGTAAGAATACATTACGTACTTAATTTAACACAACTATAACTTTCTTTAAGCATTTAGATACTTCTTCATACATTACATTTGATATCTCCTACCACAAACTATTCATTTCAGTTCCACACCCATACTAAACACAGATCTCCACTACTGTTGGAGTGAGTCAGCTTGCTGGCTGGAATACTGAAGGTTTTTTTATGTTGTTTCTGATGCAGGTATTGATGTATTTGCAAGGTTTTCCTGATCATACAGTGCTGTCCAGTGCTATTCAGTAAATATGGTACAGGTCTATTAAAGTGTTGTTTTTTTTTTAATGTATTATGCGTGAATTAAATCACTTTCTTCTCATACCATTTATACAGTATGTCCGCTGTCTAAGCGGTAAGATTGCACGAAATGAACTGATTAACGTGCAGATCGTAACTACAAGTAACTTTAAAGCTCATATCCTTGCCCTTCAATTTTTAATAACCCCTTTCCCTCATATGCTGTGCAGCACTGAAGATAAATCCTCCTTCAGCTTCAGAGCTCTCCCTCCCCGAGAGAGAGAGAGAGAGAGAGAGAGAGAGAGAGAGAGAGAGAGAGGAGCTGTCATCCCAAGGCATAGACAGCAGGTTGTATTGCTGCAGAGACGAGTGGTTGTATGTGTGCGGTTGTTAGCTATAAAAGAACATTGTTAAACATTTTGAAATCATCTATCAGAAAAAGAAACAGATAAATATTTAACTCTACATGAACATGATTTTGAGGACTGATGTAAAGTAGCACTTTTGACATAGTTTTACATTAAGTTATACACTGCCATTTCAACTGTCTACCAAAGAGCCTGCACGGAAAGAACATAATGTAGCAAACTGTTTAAAACTTCATAAGATCATTTTTCTACAGTGATTTATAATTAGAATCTACAAATTAATCAATCAATCTCCAGTTGTAATGTTGAGAAACTCCAACTATAATATAAATGTTGTATGTGTGCAAATGCAAATGAAAGTAATCTATTTCAGACAGAACCAATTTGTGACAGATTATATATAGTTGAAGCAAAGCACTTCCTATCATTGAACGGGCACGATGGGGGCACAAATTGTCCATGAAGACGAATGCCTCACTAATATGCTGCCGATATGGTTGCACTATCGGTCAGAGGATGGCATTCACGTATCATACAGCCGTTCGGTGCCTCGCATGACCACCAGCGGTGTGCGTCGGCCCCACATTATGCCACCCCAAAACAGCAGGGAACAGCCACCTTGCTACACTCGCTGGACAGTGTATCAAAGGCGTGCAGCCTGACTGGGTTGCCTCCAAACACATTTCCAACGATTGTCTGGTTGTAGGCATATGCGACACTCATAGGTGAAGAGAACATGATGCCAATCTTGAGCGGTCCGTTTGGCATGTTGTTGGGCCCATCTGTACCGCACTGCATGGTGCCATGGTTGCAAAGATGGACCTCGCCATGGATGTCAGAAGTGAAGTTGCACGTCATGCAGCCTATTGTGCACAGTTTGAATCATAACACGACATCCTAAGGCTGCACAAAAAGCATTATTCAACATGGTGGCATTGCTGTCAGGGTTCCTCTGAGCCATAATCCTCAGGTAGCGATCATCCAATGCAGTAATAGCCCTTGGACGGCATGAGCGACCATGTCATCAACACTTCCTGTCTCTCTGTATCTCCTCCATGTCCGAACAACATTGCTTTGGTTCACTCCGAAACGCTTGGACACTTCCTTGTTGAGAGCCCTTCCTGGCACAAAGTAATAATGGGGATGTGATCGAACTATGGTGTTGACCATCTAGGCATGGTTGAACTACAGGCAACACGAGCCGTGTACCTCCTTCCTGGTGGAATGACTGGAACTCATGGGCTGTTGGACCCTCTCTATCTAGTAGGTGCTGCTCATGCATGGTTGTTTACATCTTTGGGCTGATTTAGTGACATCTCTGAACAGTCAAAGGGACTGTGTCTGTGATACAATAGCCATAGTCAACATCTATCTTCAGATGTTCTGGGAACCGGAGTGATGTGAAACTTTTTTTTGATGTGTGAATATCTGAAAAGTAATGACCACTGCACTTTTGCTTCTAAATAACTTGCAAAGATATTTTCTGAAAACTGCTAAAAAACAAAAGTAGTAGTTAACTAAAATCATTATTTATGACCCAGCTCCCCTTTATTTGTAATGGAGAAGATTATCTTTTACCATCTTCTTTCAGACGGTCAACAGCTGCAACATTATATTTATCTTATGATCACAAGGCACCATAATTGAAGGGATACGTGCACAGAGGAAAATGATTTTGTTCCTTCCATGCTGAAAATGGATGTAATAAAACATAGGGTAGTTACAAAGTTTTTTTTTAAATGCAAATACACCTAAAACAAACTACTACCATCGTGTCCAATAAAAAATAGTGAACACATGAAAGTGTTGAAACAGAAGACTTACAAGGGAATGGTCAGACTTGTCATGCCGAAACATGTATTGCTTTTTTTAGCATTGTTATTTAACTGTGCACAAGGTCCGTATGCAAAATTGTAGCTGCTGACAAGAACTGGAAGTCACCTAAAAAAAATCACGAACATGGCTGTGTTTCCTGCTTGGCGCTTGCAGTGACAGCTGGTCACCCCTGGAAATGGGGAGTCGCGAGCGTTGTGCGCATGGTCGAGAGGTGCGGCCGTCTTATCGCGGCGTTCATTAAAGAGGAATATCGCTGCACGGTTTTGGTGGAAAGGGTAAACGAATATTCGTTTCTGTGGCATGCACGTCCTTTTAATTTCTGGTACGTATTTCGAAACATACTGTCCCGAAACTGGTTAGAGATGTGAAAGATGTTCTGTACGTGTTCATCTATACACCGGAAGCCACTTTACGATGAACATTCAATCTCCCCTCACAGGTGACTGCGAACCCTGTAAATGGTTTACTGCTTGCCATGGAGATATACCACAGACGCCAAATGAAGCAATCAACAGAAAACATGCGTGAAGACTATGTGTTGTGCGACATGGTTGTTAAACTTCTAGACGAGCATATAAAAGGCGCAGACATGTGGCTATAAACAACTGAAACACTCGATATTGCAGACTGTGAATCTACAGACGGCGAAGACACCGACGAAAGTTGCACTCATGAAGACTCTTCGAGTGATAGTGCCACGTACCATCATCAGTTATCTCCGAAAGTAACACCAGCAACTACAATTACCTTATCAGACAAAGAGAAAGCGATGACGTATTGGTTGAACGAAAGTGGTAAGAAACGCCTACGTGTCAGTACTGTTCAAAATAAGCATCGCTTTGTCCGTTCTGAACGTGAATTGTATAGATGGAAAAAGGAAGTCGCTGGACGACGTAAGGGTCGACTGGAAATTGCGACGGAGATAAATGCGCGACTTTTGAGCTATTTACCGATGCCAGACAACAGTCATTTAGTGTCAGCGATACAACTTTGCGTGATTGGGCGTTAGAGATTGCCAGCGCGATTGGTGCTAAAGAATTTACAGCTTCTCGACGTTGATTAGTCGCTTCAAAAGATCACATAAAATTGTGGCAAGAAAAATAACAAAATTTGTATCGAGCTTTTCTTACGAATGCAAAAAATGAGATCGCTAGTTTTAGTGAATCGTACGTGTACAATGCAGGTCAGTCAGGTTTTCAAAAAGAAATGCGTGCGGAAAGAACACTGTCATTCAAAGTGGAAAAACATATTGAGGCGATTGCGCAGTCCACGACTGCACTCACCCATTCGTATACTACAATGCCCATAATTAGTCTGGATGGTTCATTGCTGCCTAAAGTATATGTGTGTCTTCAAGAACCAACTGGACGTTTTAGACCACGTGTAAAAAGAACAATGTTCTACGCAAACAATCTTGTGGTAGACGCATCGAAGTCTGGAAAAATGGGAAATGAAAATGTTACACTTTTCATGCGTCATGCTTTTCTTCCGTTCTGCGGGAACAAATCTCTTCTAGATTCGTGGTCAGGTCATAAAAAGTCTGATTCATTAAAAGCTGTATTTCGAGCCCACCCTGACAAAGAAGTAGAGATACTTCAGATTCCACCCGGCACGACGAACGTAATTCAAGCTTTAGACAGAGAATTTTTCCGTCAGTGGAAGGCATTTTGCAGAAAACTAACAGAAAATTATTGTCTGCAGATCATTGCAATTTCCTGTCTATCACCGTGACAATATTCTCAAGCTGCAGTCAGTAGTACATTATCAATTTTCCTCCCCACGGTTTCAGAATTTGATTAAATATGTGTGGCACTCGTCGAAATATACTGATACTAGGCCTGATTCGTTCCTAACACCAGCCCAGTTTTGTCTACGGACATCTAACAACGTCTGTGATTCGCAGGGCTGCCATATGTAGTCTTTGCTTGTATGTTCTTGGTGCACAAAAAACCTATGTTTTGAACATTGTATCAATATTTCGCATTTTTGCGGTAATTACAAGAAATAAAATTTGGACGTGTTCTAAACCGTATATTTATTTGTGTCTATTTCATAGCTATTTGGAAAGAATGTTGTAGATAACATATCAGCCATATTTGTCAACGAATGTTTCATTATCATACGATCGCTTTCACTGGGGGAATCAGCTCTCTCACTGCTGTAGCGAGAGAGCGGCGCGTAGCTAACGCCACCTTGTCCCTAGATGGCGTTGGTATAACGTAGCGAGAGACGTCAGGGTTGTACAAGACGCAGTTATAAGCGCGGAAACCATGCGACAATAATGTCTTACTTCATAAAATTGTTTACAGACTTCCAGGTCATGTCAGCAGCTAAAATTCTGCATACAGACTTCTTGCAATGTTAACTCACAGTGGTAAAAAAAGTAACACAGGTTTCGACATGACAAGTCTGACCATTCCCTTGTTAGTTTTCCTCTAAACTGTATTGTGTCACACACATATACTTAACTGTGCATCTGACATAACATTACGGAGACTGCAGGAATTGGGAATTTCCAGCAGATGTTGTGCCAGTTACAATGATTTTCCTTGGCATCGAACATATATTTATGACTCTCTCAACATTTGGTTCATCGCTACTAAAGCCTTTGTCACTGTTGCTTGCTTTGTAGCCATTAGATGACCGTCGCGTTCTCTCTATGTTTGTCAATAATCCAGATTACATGTCACCTGCAAATAGTATAAGTCTAGATTTGTTTGGAGCTAAGTTGCTGAATATCTTTATTGTTAATATTTTTACAGATTGTGTTGATATGAATGATTTTGATGAAGGTATGTGGTATGCAGTGAAAATGAAAAAAAATTCGCAGAGAAGGCTGACAGAAAGGACATCTCATAAGAGTGCATAAACTGGCTATAAAGGAAATACAAACAGAAAGAACATATGATTGCTTATGTATTTTTGGCAATAAAAACTACTATACGAATGCATAGTTTCAGGCCGATATATACTGGTAAAATTTTCTAGGGCTTCCAGCCGTGTCACCACTTGACAATGGCTGAGGAAAACTCAGCCGAAAGCTTGTGGATTTTAAACGACTGGACGTGGTTCAAAGCCTGAGAAAATTTTATGAATAAAAACTACTGAAATAAAGTTTAATCAGTGTATTTAATTTTGGCACCAGCAATATGAAAATTAGTGAGTTGAAGTAGAAAGACCAATATACCAAACAATGTTTTGAAATTCCAACAACAGATTTCTACACACAAGTTGGACCTTCCTGGAAACCACAGACTTCAGCCAGTTCCTAAGTAATGGCAGCTATCTATGAGACCAGCACCATAAGTGTTTTAAAAAAAATGAATAAATACAGTGGCAGATTTTAAGTGCCAGAAGCACGATATGTTTAACCTTTTTTCTTCACATTTTATTTGCATTTTTCCATTTTAGATAAACCACAATTTTATAACTACAGCTCTTAATTTGTATATACAGAACTAGGAGTAGTATATGGAAGACTAGGAGTACACTTTTATATCAGAATGATAACACTCTCCCCTTACCTCAGATATTGCATCCTTTGGACTTTGTGACAGAAAACTCTCTTTAGTGCATCTTGTGTTTTTGCTATTTCCTGGAGAGAATTACAAACATTTTGCAATGATTTCCTCCCTTTACAAATCATTCCCAGTTAGCATTTGTCTTTTTTCTTGATTTTCATTGTTCATTCCATCTATCTTATCACCATCCTCCTTTAATTTAGTCCTCATTTTAGTTTTGTGTTGACTATTTCATCCTTTTTCCATGTATCATTATTTTATTAATCATAATCATTACACTATGCTCACTTCCCAATAGTATATCTAACCCCTGTTTACCAGCTACGTAATACGAGTTGACCACCAGCTGAACGCATGAACATGACTTCAATATGAATTGCACTACTAACTACTAGCTGTAGACTCAATGTTCTATTCTTCATTTGGATCTTTGGACTATGTCTCTTCCATTTAGTGATTTCAGTAAAAAAGAAGTTTAGTATTTGAGATAATTACACATACCTGTCAGTGTACAATTTATTGAGCAATCTGAAGATGTTTTCAAGAAGGGGGACAGCTTGGTCATACTGCTGAGCTTGCATCCAATGCCGAGCTTCTGCCTCTTCCCTATTCTGTAAGAAGTTCATGAGGGCAGCAGACTCTCGCAACTGTGTTTCACGACCTATATGTTCCAGTAAAGCCTCAAATCCTGAACTTCGGGCAGATATGAGACTAGGATTCAAATTTCCTAAAAAACAGAGGGAAATAATGAAAATATACATAAAGATCAGAACTTTTAATACACTATAGTACACAGGGATTTCAAATGGTAAGCTAATGACAGTCACAGTAGCTTTTACTGAACGGTGCATTACACTTCAAAGTGACACAGATACATAACACTATTTTCCAACATTCTGTAAACAATGGTTGAAACACTCTATCAATCATTCACAATCTTGATGGTAGAAATTTACTCTTTGGTCACGGAGCCATTCAAGAACTGATGCATGAACGTCCTCATTGTCAGAAAATCTGTGACTATTGTGAATCACTTCTTCGACTGCCTGGACATTGTCGCTGTCAGCATGACACATGCATGTGAAGCCTTAGTCAAGTTGTTAAGTTGATGGCACCATTTCACTACAGCTGGATGTAAAATTGCATTTGGTCCACATATGACTACAATTTGTTGTGAATCTGTCTACAATTTAGATGCTTTTCATACAAGAATCATTCTGTCCTGTGTACTTCAATTTTGGAGTTGTTTCCATTTGTTGCAGTATTTCAGCCATTATCCGTACTGCAGTAGAACTGTTTCTGTAGGAAACCATAACATGTACTCTCTTCTGACAATGCACCACTCTTGCTGTGTGCTGGTCTTAGTGGGGGACATCGTCTGAAATTTACTTTTTGAAGTCTCTTTGTGCACAAGGGGGAAAAAAGAATAAACTCCCATCTGTTTTGCTTCCCTGTCTGTTTACTACAAGTCACCATTTTTGAAAGACATACATTATCATTTAACACAATATGCACTACAGCAGATTTCTCTCGACCCATGCTGAAAGCAATCAGCTGGCTAAAAACCAACAATAAGTTTGTTTGTAACTTGTCTATAATGACATCACACCAAACTTCTGAAAACAAATTTTGCATTCCATACAGGACCTTTTTTACTCAAATAAGTAATCCACTTCAATGTTACCTGTTCTGAGGGAAAAATTCATACATTTTTGAGCACTGTCGTTTAAGAAATATCTCACATCCACTTAACTACACCTGGAAAGCTCAAAAGAAATTAAATACATATGCATTTATTGTTTACTGCCAATGGTTTGTCATATTTAAGCTGTTCATTTTCAAACTGGCACATTGCATATTATATTAGGTTTTTTCCGAACTTCATAACCCATAGCAAACTACTGCTTTTGCCTACCTTCACAGGATTCGATAACCTGACAATCATTCTTAAGCATTTAACCGTAATATTTTTCCATCTGTTAACATCAAGGTCATTAGAGTAGGAACACCAGCTGAACTTGACATGGCTGAGGTAGGGAATCAGCCATGACATCACTAAAGGAACTTTCCTTGCATTCTCCTGAAGTGATTAAGACGAAGCATGGAAAAAGTGAATCAGAACTGTCAGACTAAGACTTTAATCCCTCTTCTCCAAAATATGAGTCCAGCTTCTCAATAATTGCATACTTTCATTCAGGGCAAAAATCAAAATTTCTTGGCACATAATAAAAATTCAAATTGGTTTATTATTTGGTTTTGAAGCTCTAGCAGTAGCCATGTTCACAAACAAAAATTACTGGGTTTCAGGTCCACCTATTATGCAAACAGCCATTTTTTAAAATAAAGCCCAAATGTGTGTTAGTACTTTTATGCCACCATCGGTGGGTACATTAATTCAGTTTTGTAAAATGTCAACTTGTTTTAACATACAATCATTGTAATGAAATTACACCTAAAACAGTTTTTGTCTGTTGTTGTTGTTATTACCTTAACTTTTCTACATTGTTCGGCTCTGTAGGACACTTTTCATTATAGCATATCGATTGCTTGTGAACACCAATTACATGACATTACTGTGAATTTGGTTGTCATGTTGTGTGTGTGTGTGTGTGTGTGTGTGTTCTATTGTCAGATTTTTAGTATGGTTTGATGCTGGATTTTAGTATTTAGCAATTTTCTATTTTAGGTGGGTAGTGGTTGTACGTTATTAAGCGAACAGCAAATGTGCTATTAGAGCTGTTACTTTATAGAGCTCTGAGATGTTCTGAGTATCTTGTATGAAAATTCCTGCATGTTTACCCTAGGTATACTGACTGACGAGAGTTCCACTTAAAAACCTGTAAGCCTGGTTGGTTGAATTTATCTGTGGGCATTTCTGTGTCCTGAATTTCTTCTCTGTTGTGTCTGTATGTGAATTATTTTATTATTGTAGGTGAAGTGTGTGCCATTTTGTTTTGTGCATGGGTTTTGATTGCCTGTACCCTTTGTGTGGTCACTGTGTGTGTCTGTGTGTGTGTGACATAAGTTGTTTAATATTGTTATTGTTGTTGTTGCTGCGCAAATGCCCGGGTTCCCGGGTTCGATTCCCGGCGGGGTCAGGGATTTTCTCTGCCTCGTGATGACTGGGTGTTGTGTGATGTCCTTAGGTTAGTTAGGTTTAAGTAGTTCTAAGTTCTAGGGGACTGATGACCACAGATGTTAAGTCCCATAGTGCTCAGAGCCATTTGAACAATTTTTTTTGCTGCGCAAGGTCAAAA
Source organism: Schistocerca cancellata (assembly GCF_023864275.1). NCBI lineage: Eukaryota > Metazoa > Arthropoda > Insecta > Orthoptera > Acrididae > Schistocerca > Schistocerca cancellata. The sequence goes on along the minus strand of NC_064627.1, from coordinate 362,283,686 downwards.
TGGGCCACTAGATGGTCAACAAAAATGACAATACTTCCCGGATACTCAACAAAATTGACTGTCTAGGTGTGAGATTGAAAGGTTGTGCAATAACATTGGGAACTTCAGAACTTTGGAAATATATTGCACTGCCCAGAAATATTATGCTGTCTCCGGGCAGTATTAACAATATCCTTGACACTGACAGTCTCTCGCACGCTACACAGACCAAGAAAGTTAGGTTTTCTGTTGTGTGGAAAATGTGTTCAAAATAGGATGACTGAGCATTATTATTAGAGTGCATTGAAATGTATAAGTTATAGCCAGCATTGTGAGGTGTATCGGCAAATGAGTATAAAAACAGAGTGCCTATGTATGGAGATGTCAATGTATCAAATTTCAAATGTATGACAATCTCCCCCCCCCCCCCCCCCCCCCCAGCCTCAATTCTCTCCACAATTTTAGATGAATGATCTTTAACACCCCTTGTACAAAGTTTTCATCCACCTTTCTTTTCTGCTTATAACAAAATAGAGCCATCATCACAGCAGCAGCGTCTTTATCATCCAACATCCCAAATCACAGAACCATTGTACGATATTACTGAGCAATTTAGGGGCAACACCAATAATATTGCAAAATACTATTGTGCAATATTATTGAGCATCTAGGGGCCACTTTATGTGCATGTGGCCTGCCCATTACTTATCTGCTTACATACTCCACTGCTTTTTTATAGTGTATTTAACTCCTGCGTGCAAATTTGTTTGTTTATGAGTGTTCTGTTTAATCTTTACATGAATCTGAAGCTTGCTTGCTTGGTCATCAAGGGTGGTTTGATTGACTATGAATAGTGGTGGTGCTTGTGGTTGTGGGTTTCCTATATACTGTGAAATCATGCGTGTTGTTTATTCTTTGTGTGTCGAGATCCAGAAAATTTAGTGTGTTATCTGTTTCTAATGTGAAATGAATTTCAGGATGTAAATTATTTATTTCTTCATGTTTTACGTGTGTATATGGTTCATCAATCACACATATTATAGCAATAACAGTACCAGTATATAACTTTGTATTTTGTTGTTTTATTGCATGTCTGAAGACCTGGTTCTCTAGGCTGTTCATGAATTTGTGGCTAAGAACCTAGTATGTGATGGTCTGACTGACAGTCATTGCCTTGTTGTTTTAGTCCTTGTACGATGATATTGAATGTTTCATCTATACTCTGATGTGACATCAAATGATTTAAGTCTTGTTGCAACCCCCTCCCCCGGCGGTAGGTGATAGGACGGAGCCTTTGAGCCTTTCTGAAGTTAATAACTGGTCTTACAGGAATACTTAGTTTGTGCACTTTTGGATAGGAATGTAAAGTATGTACAAGAATAACATTCAACAAACACTGAAAAACATTAAAAATACATTCACAAAAGTCTAGTTAAACAAACTGACAGAAAAATCAAATGGTATCTTCACTAAATTCCTTACTGAAAGTGAGCAAACAGAATATTCTCATAGGACTAGTCACTAACTTTAAAAACCCTCTAGTCTATAACCTAGCCCAAAACACACACACACACACACACACACACACACACACACACACACACACACACACCTTTCTTCAATCTATCTCCTATAAAATGCAGGGTCAGTAAATTCTGACTTGTTTCTACATTTCTACTTAACCCAAATATCTTGCTCGAGATCAGCTTCTATCAAGTTTTCCACTCTTCTGTGAATAATTTGTGTCATTAACTTGCAGCCACGACTTCTTAAACTGATGGCTCAGTAATATTCACACCTATTAGCACCTGTCTTCTTTGGAATTAGAATTATTAATTTTTCTTAAAGGTTGAGGGTATTCAGTACTCCCCACATATCTTGCATAATAAGTGGAACAGTCTTGTCATGACTGGCTCTCTCAAGGACTTCAGTAATTCTGAGGGAATATGGTCTACTCCAGGGGCCTTCCTTTCACTTACATCATTCAGAGCTCTGTCACATTCTTCTTGTAGTATCAAATCTCCAACCTCATTTTCACCTACTTCCTCTACCCTTTCCATAGTACTGTCTTAAAATCTGTTTCATTTGTACAGTCTTTCTATGTATGCCATTTATGTTTCAGCCTCCCTTTATTTGTTTAGTGCTAGCTTGCCATCTGAACTCTTGATATTCATACAGGTGTTTTTTTTTCTCTCGAAGATCTCTCTAATTTTCCTACAGATGGTGTCTATCTTTCCCAAAGTCATGCATGCTTCTATAACTTTGCATGTCTCCTGTGCTATGCCTTCTGCATTTTCTACCTCATTTTTAGACACCAATATACACTTACACCCATTTCGTTAGGTACATTTTTATATTTTCTCCTTTCTTTAATCAAATTCAATGTCTTCCATGTCACTGAAGGATATCTACCAGGCACTGTTTTTACAGTATGCTGCTTACACTATTTCATATCTCAGTCCTATCACTTAGTCATCTACTGATTCCTTTACCCTGTTTCAGTCACTTGCTGCCTAATACTATCAACAACAACCTGTAGTTCTTTCAATTTGTCAGGTCGTATCTTAAAAGTTTTCTATCTTTCCAAAATTTCTTTTGTTTTATACTGAGGTGGCAAAAGTCATGGGATAGTGATATGCGCATATACATATGGCAGTAGTATTGAGTACACAAGGTATAAAATGGCACTGCATTGCAGAACTGTCATTTGTACACTGATACTTCATGTGAAAAGGCTTCCAACTTGCTTATGGCTGCACAATAGGAATTAACACACTGAACATGGAAATCACTATGGAATTCAATATTCTGAAATCCTTAGTGTCAAGATTGTACAGAGAATATCATATTTCAGGCCTTACCTCTTACCATGGACATGCAATGGCCAAAGCCTTCACGTAATGACTGAAAGCAGCAGTGTGTGTAGAGTTGTCAGAGCAAACAGCAAAGCAACACTGCATGAATTAACCACAGACTTCAGTGAAGGATGTACGATGAATGTATCCTTTACGACAGTGTAGTGAAATTTGGTGTTAATGGGCTAAACAGCAGGTAACTGATACAAGTTCCTATGCTAAAGCACGACATTGCCTGGAGTGCTTCTCTTGGGCTTGGGAACATATCAATTGGACCATAGACAACTGGAAAACAATAGCCTGATCAGATGAGTTCCAATTTCAGTTGGGAAGAGTTGACGCTATGGCTCAAGTGTGGTGCAGGGCCGATGAAGCTATGATCCAAAGTTGACAACACAGCACTGTGCAAGCTGGTGGTGACTCCATAATGGTGTGAGCTGTGTTTACACGGGATGGACTGGGTCATCCAGTCCAACTGAACTAACTGGTCATTGACTGGAAATGGATATGTTCAGCTACTTGGAGACCATTTGCAGCCATCCATGGACTTCATGCTCCCAAACAATGATGTCATGTCACCAGGAAACAATTTTTTGTGATTGATTTACACAAGTCAGTTCCTGCAGGACATCCTGCAATGGCAACACTTTCGTGATTATGAACAGCAATGGAGGCAGCATTGCTCAATCTTTCCGCAGTGGACTTCCTACAACTTGCCGAGTCCATGCCACGCCGAGTTGATGCACTATGCTGAGCAAAAGGAGATCTGGATACAATATTAAGAAGTATCCATGACTTTTGTCAACTCAGTGTAATCTGCAGTTCATAACCAATAAATTATGGTCAAAGTCCACATCTGCCCCTGCGAATGTCATGCAGATTAGGATCTGGTTTGGAATACAGATTACCATTAAGCTGCCTATCTGAAACTTTCCAATGTCTCCGAGTACCTTCCATATACACAACCTCCCTTCATGATTCTTTAGCCAGGTACTGACAATGATTAAATTATGCACTACAAAAAGTTCTATTCCTTCCTCTGCTATCTCCCAGCCCGCTATCTCATATTTTCCTTCTCTTCTGATTCCTAATATCAAATTCCAATCCCTTATCACAGATAAATTTTCATCTCTCTTAACTACCTGAATCATTCTTTCAATCTCTTCATAATCTATGAAAACCACTAATTACAATGGTGAGCGCTGGTTTTGTACCTATCTTCGCAACCATTACGCATTTACTGTACTGCTGGTACGAGCTTCCGGCTTTCATTAATTTTCTCATGCATTGTTAGTCCAACTGCTACATTACCCCTATTTGATTTTGAGTTGATAATCTTGTACTCATCTGACCAGAATTCCTGGTCTTCCTGCCTCCACATTTCAGTAACTCCCACTACATCTAACATCAACCTATCCACCATTGCACTTTAGATCATCTGTAGCAATATACAAAATGTGGCCAACGCATCATAATAATTTATAAATTTAGAAGAGTCATACCTCATTTTAATATTTTGTAAATGTATTTTATGTAATGGCTGTACATAATATAGTGCCAAGTTTAACCCTTAACTCACGAAGTGTGGTCTCTCAGATCACGCCAGAGTTTTCCAAGTCGCTCTCATAGGTCAGCAATGGCGGAATGATTTAATACACCAGCTACCCTCTTTTAATCTCCAACCCTACAATTTATTATTGTCATTTGCATTATTGCCTCATTTGATTGTTGTTGACATGTGATGGGGTCTCTTAGATTGCACCTTGTGAATTATGCACCTGTTTTTGTCAGTTTAGAACAAAATGTTTGCAAGAATGTGACAATTTTACGCTCTTTAAATTTTATGAAACTTTTAGTCAGTGGATGGCGAATGATGTCAATGATATAGAACAAAAAGTAGAAGGAGGAGACAATGATTTTTCAATAGCCTGTGATCAAAATTCTGCTAGCGAACAAGAGAACCATTCAGAGAAACTTCAGGACAATGGTGATGAGGACCTTTGTGTTTCTCCAATAAAATAGTTAATGTGTTAGTTAAAATTAAATGTATTCTGAGTGGCGGTAAAGAAAACTGTAGACCCCAGTACTGAATGTCAATTTTCCAGCCTTTCTTTTTCTGAGTTCAGTTTTTACATGCAAGTTTAAACACTGGATATTAGTTTTATGTGAAAATTTGCTTTCTACACATACCATAATTTTTCAGAATGAAAATTCAGTTCTCTAACAGTTCGTTTATGTGTACTACTGAAAAAGCTTCACAGAAGTACGTGATTTTTGCGTGATTCAAAAATAAAATACTGCTGGCTTGATTTAGTGCAATACAATCAACAAGGAGTATAGAAACATCACTTAATTTGCAACCATAAGTGTTATATAACATAAATTAAATTTTCAAATGATTTACAACTTAAATCACAGTTTAAAGATAGGGGTCCCAGAGATCAAACCTTGTAGTATACGTTACAGAAAAGTCACCTCATGAGTTAAGGGTTAAATCTAAATTGCAATGGTGTAAAGTACACAGTGACCACATTGTTCATTGTTAATTATGACTTAAATTTGGCAGACTACTTAATTGTGGAACATCATAATAACAATGCCAATATAAAAAATTCACTACCAAGCTACTACTAGAAATGATGTGGTGTGTTTTATTTTATTTCATAGTTTTGACATCACTGATAAACTGATTGTAAAGAAAAAATGTGAATTCAATTTTTTATAATAAAAAAAAAACAGAAAAAGTTTACTTGCAATGGTGCAGTTAGGTGTCCTGCTATAGAAAGTTCACTCTCCTTTGGTGAGTTCTTCAGAATCAAGCCTGCCCTAGTGTGACAGTTAGTGTTTCTTGGCCAAAAAAAGGTTGTAAGAAAAACTAACCACACTTTGACAGGGTGCAAAATTCAAATTTCAGATCTGATTATCCACCAAAGAAGCAAAAGTCATTGAATGAAAACTCTGATTTATTATCACTTATAAGTACTAATTTTAGGCCACCAAGCCCATAATAATTACAGAAAGGAATTAACATGTCCTTGTGTTAACCTGCATTATCAATGTCTTTAGTTTTCTCCTTTTGTACACAGTTTATCTTGTCACCTAAAGGTATCATTCCCACTTATGTAAGACTAAAAGATTTTTTACATCTTGGTTCGAAATTTAACAGAGACACACTATCACCGACCCATTGGTTTACTTTTAAAAAACTGTAATGTAAAGGTGGAATTTCAATCAAACCAAAGGTTTATTTGAACACTACAGTACCTGACTAAGCATGGTCCTATTGGAGATGGTATATCCCAGCCTTCATTCGACCACTGAACTGACTTGCCCAGACAGTTACGGGAAAACCTGCAGCTTCATGTGGACTCCAAACCACGTTAAAATTTTGCATGGTGAATAAGAAACATTGCAAGAAAAGATGGGGTAAGTGTCAAATCAAAATCAAAAGACTCACCAGAGATCAACCCAGACCTTTGGATTTGTAAACTGGCATTCAATCACTCAGCCACATAAACCCAAGTAAAAATAGAGGCAACTCAATCCTTTAAATGGAATGATCAATTTAATTTTTTCCAAAGGTATTTGACAGCTCATGAAAAGCAGAGTGCAGTGATAGCAGATACCAATATTTACAAAAAACAGGGGAGGGGGGATGTGCTTTATTTGAGTTCAAAACACACCATTAGGTGCACTACAAGCTATGATGCAGATGTAGACGTATCAGCAACACACAGTTTCAGACAAGTTAGTCTATGCTTACACTGTGGTGAAGGTGGTGGTGGTGGTGGTGGTGGTGGTGGTGGTGGTGGTGGTGGTATGTAGCCTAGAGTGCTCTATAGCAATTTCATCAGTGCCCTTACTAAACTAACTGGAGATGATTGTGTTTTTCTTTTTTAATTATGCACTTTGCATTCAAAACTTACATCCCATGAGGTTTCAGGATTGCTGTCATGATATTTCGACAGTCAACCAGATAGCCACCTTCAGGGCAGTTTTACACACTGTAAAAATGCTCACCTGTAAATGACTGACTGGTTGACAGCCAAAATATCAATGGCAAGATGTCAACATCATACAACTGCAATTAAAAATCTTCACGGAATACGCATTATGCCAGGAAAACTTCAAGATTCTCATTGTTTGTACTGTAATTAGAAGAGCATTTGTGTGAAAAGATCACTGCTACTGCATCAATTCTGCAATGCTGCCCAAATGGAAGGAAGAGGGTGTTAAAGAAAACATATTGAGCATATTAGTTATGAACATGGATAGAGAGCACTAACTGTGGCTGTGAACTTGTAAATGTTGCAGTAATATTAGGGAATATGTGGGATTAGGGATAGAGAACAGTGGACCATTGCTACTTCTCAGTTAACTGACAGACTTAAATCTAGGCTCATTACAAATTATTAAAAATGTCATTGTGAGAACAGAAAGAATGTACACATTATGAAAAATGAAACTGGACTGTCACACCATAAGTACTCCCAAAATAAAGAACGCATATGGGGAAGCTTGTCATGAATGTTTATGCTTTTTAGAGAGAGTGCATGGTTAGGCATTATTATAGCAAAATTAGCAGGAGAAAATGAAGTGAGGGGATACTCTAACATGTCAGTATCGATTTTTGAGGCCAATACCATAAGGAAACTTTAAGTATATTGTCTGACTAGATGAATTATAAGTAAATGCAAGCAATATACACTATCGTTCATTAATTTCAAAAACCCTAAAAAAAAAAACATACCAATAACACCATGGCTACAGATGACTACACAAAGGAATAGTACAACATTGGCAAAAATGTCAGGTTTATGTGTCTGTTTTCATTACCGGGTGGTTAATTATAGTGCAGCTACTCACGGAGATCCTATGTGGGCTGTAATTATTGTATGACTATGAAACTTGGTAGACATGTTAATGCTCTAATGCAGAACCAATTTACATGGAAAAAATCATTCAACTTTGGTCACGAGGTGCAAATTTGGCACTGTAACTAGTTGTATGATGGTATGATATCCACACTATCATCTGACAAGCCACAATGTGAGTGAACAGTATGGCTATCAAGAAGAGAAACCGCGCACTGCTGGTGAATTGTTTTATGTGAACGGCAACAATTACAATGATGCATTAAGAGAATATCACAAAATAAACCTCCGTCTTTATGCCACGAGTGGCCTACTGGGACCACCCGACTGCTGTGTCATCCTCAAGAAGGATGCGGATAGGAGGGGCGTGGGGTCAGCACACCGCTCTAGAGGTCATTATGATGGATTTCTTGACCGAAGCCGCTACTATTCAGTCGAGTAGCTCCTCAATTGGCATCACGAGACTGAGTGCACCCCGAAAAATGGCAACAGCGCATGGCGGCTGGATGGTTACCCATCCAAGTGCCGGCCACACCCAACAGCGCTTTACTTCGGTGATCTCACAGGAACTGGTGTATCCACTGTGGCAAGGCCGTTGCCATCACTAACTGAAAAGGTCTGAAAATGGGTCCAATGTCATTAAAGGGTTTAAAGAGGATGATAATGAAATTGGGAAACTGGTGAACTTGGTGTGGTACCTGGGAGAGGAAAGTGTCCTACCCTGGTGGAAGTTATTGGCATGGTTGCTATTGCTGTAACTGATCATGCAGCATGTGCCCCGGATAGTACTAGTGCTTGTGCAGTGTCACTATAATTGTCCATCCCACGGTCAACAGTATGGGAAGTTCTGTGTCCATATTACACTGGTACCCGTACAAGATGCACATGGTACATCAACTGAAACCTCACTGTCTGCAGCAACATTCTGAATTTGCTCTTCGGTTTCTGCAATGGATCAAAGTTGATGACATGTGGGCAGGCAATATACTATGGAGTGACAAGTCACATTTTACACTACAGAAAGCAGTGAATACACAGAACTGTTTAATTAGGGGTACTTTTAAACCAAGTGTTGTGTACAAAGAGCCACTGCACTTGCCGTATGCAACTTTGTGGTGTGGATTCACAAGAACCTCTATTCTTGATCTGTTAGTTTAAGAGAATGCACCCAGACAGCTTGTCATGGTACTGTGACATCTGCACATTATCAAGACCTCCTTGTACAGCATGTGATTCTTGCTTTGGAAGAGCGCAAGTGTGTGGAAACCGCTGTTTTCATGCCAGATGGGCAACACGTCATGTCACTCACCCACTGGAAGATCTGCTTAATGCAACCTTCAACTAACATGTCATCACCAGAGATTTTCTGGATGCTTGGCTTGTAAGATCGCCTGATCTGAAGCCATGTGACTTCTGGCTCTGGGGATATCTAAAAGAACACATTTACAAGCGACACATTCAGTCTCTGCCTGATCTGAAGGCCAGTATACAGGAACACATTGCTCAAATTCTACCTGAACTGCTGTGAACAACTGCTGATCATGTTATTTTGCAGTTGTAGCATCTTGTCGAAGACCTCAGCACTCATACTGAACCAACTGCACAAGTGGCAGTTAATAATAATCTACAAAGTTTTGCTGCAATATGATAATTACAGCCCACAGTGGACCTCTGTGGGTAGCTGCACTTTAATTATAAACACCTGGTATGTGCAATATGATTCAGAAGAGTGCTGTGTTCATACAAAATATAAGATATGCCCAACTGAAACAGAGACCTTCACTGCAGCAGTAGTCTCAGTGATGTTTTAGCATTATGAGGTGGGGTGTGTGGCCAAGAAGACCTTCATGACGCATCCTCCTTACAGCCCCGATATCGCCTCATGTGACTCGTAAATCTTCAGCCCTTTAAAATAATGTCTGAAAGGTCACAGGTGACGAGGAACTGCAGGACATTGTGAATAAATGTATATATCAGCAACCCAAGAGTTTCTACGCAGAAACCATCCACTCCCTTCGTACAGGCTTGAACTGGTGCATCAATATAAGTGACTTTTATGTACAGTTCTACTGTTCCAGATGGACTGTAATTACAATATTGTCAATAAAATTTCTTTACATGCAACTGTAATCATCTTAGCATTTGGGCACACCTTAAGTAGATTTGTTTACTGTTATGACAAATGAGAGCACATTCCACCATTTCATTCTGTACTGCCCTGTTACTTCCTGCAGTGCTATAGTGTCTGCAGTGTACTTCAAAGTAGTGGTATATTATGTACTGTATGGTTACGGCACTTCAGTTCCTTAGTGACAGTTGACAGTGGGCACATAGTTATTTGGGCTCCAATAATGGAGATATTTGTCTAGAAAGGTGCTGCAATTGTAGCACTCAGACAAGCCGGTTAATCTATGCCCAAAATTGAGAAACACTGTGGTGTGTCTATAGGAGAATGCAATACACCCTTCACCGCCAGAAGATAACAGCTCACAACCAGGGTGACCTTGTAAAACAACTAAAAATGATGAGAAGTTCAGCAGAAATGATAAAAAGTTCATCAGAATTACAAGTAAGAGAAATATGTTCAAAACAGCAGCATAAATTCATGCAGCTTTGGTAGAAATTAACAAGAAAAATATATATGTTGCAATGGTAAAAAGTAAGGAGGAGACCGATTTATGCTGCTTTGAAAGGATATGTGGCAGTGAGGAAACTCCTTCTGAAGTATGTAAATAAAGCAGAGACTCAAATGGGCTAGTAAGTGGACACATGAAGAGTGAAAGAAAGTGTTATTCACAGATGAATCCAAATTTGAGATTTTTAGTACCGGGAGGAGAACATTTGTTCATCGATCAGAAGGAGAAAGGGTGGCCCAGCAGAGCATTCTACCTACAGCTAAACACGGTGGGTGTTCTATATGGTTTGGGGGTGTTTTGCAGGAGGTAGAGTTGGTGACATTGTGAAAGTAGAAGGGTGCATGGATTAGAAGCCCTACCACTGCATACTTAGTATGACACAAAACCTTATTGATTATGCTTTATAGGGAAAGGGTTCACATTACAACAGGATAATGAGCCAAAACATCACTTAGCATTCTGTAAGAAGTACATCGAATTAAAGGAGAAACAGAAGGCACTGAAAAATGTGGTGTGGCCATCCCAAAGACCTGACTGTAACTCTGCTGAAATGGTCTGTGATGATGTGGACACACCTACCCGGAAAGTTCACATAACAAACAAGGAACATCTCTTGGGAAAGCTACAAATACGTATTCACTGCATGCCTCAAGTTTGTGAGGCAGTCATTAAATCCATGGAAGGACACTGATGAAAACAAAACTTTTCTGGTTGTATTACATGTGTGTACATGTACATAATTATATTTTTGAAGAAATAAAGTTTTGTTTTGTTCATATTTGAATTTTCAGATAGCAGTCATGGTTTATTGAAATTAATGAGTGGTTAAAACATGATACAGTCGCTGACACCATGCTCCTAGGCATCAAGGAATGTAACAGATTCTTCTCCGTGTATTTTCTTTGGCAGGGATCTGGGGAAAGCTGAGTGATGGTTGTTTATACAGGGTGAACATTAATAAAAACAACAAACTGCATGGATGTATTCCTGATCGACAATGGAGGAAAAAAGCTCCTATGAACAGATGTCTGGAAATGCATCGTTGCCACGGCAGATGGCACTGATGAATGGCAGTTCCTCTGACCACATGCCGTGTGTTTATTGTGTGTTGCAAGCTGTGTGATTGACGTAATATACTGTAAGCAGCAGAATGGTCCGGTATTCGTGTTGGGAACAAGCCAAGATGGTGTTTGTGTACTGCCAAGCAGATGGGAATGGGCGAGAGACAGCATGGCTATACCAAAACAAGTAGCCTCACAGACAACAACCGCATAACACAACGTTTCAAGCCTGGATCCTTTCAGACAGATGAACATGCAGGGAGGTGGCAGACTGTGCTTACACCAGATCTGGAGGATTGCGTTCTGCAGGATATTGAGACAAACCCTAGTACAAACTCCAAATCAGGCATACATACAGTCCGCTGCCTCCCTGTACATTTTTCTTGTCTGAAAGGACCTATGATCACACAAGCACCCAAAGAAGGATTGAAATGTTGTGTGATGTGGTTGGTGTCTGAAGGTACAGTGTGTTAACTGTAAGACGGCAGAGTTGTGAGGGGAGTGCGGGGAGAGAAGGAAGCAAGCATTGGCTGGCGAGGGGAGAGGAGCCGTTGTGGAGGGGACAAGGCATGCCTACCAGTTGCAGTGCTGGCACTACAAATTGCGCATCATGCTTACACAAAAGCAGACGAAAGGCTTGGAAGTAAAACTTGCTTTAAATGTTGTTCGTAAACGAAACTGAAATCGTCATGTACATTAAAATCTATATGTATGTATGTTTGTCTGCTATGCGCTTCCCCATGTAGTGACACCAACGACACTCTCTTCACGTAAGTCACCCTTCCTCTGCCAACATTTATTAAACGCTAAGTTATTATCAATCCACGATTCATCGAGGTAAAATATTTCTCTGCCTGCTTCCCTGAAGTTCTTCATGTCAACAATGAAACGAGATCGCCAGTGCACAATGTCTGGACGTTCTAACAACACATTCCTCTTGTTTTCCACCTTACGCCATAGGAATCCCATAGACAAAAGTACTTTTCCCAGCGAGACAATACTCCACTTCAAGCCTATTTTGTCGTGCAAAAATGGAAGCAGTGTTCGCAGGCTCGGCACAATCTTCCCGCACTGAATAAAATTCAGCTATCGTATCGCGAATGACATGCTGGTTGAAATCATCGATCACTACTTCGATTTCTCCACTTCTTTTCCTAAGTTAAAAGAGAGAGAAAGATTTATAAGAAAATGCCTTCTGCACTGCATGTATTTTTTTGAATTTGGAAACGTACTGTAATATGAATGTGTTTCGAAATAATACAGTAACCAGTGGTGTTTCCATACAAAGCAATACAGTAGCAAGGAAAAATGAAATATAAGCTAATTCGGACGAAATAGGGGGCTTCTTCAAAGTGATCGCGAACAAAATATCTGAAATGGAAGCTCACCTTTTTTGTGGTGATACGCCAGGATGATTCTTGGAAAACTGTTTGAATCTTCCAATACTACGCATGCTTTGTCCTGTGTATGTAGCAGCTCTCACTGAAGATTTGTAAATGGAGTGAAGCAATTTTTCTGCTCCCTTTCCCTTTCGCAGCATTCAATCACATGCAATATAATTTTGCGAGCATCGCTACGTAATACTGATTTCCTTCTAACCGTAGGCCTATCGGTAGGGGTTGTTGGCGACTCCCGAGATGGGCCAGCAACTGCCTCTTCAATCATTTTGATAATGTTCAGCACAACTGTACAATAAAAACACGCAGAACAGTACAGCGCAAAACAATAACGAAGCAAACAACAATGGCTATCTTGTACAACACAGTCAGCTACGTAATGTTGGCAGCAGTCGAAACTGCGTGCCTACCGAAGCCTCCCGACGTTTACTGACTTCTACCGATTCAGGACTAGGGAGAGGTCTGCCATCTAAAAGTTTACACATTGTACTTTTTTTGTTATAGCCGTGCTGTCTCTTGACCATTTCCATCTGCTTGGCCGTACACAAACACCATCTTGGCTTATTCCAGACATGAATATCAGGCCATTCTCCTGCTTACAGTACATTGCATTTACCACACACACTTGAATACACCAGGAACATAAGCCATGGAGTCAGAGGAATTTTCATTTGTCAGTGCCATCTGCCATTGTAACAATGCATTTCCAGACGCCTGTTCACAGAACCTTTTCCCCTCCATTTCCAGTCGGAATCCATCCCTGCTTTCTGTCGGTTATATTAATGTTCACCCTGTATAGGCGAAAATTACTGAATACCATGAAGAAATGTACTATAACTCATATCGGTGGTAGCTTTGGGACTTCTCGAAGAAAACCTTAAGTAAGCATTTCATAACTTTAATGGACACAATGTCTCATATCATTTGACACTTTTGATAAGGTCCCTCGAGCTGCCACTTTTCAGCTGTCTATTGGCTACAATGAAATAAACATAGAAAGGTGAATTATGTGATCCTGTAGCAGCTGTATGTTTAACAGGAACTTAACTGAAATGTAGCCATTAAGGTTCTGCCAACCAAACCACTGCCATTTTAACAGCATAAAGTTTATACGAGCTAAAATTAGAAGCTAAATGACCAAAGATCAACAAAGACATGCATTGGCACAAGCAGAACAATTGACAAGGGATGATGCAAACCAACACTCATCATATGAGAGGCATACTGTTGTGAAACACATACAGAAATTATGGGAGAACAAATGCATAATGGAAAACAACATTAAGACCGTCCTTATTCTGTGATATTCTGATAATATTTTTAATGAGAACACAGACAACAGTGAAAACAGTTCACAATTCAATGAAACTAGCATGCATTTTTTGATGGTACAATCCACACCAAAATCCCTGTTTTCATCATTGATGGAAAATATCTCTCAAATGTGTATGACAAAATTTTAGACATACATAGTGAGGAGCATTTGAAATGGGAAATGCATCTTTAAAATTTCAATAAAAAAACTGGATACACTTATGTATGCTGCTAGAATTCTCAGTCAAAACACAAGTTGCTCATCAATGATGACAAAGTACAATGGCAGTATGCAGGCACTACTGATAAACTGCATTATTTTTTGAGGGAATTCCACAATTTAAAAAGAAAGATAATAATCTTTACAAAAGAAATCACCATAAAAGAAGAAAACACCTTCACACATGGTTGTTCCTTTTATACGTAAACATAGTATGTATAAATGCGTGAAAACGAGGAGTGTATCATACTGGAGATACATTATGTAACAGTGTGGCTTCTTATTTACAACACATACAACATTAAATATATCTAAAGTAAAATTAAAATAGTTCTTGCTTCCAGAATGAGATTTTCACTCTGCAGCGGAGTGTGCACTGATATGAAACTTCCTGGCAGATTAAAACTGTGTGCCCGACCGAGACTCGAACTCGGGACCTTTGCCTTTCGCGGGCAAGTGCTCTACCAACTGAGCTACCTAAGCACGACTCACGCCCGGTCTCACAGCTTTACTTCTGCCAGTATCTCGTCTCCTACCTTCCAAACTTTACAGAAGCTCTCCTGCGAACCTTGCAGAACTAACATTCCTGAACGAAAGGATATTGCGGAGACATGGCTTAGCCACAGCCTGGGGGATGTTTCCAGAGACGAGATACTGGCAGAAGTAAAGCTGTGAGACCGGGCGTGAGTCGTGCTTTGGTAGCTCAGTTGGTAGAGCACTTGCCCGCGAAAGGCAAAGGTCCCGAGTTCGAGTCTCGGTCGGGCACACAGTTTTAATCTGCCAGGAAATTTCATATCAGCGCACACTCCGCTGCAGAGTGAAAATCTCATTCTGGAAACATCCCCCAGGCTGTGGCTAAGCCATGTCTCCGCAATATTCTTTCTTTCAGAAGTGCTAGTTCTGCAAGGTTCGCAGGAGAGCTTCTGTAAAGTTTGGAAGGTAGGAGACGAGATACTGGCAGAAGTAAAGCTGTGAGACCGGGCGTGAGTCGCGCTTCGGTAGCTCAGTTGGTAGAGCACTTGCCCGCGAAAGGCAAAGGTCCCGAGTTCGAGTCTCGGTCGGGCACACAGTTTTAATCTGCCAGGAAGTTTCATATCAGCGCACACTCCACTGCAGAGTGAAAATCTCATTCTGGAAACATCCCCCAGGCTGTGGCTAAGCCATGTCTCCGCAATATCCTTTCGTTCAGGAGTGCTAGTTCTGCAAGGTTCGCAAGAGAGCTTCAGTAAAGTTTGGAAGGTAGGAGACGAGATACTGGCAGAAGTAAAGCTGTGAGACCGGGCGTGAGTCGTGCTTCGGTAGCTCAGTTGGTAGAGCACTTGCCCGCGAAAGGCAAAGGTCCCGAGTTCGAGTCTCGGTCGGGCACACAGTTTTAATCTGCCAGGAAGTTTCATAGTTCTTGCTTGACCACTGCTTCTACTATTTCTCTGAATTCCTGGAGCACCATATTATGTAAAACCTGATTTACCAAATATTGTAAAATATATCTTTTGGGTATTATGTCACTTTATACTTGATAGTAGTTTCTCTTACAACTACTGTAATTATAAAGTTATTGTTATACTTCACGTGTCTCATACATACCAGCAATGTACTAAAAACGATTTACTGAGGCAAATAAATACTTAAAATACATTTGCTTTTTTAGTCAAGGTGAAAACGTGTCAAGAAACAGTTGACATTTTTGTTGATACTGACTGCAGCTCTCAGCTTCTCTGGCAAATGGCATCACAAGTTCAACAGAAATTTCGCAGCATGCCTTTATGCAACCTGTTTGTCCTTGGATTCTACTACAACAAAATCAAAATTTTATGCCATAACTAACAGTTGATTTTGAGATTGTTATATCAAGAGGGAAATATAAATGTTGAAAAAACACTATAGCATGATAATAGAGGACAGAAACTGTTTCACCTAACATCACATACCAAGTGAGGTGGAACAAAGATAAGACAAGTGAATCATATTCGGTAGGAATGAGATACAAATCATCCTCAAGTAATCCTGACTTAGGTTTTCCATGATTTCCCTAAATCAGTGCTGGCCACAGTGTGGAAAACTTCACATAGGCCATATGTGAGCCATGGCTTGGCCTGCCTTGACTTTGTTTACTCCTTCCTGGAAGTACTGGTACAGCATGACATTTCATCTAGTACTGTGGTGTGGCATTTTTTGTTCAACACGGCTCTCTTCAGTTCAGCAGAATTGTAGTTTCAGCACTGTTTACCCTTCACTATTGGTTCATGTATGAAGGACGTTCACAGGTCCGGAGCCTGATTGCACAAAAGGCGGCAGTCAAGCGATTTGTCATCACAAGTCTTTAAAAATGAATAGGAATTACAAAAGAGACAGATGAAAATTCTCAATACATATTTTGCAGCTGCAAAACAATGGGAATTCTGAATTTGCAATGAAAGGATATTACAATACTATGAAGAAAGAATTTAAAGATTTACTTGACAATGAAAGATCAGAAAATTACAACAATCGACACATGAGATTCTTTGTTCTGTACATCAAAAAGCATTTTGTGCTAATTTTGCAGGCATTCAGACACAATGAAAAATGGTGGTATCAGTAATACAACTGCATGCATTATTCCACTATCAGTTGCAACATTTTCAGGAACTGAATGTATGGAGATTACATATTACTGCAAAGTTCATTGGTTAAGTCACGAGGCATGCCAGGAATAATTTTTCGATTGAAAACTCACTATTGTTGAATTCATGAAGTACAAAGGACTGCAGAAACAAACATTATAACATCCAGAATGCATTGCAGCCCTCGCGGTTTAAGTGGACTTGACAATGCACTCTCCACAGCATGACACTGCAAAGTGAGTAACAATTTCTTTCTGATTTGATGGTGACACATTTAAAAACAAAATTGCATTACAGAAGGAACACAATCCGATAAACACAGTCCAGCGCCCTATGCTTACTGTTGTTAAAAAAAATGTGAGGTCTGATGAACTGTGGCCTTAAATGAATTACAGAATAGTTTCCTAAATGTTTTGAGGACACTGTCAACTTTACATCTGTTTTCGAGACCATTTGTTGTGACAAATTCTCTCACGTTAGAATTTTCTAGGACACGTACGTTGAGAGTTTTCATGTCTCCATAATGAGGTTGCAACAGTGCTACAATAATCTGATTGATCGACTGCAAAACTGAATAGGTGGTGATTACGTGGCCTGTCTGAAAATTGTGAAATTGTCTGAGTCTGCGCGTATGCCAATAGTTCGCACCAGATAAAAATTATATTATATCTTCAGCAGAGCAAAAGTAATTAAATAATACAGAAAATCTGTTTCGTTTATGATCTACTTGCTGCAAAATGCGAACTATAAAACCAAGTAATATGTAGGGCATCTCAACTGGCATTTGAATGCACCACTTTCACAGTTTCTCCCTCTTCCCACTCCTTGGGTTCATACAGCAGTGTGACAGTGGGGGAAGTGTGCAACGAGGCTGGGGGAGAGGGGGGGGGGGGGGGGCCAAGAGGACCACGAATTTGCTGAATCATGCCGAGTGTCAATGATAATGAAAAGCCTGAAGCACCAAAATACCCCTCCCAACCCCATCCTTACTCAAGTTCAATAACTTCTCAGTTTCACCCTCTGCCACTTGCACTTGCTCGAGTTTACAGTTTGGCTTGAACCCTGGGCCACATCAAATTCATCAGATGCTACAGAAGTGGTAAGCATTGTAAAATAAACAAAAGATTGAAAAAGACACGGTCTATTAGGGAGTAATATACAATAGTATACAACAGACATCCTAAAGAGATACTTTATTTTACGGACTATAAGGTACACTTTTCTTTGAAAAATTATCTCAAAAATTCAGTTGCATATTATATTAGAAATTAATATAAAAATGCCCAGTTTCTGATTTATAATTCTCACCACTCTAAAAAAAATGGCTATATATATTTGATGCCATGGGAAACCTATCTCTATCTGCTAACAATGGATTCAATTGACAGCAGCACTGCACTGATGCAACCAACATGAGTTGCAGGGATTCATAAGCTTGCTAACACTTCTCTCTCCTGCCTCACCATCACAAATCCAGAACACTGTCTAGCCCACAAGGCGTCATAGCAGTCTATCGTGCAAGTGGACTCTAATTTAAAGTGACTTGTGTTATCAGTAACAGTACAATATTTTTGTTAGTAGCTAGTTTCGTAATGGAAAAAAAATAAAGGGTATTCATACAATGCAGGCTATAAATTAAAAGTAATGACATATGCAGAAGAACATGGAAACAGAGCAGCTGAATGGCATTTTGGCTCTCAGCCAAAATCTATTTAAGATTGATGGAAAAAAAATGTGCAAGTGGAGGACTGAATGCAAAATGGCCGAAACTAGAAAATGACATATTGAAATGGGTTCAAAGACTCTGTCAAAAAGGCATTGGAATTAATACAAAAATGATTCAAATACATGCTCATAAGCTAGAGTTACAGGCGAACTTACAGACTTTAAGGATTGAGTGGGTTGGAGCCACTGGTTTATCAAGCTTCATGGGCTTAGCATGCGAACCCAAACCATAATATCTCAGAAAATGCCATAAGAGTATGAAGAGAAATATTATCTTTTCATTGTTTTATTATTCAATATCGAAAGAAAACCAGTGTGGCGCTAACTCAAATAAGTAATATGGACGAAACTCCTTTGACATTTGACGTGCCGAGTAATAAAACTATTGCCTTAAACAATGATAAAATGAACTTATATCATATGAGTTATATCACAGTTTAATCAAACCATAATAAAATAAGCTTTTGTTGCATCACTCTGTTGCCGCATATAATTGTTCCCCCTCAGTAATAAGCTCGGAGCATTAAACAGTATGGTTTCATCAGATCCCTGCCAAACATTTATTTTATCGCTAACTGTCTCGTAGATAACTACCCCACTGTGAGATTATGCTGCTGAGTCATTTTCTTGCATGGATCGTAAATTTTTTCTCACCTAGCTCGCTGTTTATTCTACGTTACTGCTGCTCACTTGGACATATGACAACACAACTCATCTCTGTATTGGCTGAAGCTATGACAAAGGCATACACAAGGACTGACAATTGTAAAACAACAATGGAACGATGTAAGACAATGTTACTTGTAGTTGGTGCACTGTGTACATAGGCATGCCCACTTGATGGTTAAGATTGTAAACACATATAATTACCTGTCAAGACCTTTCTGGGGAAAGGGATGCCCGTCATTAACGCTGGAAAGTTTCGCCGCAATCCATCATAAAGTTCAAGGAAATCTGTGTAACGTCGCTCAATGACAGCAGGGTTTGGATCAGGTTGTACACCATCCTTACGAATCATTAATGTGTATGCCTACAGCAGATAACAAAAGTAGTAATATTAGATTGACAGTTGAGTAACAACTACAGGACAAAAAATTACAATGGTGATCAGGATTGCAACTCACATTTTTTATGAAGTAAAAAGCTAAACTATAATTCTGAAACTCACCACATGTTTCTTTTCATTTTCTTTTTCTACTGTCCTCGCAGACACTATTTCAAACTTGAGAACAGGCTCTGCAAAAATGGCTGCATCATCCACTTCATTTTCCTCTGTTGAATTGTGATTGCTAATAACACCTCGTTTCACCTTGGACCACGACTCTAAAATAAATTATCAATACATAACATTTACTGCCATTACACAAATCTGACCCAGTCAGTATATATGCTTTTCTTTTCTTTACAAAAAATAATAATAAAAAAATCAAAGATGATTTTTAAATGGGGGAGGCTGTACAAAGAGTTTATGGCACTCCTTAAAATCTGCCTGTTGCACAGTCCCAAGAACATATTCAGAGTTAAATATAATATGTATCTCCACACACGAAATCTTCTCTCCAAATAGTAGAACAGGTTCAGAAAACATCATTCATGTGAAATGCAACACAATGGTTTGCAAATTCCAGATGCAGAGAAACTGGCAGATGCCACATTCCCACATTTCCAAAAGGCACTGGGCACCACATGGACAGAGACAAAGATGGGCATTTGAGCTGTTATGCAGATCAGTTTTACAGTGATACTGGTAATGAGACGAATTAATACTGTCACTATATAGCATTGTGTCAATAGCAGCATCAGAATAGAGAGATTGGTGCATATTGTTTGAGCATGCCACACTGTCTGCTACCACCATGAAGCAGTCCTTATCAGTTGCTCCCAGAGTACTGGTTCTTCATAATTTATTGTCCCAGTGAAGACAATAATTGAATCGAATACCGCACTGCCTCTCTATTGAAAAGCACCTAAAACTCCATTTAAAAAAAAGATACTAGTGAAAAGGAACAAGTCAAAGTTTCCTGTCAATTCTGTGTTGCATGAAACTTGTGATGAAAAGAATTAGTTTGAGGTGACTGCATCTACATCAGTATTTAGGCCAGGGTTGCTTACCTCCGGGTCTCGTAACGGGGGAACTGCTGTACTGTGTTATCCACGGTGTGATTTATTTTTTTGTGACACCTCTACTGGCTATTGGATTACATTGCAATTTCAAAAGAATGTTGATATGGTTGTGGAACGAAAGGGAAACTTAATAAAGTTAGTTTTCTGTAGTGCAAGGAGTGGCACTCTGCTGTTGCCCATTGACATATTTTATATGAATGTGCTGAATGAGATGTAGTTTACTGTGACAGTTGATAGCCTCATGAGGGACATCTGTTGCGCTCATCTCATTAGTAACACTTATATCTGATGCTGTTAGCATACCCTGTTGGACTGTGATGGCTGGCACCAAGGATGGTCCAAGCTTATAGTTATCTGCTCTATTCAGATTATTTGGGAGAAATATTTGATGGAGGTAGTAGAATAGATTCCCCATGTAACTTCAGAGGTGCCAGCTTTGTGTCAAATATGCTGAGTGGACCACAGTAACTGTTAATGGCAGTCAAAAGCAATTAAATTTCACAACCCCCAACATTGCTGGCCACTATAAACAGTGAAACATTAGCCAAAATCTGACTTAGCAAAATATTAGAGAATATAAACCACACAACAGCTAAAAAAAGGCCTAACTCCACTTTGTCTGACGTTCAAAGCCAGACCGCACTCACAGGACGTAGCTGCCTATTCATCTCCACTTTAGTATGAGTGTCACTCTGATTGAGAATACAGGCTTTTGACACAACTGCTGGTGTTCCTGTTGAGCAGCTGCACTGCAGCTTCCTTTTCAAGCTTTTGGACCCTGTTCTCCACCACTGTTGTCTGAACTCGCAACAAGTGGGCACGGAGCAACTGTATCGTCTTGACTGACAGAAGAACAGTACCTCACCACTTCTGGTAGCAATCTTTACAAACCTCACATCTACATTTGGTGACATAAATGGAATAACACAAGTGGAGGTAGAACTTGTATCCTTCTGACACCTGCTACAGGCGAATTCAAAAGTAATAGTGCCAATGGTCAGGTTAGACTCGTCATCACCTGATGGCAGCAACAAAACCAACAACAGTCATGCATTGGGAAGCAACCAAGCCGTGGAATGCACTACACCATTGTGATTAAATGGCAGCCTGAGGATATCATTACTACTCACAGATTCCTTAAGTTTCTTTTGTCCTCTTTCCCTTCCTTGCAGACATTCCACAGGCAAATAGGCTAGGAATAATAGCGCAAATTTATTTCGAGGGCAAGAGCCAAGGCATGAGCTTGTGAAACCTGTAACATGTGCTCAGCATAGCCTACCAGGTCATGCAGTTTTTTGTACACAGTCACACAAAGTAATGTGTTTTACTTCTCGATGGAAGGGGCATTATGAAGAGAGAGTGCAAAAAGAGTGTGCTTGGCCAAACCAAGCTTCTGGGCAAATACAGACAAGCATAAGCTACATTTGACAATGGTGGAATTGTCCTTCATTCCACTGAAGCTGAAATTGCTTTAGACAACAAGTGACTTCTAAGTTCAAGAGTCCTCCATTGATCTCCTTCAGTATATTTTTCTTTTCATAATCTATATTAAGCTTTGAGTCACATGTGCAGTTAATACCTTCTATAGTGACATACATTTTGACATGTGTTAAACCATAGTTTGGTGGAAAGTTAACTGCCTCTAATGACACAGAGCAAGATAAGGTCAAATGTCACTCCTCAAACTTCAAAGGATAATACTGAAGCTCCAGCTTCAAGGAAATGAATCACTTAATCTGATCCAATTTAAAGTTTGGTCAAAAGTACGCCCTTGAATACCAAACCTACTGGTTACTGGAATTTTCACTGATATAGTGTCCATCTTATTCCATTACATGAGCACAGAAAACAAGAACCTGAGTACAAAATGTACGATATGCACAAGAAGTATATCTCAGACTTTCTCCATTGTTCAAAGGAATCTGTTCATATGACTAAGTAGTGCACCTATGTAGTTTCATGCCACAATGTGTTAGGCAGTAAATCCTTCCGATCACTTGGGCAGCACCTGTTCATTCCAGCTGAAGGCTTTATCAGTTGATAGTTCACATGAAGAAGTACTGAAGTTAGTATGAGTCTTTTGCTTTTGAAAGCGTGGCGATGATCTACTTGAAATGGCCAAAAGCTGTGATGATGAAGAACTGAGAACTGAAGTTTTTCCTCCATTCTTTACAATGAACTGAGAGCAAAGCAAAAATGTAAAAGTAAAGGATGTCCACGAACCCAATGCACTTTTAGTTTCATGTATTGTATTAAATAAAACACACACACACACACACACACACACACACACACACACACACACTCTACACAGTTTGTTTGATATCTAATGAATTCATAAAAGAATGCTTATTATATCACTTGAAGCAAATTCCACATCTAAAAATTGGTTCAGAAGGGCACATGCTTGATTCTGAATTTGAATTTATGAATGTACTGAATTGTTCAAAAAAGCTATTTCTATTAAATCTCTCTAAAGAATTCCAACTGATGACGTTACTGCTGAACGGTTGGTTATTGACTTAGTTGCACCTCTTTTGGACTGTTTATTATGTGAGATTCTTAAACTAGAAGCACACAGAATGCAACTTCAAAAATGTTAAAAACATATGTTGTGACAGAGCACAGAGAAACTGTGTGACTGTGAAACTGTTGCATTCATTTGTTGCAGCTTATGTGACAAACTACATTTTCCCCAAGGTTGAAAATACTGCTACAGTTGTAAGGTTCTTTTATATAGAACACAACTGGTTTCGGGCTCTTATATGCCCATCTTCAGGTGTCGTACTGAAAATGGCAACAGATGGGAGATATATTTTTTTTTACGAGCAGCAATACACATAAAAAACAAAACAAAAAATTCCATGAAAAATTTAAAATCCACTGGTTGGACTAGGTGCTGTAAAACCTAAGTCAATGCCAAAGTGACACTAGACAGTACTATGGACGACTGCCTGGGTAAAGAAATATGCAAAGAATACCAGAACACTTATACTCAGTGCTGTGACCCCGAGCGCCGCAGTGTACAAGATTCTGTGTGCTACCAGTGAGCGCAGAGCATTAAGTGGCGCACATGAAGGAGGAAGCAAACTGGTAAACCAGAGTGGCAAAAGTACTGCCATCTGTTGTAGGAAGAATGCGGGGCCGCTAGCCAGGCCATTCACAATCTGAATTAGTGATTTACATTTAAAACGAAACATGATAAAAAGAAAAAAACATTATTTAGGAAGTCACATGAAAAAAGTTAAAGCCTCGATTGGTTGTCGACTTTTAGTTAGCAGGTTTTAAACTGACCCCACTTTTAATGTGTCCTTGATCCTTGGAGTATGGGACCTTATCAACATTGGTGTTATTACTACTAGCTATTAATTGGCATAATAGTTTTTGACAATGTGGGCTGTGAGGTTTTGCTACTTTCCATTTCATTTTGGAGCTTACAAACAGGAGTGACACTTGTGTATGTTCTTTTAACTAATGGCTGTGGCGTATTGTTCCATATACATAGAACCTTACAACTGTAGTGGTATTTTCAACCTCTCGTATAATGTTCCTCCAACAGGACTGTTTATATTGTATTTTCATATATATACACCCCCACTAAAGTAAAAACTTGCATGCCACTCATGTAAAGGGAGAAGTTTCATTGTGTTTTATGGTTTATACATAAATTTTATGTTGCCAGCTCCCACTCAGTATTCCTACAGTTTTTTACTACTCTGTTCAACATGTTCCTTCACCACGCAAAATGCACTTTTAATGTAGTATTGTCTGGCATCACTTTGGCATTGACTTAGGTTTTCCAGCACCTATCCTGACCAGTGGATTTTACATTTTCTACCTGGAATTTTTTATTTTGTTTTTTTATATGTATTGCTGCTTGTAAAAATAAATAAATTCACCCGTCTCTTGCTATTTTCAGTGCAACATCTGAAGATGTGTGTATAAGAGCCCAAAACCGGTCATGTTCTAAATAAAAGAACCTTACAACTGTAGCAGTATTTTCAACCTCTCGTATCATGCTCCTCTCATATAATGTTCCTCCAACAGGATTGTTTGTATTATATTATCATCATTTCTTTGGGAGTGATCACACTGACATAGCAACATCTAAATCCAGAAGGGAGGCATACCTCACTCACTCACCAGGTATACAAGTTAGGTGCGTAGATAAGAGATTCCTATCATATGACACATACATTCTCACCAATGTCGTGTATGACACACCAGACGTGTTTTCCAGTGGAGGATTCGGTTGACTTGTTGCCTTGTCATCAAAGGTTTGCAGTTCCCATTTGAAATCCACTTCCTTTCAATTGCTGACAGAGTAGTTGTCCAGAATCAACAACTTCCATTATAGGTCCCTTCCTTACACATCACCATTGTAAATGGCCATTACACCTTGACACAAACACAAATTTGAATACGGCGAACAGTGAAAAAAAGTAAAATAAAATTTAAAAAAAGGCACGAGGGAGAGCTTTCAACACGGCTCTCCCACATTGCAGCCCAACACCGTGACCACTTGACGGCGACAGTGCCACCTGTCTTCTTTGCTTAACGTTGCACTTGTTAAGCTTGGTCCATTCACTGTTTCTATTTTGCTTTTTTTTTCACAGTTCAGTAGACTTTCTTCTTGTTTCCATGCTTGATCTGTGTTCAGTTTTTGACAGGCTGTCCACTGAACCCTCTTACCACTAAATCTAGGGGGGGTGGGGGGTTGCTATGGGGAGTTTCCCTTGGTATAATTGTTACAAATCAATAGTTTGCTCTCTACACATTAGCAGCAGCAAATGCATGTCATACCAACTACGCTTGATTTTTTTTTTCCTTTCTTTGCTGCCCATCTGGGATATAGTGCATGAGCAGCTGATCTCAAAGGGCTGATCCAAAAGTGTTGATTTCTATGTGCAAATCAGAGTTGTAAACAATCCTATGCCAAATCATTAGTGTGTGATGTAATAATTAAGAACACACCTGATAAGGAAGTTTGTACACAGGCATTTAAATTAACAAACCTTGTTCTCGAGGAACAGCAAAAAAACTTGGAAATGTCATGTGCAGCACAGTCATATTTTGATGGAAGTGGCATATTTTTGGTAAAACAATGTTCCTGTTCTCGCCACAGAAAGCGTGATTAGAACTCATCATCATCATCATCCAACTCAATGATTCAAACTCTGATGTTCATTTAGAGACATGTCACAGATAACAAATCAGCAGCGGCACATATTTGACCCACAGTCTTAAGGTAGTCCCTATACTACCCAATCTCACTATAACAGCAGGAAGTGGTACCCAGAGTGTTTTTCTAAACATATGCACATTCAGTGTCCACATAAGGATATGTGCTGAGGGACTGCTGTAAACAACGACATGTGACGAAAGTCTGCAAAGGCTGCATTGCTCTGCTCGACATAAACAGGCTACAGCTGCCGCTGAACCCTTTCACAACATGCTCACAAAAGTTCTCTTTCCCACAAATAATCAACAACCTGTTAACAAAATTCCTACTTGATACCAGTTCACCAATTTCTATAATAAATGAGGAAACCCATTCTCAGATTAGTTCTCTGCCTCTTCTACATCTACCGTATTTACTCGAATCTAAGCCGCACTTTTTTTCCGGTTTCTGTAATCCAAAAAACCGCCTGCGGCTTAGAATCGAGTGCAAAGCAAGCGGAAGTTCTGAAAAATCTTGATAGGTGCCGCCACAACTAACTTCTGCCGTCGAATATATGTAGCGCTACACAGGCAACCTTTGTAGGCACAAAGATAAATACTGGCGCCAAAACCTCTGCGTCAGTAAATAAAATTAAAAAAAAAAATGGAAGACGAGCATTTTTCTCCGCCCGAGTTTCGACCACTGCATTTTCATACAAATTCCGTATTGTTCATCTTCGAATTTCAATGTACTACGAAAATCCGACTGGTAAAACTGGGATTTTTGTCAATATGGCCAACTCTACGTTCTGAATTTTTTCCTACCTATGAGAAGAGATGGTTGCTAATAGGAACCTGATGAAATGTGAATCAGATGCAGTATTCTCTTCACCACAAGAATAATATGAATATAAACATTTTGCCATGTATTCTTTCGTGTTTGCTTCTATCTCATTTAAATCCTGTCTGCCAAATACACTACGAAACTAGAGTGAGACAACAGCAAACGCGGAAGAATATACGTATCGTGTCAGGTTTATATTCGTATTACTCTTATGCCTAATAGTGATACAGTCAGAAATGAAGCACGGCAACTGACTAGATTTTTAAATCTAAGATGACTAATTTCTGTGCAGAATTTGATGTACTAAAGAAGCGGCCGCAAAGATTTTCAAACAGAGAAAAATTTTCGCCAAACTTTCGTTCAGAACATATCATACGCAGTCTATTATTTGGTTCTTGTTGATTATTATCAAAGAAAGCAGCAGTGTAAGTAACAAATAGCAGTCTCTTGCCATTGTTTTGCTAATGTGACGATTCCTCTCTTTTTTTAATTGTAGGCGGTGGTAGCACGCACAAAAGCAAGCCATGCCGCGAGCAGCGACAGGCCGTAAACATGCACTATCAGAATGCGACAAACAATGCATGACACAGTATAGTAATGCATTTTCAGCTTAGAGTGACTGACGTAAACACCTATAACATTGAAAACGGCACTTATCAGATCAAAGCAAAATAAGTAATCGATTAAAACCAGACGAAGCACGTGAAAAAGGAAGGGTATCCGTATAAATACGGACGGAGCGCCTGACGCATAGCAATGGCTACCTGGTAAAGCTTAACTGCTAAGCTTTCGACTCGAACCAAGCTACTGTAGCTGTATCGTCATTCATTCGACCTAAATTGTGTCTCATATTACAATGGACCAACTTTGTTTCGATTTGGAGGTGCGGCCTAAAACTTTTCTCTCCCCTTGAATTTCGAGTCTCAAATTTCAGGTGCGGCTTAGATTTGGGAATTTTTTTTCCCCCTTATTTCGAGTCTCATATTTCAGGTGCGGCTTAGATTCGAGTAAATACGGTACATCTAGAATCTGCAAACCACTGTGAGGTGCATGGAAGAGGTTACATATCCCACTGTAACATTCATTCATTAGTGTTTTTTCCCATTCCATTCACATGCGGAGCACAGGAAGAAAGACTGTTTGAATGCCTCTGTGAATGCAGTAATTATTCTAATCTTATCCACACAATCCCTATGTGAGTGATATGTAGGGGATTGTAGTATAATTCTAGAGCCATCATTTAAAACCGGTTCTTGAAACTTTGTAAATCTACTTTATCGGGGTAGCTTACTTCTATCTCCAAGAGTCTTCAAGTTCAGTTCCTTCAGTATCTCTGTGACACTCTCCCATGAAGCAAACAAACATGTGACCATTCATGCTGCTCTTCTCTGTACACATTCAATATCCTCTATTAGTCTATTATTTGGTAAGGATTCCACACAAGATCAGTTATCTAAAATGGGTCGCACGAGTAATTTGTAAGCTATCTACTTAGTAGACTGATTGCACTTGCTCAGTATTCTAAAAATAAACCAAAGTCTACCACCTGCTTTACCCGTACCGAGCCTATAAGGTCACTACATTTCATATCCCTGCAGAGAGTTACATCAAGGTATTCGTATGAGTTGGCTGATTTCAACACTGACTCACTGATATTATAGTCATAGGGTACTATGTTTTTCCATTTTGTGAAGTGCACAATTTTACATTTCTGCACATTTAAATCAAGTTGCCAATCTTTGTACCACTTTGAAAACTTATCAAGACCTGACTGAATATTTATGCAGCTTCTTTCAGATAGTACTTCATTACAGATAACAGGATAATCAGAGGTTGTTATTAACACTGTCTGCAAGGTAAGTCAGCACGATGTAATGATTATGAACATGCCAGATAAGTCTTCAGCTGCCATCACAAAGGCTACAATCCTACAGTACACAGCGTAGTTTTGTGCAGTAAATGCACAGTAATGGTGTTGAACAAGAAAGTCAGCCGTTGGATTACTTTCCTCACTGTGCCTCACCTTACACATAGAACATTTCTGGGATGGACACTTTTTCGTCTTTTGGTCTGAAAATAGTACAAGGCATCAACATTGTATAAGGAGTAGTAACATTTTATATGTAGGGACTGGTGGTATAGCAATAAAGCGTGTGACTGGAAACAAGAGGCTGCGAGGTTGGATCCTGGATGCACCATGGAAATTTTCAGTCTGCCTTTAATCTAACCTTCACCTCTTAACCATGTTAGAAGTAGCCTGGAACGATATGTGGTTTAGATTACACATTAAACTGTAGTTCCCCTTTCTCTGGTTAGATAGATGGGGTTGATTATGGAAATACTAGACTACCAGCCTTGAAGAGAAGCTATCAGTTATCAAATGGCAAATGTGGTTGGGCCCCCCCTCCCCTGGCTAGAAAATTTTATAAATTAAAATCTCGATTAAGGCCTTTAAACCTTATATTTCAGACTTTTCTGACCCTAAATAAAGAGGGTATGCCCTAAATAAAGAGAGTATATTTAATTGATCTTTTATTTCTTTCATATTAAAATTAATTCAAATTACTGTTTTTAATAAAGAAAACTATTTCATCCCCATTGTTACTCACACCTCCACAGAATGTGACAGGGGAAAAAGTGCCCCCTTGGGTGGGGCAACTTTTAAATCTTAAATGGAAACACCCATTTTTTATTCAGATTCGGATTTTCCAGAAAAAAGTAATCAAGTTTTGTCTGAACATTTTTTTAAACCATTGACAGATGGCACTGAAATTGAGAAAAAAGTAAAATTGGGGAATAACTCTGATTTATTTAGAATTATCTGACAAAGATGCATGAAATTGATAAAAAATGTGCATCAATTCTTTAGTTGCGCCAAATCAAGCTATTTTTGTACAAAATATGCTGTATCCTACTTTCAACGTTACCCAGGAACAACGACATGGACGTAGCAGAATGATGTTCCCGTGGGGTGCTTCATTAGTGTGAGTCCCCTTGCCTCTCACAATTTGGGGTGCTTAATTAATGAAATTAGCCATGAAGAAATTGTTCAAAATGATTCCCATCTGCTTCAATGCATAAAGTCAATCATCTGTGAAAGTTGTCCACAATTTTGAATAGCACATCCTGTGGTATGGCTGCACAATCTCTTTGAATGCGTTGCTCCATATTGTTTCGTGTTGTGGGCTGTATTTCATAAACAATATTTTTTAAACAACCACACAAGAAAAAATCAGGAGGTGTTAGGTCTGGTGAATGTGGAGGCCACTGAATTGGTCCACCGCGTCCTATCCACCGACCAGGGTACCGTAAATTTAAAATGTTCTGCATATTTTTACTATAATGGGGAGCTGCTCCATCCTGTTGGAACCACATTCGTTGCCTAGTTTCTAAATCAACACCTTTCATTAGCTCCAACATATCATCACAGAGAAGTTGTAAATAAGATTCCCCAGTAAAATTTCGGTCATAAAAATACGGTCCTATCAAGTAACCATTTAAAATTCCACACCAGAGCATTAACGGCCATTTGTGTTGATTGTCAACGGGTCTGTGTCAGTGCGGATTGACAGGCGACCAATAATGACAATCATGACGATTTAATTCACCATCGTTTTTGAATGTGGCTTCATTGGTGAACATAATGAACCTAAAAAATTCATTGTCACCTCTTGATATTTCAAAGGCCCATTGGCAGAAATGCATGCGTATTTGCATATCTTTCGGTGTTAATGCCTATGTCAGTTTGCACGATATTTATGTGCCTTCAAAATCCTCAAAACAGTTGATTTTGGTATTCCAGTTTGTCTCTGAATCGCACAACTACTAATTTCGGGATCCAGTTGAACACAGGTGAGAACAGTAAGGGTAAGAGCGTTATCTTCATAGCATTCGCGATGACAAGGTGGATGGTGCATGTATCCATTTCGAGCTTGCTGAGTGCAATTTCGAATAATGTTCTTGCTTGGATGTCATCCGTTTGGGTAAAGATCCGCATACAATTGCACAACAGCAGTGTAATTGTTATGGCAGTCACCCAAAATTAACATCGTATAAACAATCTCTGTAGGAGGATAGAGAGCCATGTTTCGCTAAAGAATAATTTACTTTCGTCAATTGATGTTTACAGTTCACAATCTGAAAGTGAAGTGACGTCTGATCGCATTACACCGACCTTTATACTGAGCCACAGTTCGCAGTTTGGCCATGGTAGCGCCACAGTCGGGTAATGCAATTGTGAAGAGTTCCCTAATGAGATTTTAATACCATTCCACCTCCCTCCATCAAAAACTGTGGCAGGTAGGATACATTTTGTAACAAAAAGCTTAATCTGGTGTAATGAAAGAATTGCTGCGCATTTTTTATCGACTTGATGCATCTTTCTCGGATAATTCTAAATAAATTGGAGTTCTTCCCCAATTTTAATGTTTCTCGATTTCAGCGCCATCTGTCAATGGTTTATAAAAATGTTTTTATGGAGAATCCAAATCTGCAATAAAAAAATGGAGGTTTCCATTTAAGATTTACAAGTTGCTCCCCACCCCAACAAAGAGGGCAGGGGCTGGGGGTCACATGTAGTATCATTTGATGTCCCCCGTTGAGCTTACAAACTTGTCTTACCCACTATTTTTACCCGATGTATAGTTTTCAAGATAATATCATCCGAAACTTCAGATGGACCACCCTGTATACTACTGACTGCTGCTTCCTACATCCATTCATCATTCATTTCTGCCTCACAGAAACAGCCATAAAAAAAAAAAAAAAAAAAAATAAAAAAAATTAAAAAAAAAAAAAACTAACTATGACTCTGAAGATTCAAGGCACTTGGCACTCCTCTGCCTAACAGTTAGTGACAAAATCATAAAGTCTGCTTCTTGTCAGATCCATTTTGGAAAGGAAGATATGTAAAAACTACACACAATACTACAGACAGAGCAAAAACAAACAAAAGTGCTGCATACCAGCATTTAATGGTAGCAGTCTAGGAACAATGTCCCTTTGATCTGTACAGACACAACCATGGAACACTGGTTTTGTGTTGCCAACATGTTGACAACATGCCGTGAACATCTGCAGTCCAGTACTAGCTGCAAACAATACTGCAGACCATGTTTCAAACTCAGTGTAAACACGTCTTTAGTAAGCTGTGGCGACAATATGATTTGTAGATAGGACTTCTGTGTATTCAGGGAGGAAACTGGTACAATTTACAAAACATTTTAGTAGCATATGATTAGCAAAGTGCAAACCGTACCTCTTTTGATTTTTTAAAAACATCAATTGTAAAATAACAATTTCCGTAATTTTTTAGTGACTTCCCGTAACTCTGTAATGAAGGTGATAAATTATGGGCAATCTGTAATAATTGGCAGCCATGGAAACGCAAGTCACTGAAGTGGTGTCCAATAGAAAGACTAGCACTAGGTCATTAAGTCATACACAATTATTACTATTAAACTATTTGATGATCCTTGTTTACTATGCACGGAATTTTCAGATCTATTTCCATCATGCTTAGTGTGTGCAAACTACACTGTAGCTCACACTCAGTTAAAATCTTCTGCAGTATCTTGCTAGTTTAGAGCTAGATCAAAACTAGTAGCATTGCGTGATGACCTCAAGATGGATGTAGATCATCTTGGCAACAAGACCTCTTCACACTCAAGACATCAAGTCAATGGGCAACACCAATGGTTCTTTTGTGCATACCAAATGCACAACCATAAATGCACAATCGATTATTTGCATCTATCCCATCCCGAGGGCAGAACGGTTCTTGTCAAAACTATGAAGTAGCCAGTATCTCTCCAAATTTGATTTATCCAAAGTATATTTGCAACTGCCGTTAGATGAACAGTCATTCCAATTCATGATTATTAACACACCATTTGGATGGACAGACATAACAGGATGGTCTTCAGAACTGCTAGTGCATCAGCAATTTTCCAACATTTTTGGAGCAGCTGATTCAAAACATTCTGAATGCAGTAAACTATATGGAAGATACAGTTGTGATACTACAAGAGAGCAACACCTGACAAACTTATTATGTCAAGTGTTCCAGACACAACAACAAAACATATAAGAGCACAATCTGTCACGTGGGGTACTAAGACCACACATTGAATCATAAACGACTCCAAGCAACTCAGCAATATATATAACCCACAGACAAAAATTCAACTTACACAGCCTTTAGTTATTTCCTGGCAAAACCAATCTCAGAACGGCATTAGCACCTGACAACAGTACTGTTCCATCCAGCCTCTAATGGTGAAGTGGAGTGGTTCGTCCACATATTTGAAGTGCTGCTGTGAAAAATGATGTCAGTCACACCCAAAGCTGAAGTCCTAACCCAGTTCATAGCCACCTACACGGCGACACCAATCCAGGGTCACACTTTGGTGGAACTACTGCAGGTCCGGTGACACCTGACACTCTGGAACCCCCTGCAGCTTAAAATACATCCATGTCACCCCAACCATAACCCCTCAAGAGGTCTGGACTTGCCTTTGGGAGAGCTCCATGATGGCTACCACACATCATCAGAGACAACTGAACATGACAGGTGTGCACCACAGAAGCCAATGGGCCATCATGATATGACATGTAAACCAGCTGCAACCATGCTTAGCAACTTCCACTACAAGCTCCGATCCCAGCGCCAGCTCAGTACAACTTCAGATGCCAGACAGAGGCAGGTCAACAACCACAGGTTCAAGTCTAAACAGGTCTTTTGTGGAATATGGTGTCTTCCCATGTCCAGCACCAATGACTCCCAGCAGTGACCCAAAGACCAGAGTACCAGCACCAGTCAGCTCCAGCATCATGACAATGCCCTTGCTGTAAGTAGAGGTCACAACACAACCACAAACACAAGCTGATGTGAAGATGGACATTGAACCCCTAGCTTGTCTGCCCAAACATGAAGCACCTCTCCCCTACTGGTATGGAATCCCACTACCAACAAGGTGACTTTTAAAGCTATGGACCAGTTAGAGGGGCAGGATGATATATATACTTCCTCAATAGCAAGGCCAATAATCTGCAATGTATGCTGCCAAAGACTTCACCAGCAACCGATAAGAGGCACCTACAAGCAGTTATATGGGCTAGGCCTCTGACAATGTGCAGAAAATAAAACCAACCATCTTGCAGTACAAGCTCACTTGATATCGTGCTATGCTCTAGTATCTACCTTGCCGCCACAGTGTGTACATGACCAGCTGCTTATTGGATCTCACTTGGATTAAGAATTTATGATTCTGATGGATTTCTCTGAAAAATCCACAAAATCACTTGTAGAAGTGAAAAAATAATAGCGGGTGAAGCCATTAGATAGACATGAAATTCAATAACTAAAGTACTCATCCCTCCAGTAATAAATCCCACTGCTTTAGTGGTTAGCTTTTTTTTCATTATCTGCATAATCAATTCTACAATTCTTATTACAGTGTCACTATCTGTCACATAGATACAATGGTCAAATCAATGTTCAAGATTGACACCGAGTTTTCTTTCTTGTATTAATCTCCATCTATGTCACTAACAAGCCCTGCTGCATAAATTCAATAATCAATTAAAAAACACTACTAGTTATCTGATAATATAAGTATCTATTACACAGCTCTACAAAATAAAATTTTTTTTTCGTTGCCAGGGAAGTTTGAACGAAAATGGGATATTGTTATGATACTCATTCCGAGTATATTTGTACTTTTTCCAAATTGGCTCTGGTTTTTGAGATATAGGTTATTTGTGGAAATGAGAGTTTCATGTGGATAATATCGACTGCAGGGTCCATATATGGTGTAATGTATTTGCTACCTGTTTTTTAATTGGTGATATTGTACTATCTTTATTAAACAATTGTGCTCAGGGAGTGCATCTGTGTGGTTGAGGATTACATCATGCAAACATCACACTGTCAGCATGTGTTCAGTCCTGTTGTGCGGTGCGTGTGTTGAAGATATTGAGGGTTGTGCAGATTTGAATTCGGTGGTACTCGACATTCATTTGTTGGCCGAGGTAATCCCCGCAACAGCCGATAGGTAGCGTTCAGTGTAAACAAGAAAAATGGCAATGGTCGAAAGTCACACACATGTGCAGTGCAGCTTCAAGGAGATAGAACCTTTTCATCGTGACGTAGCAAATAAGAGGTGAGTATTCATTTCACACAAAACAATTAATGATGTTTGTTGGATATGATTGACATGCAAATACAAGAAAGTTCTGCATAATATGTAGTATTTGTGCAATTTTGTTTTAGGAAAACATGAGTTCTTCACGCCGTCTTTGCGTGAACCATCCAGATGAGTTCTGCTACATTTGGGTGAATACGTTCTTCAAAAGAACAGGAAGAATATCACTCCTTTTGTGAAGGAAGTGTATCTGGCATATTTCGGAATTAAACTTGGAGATCAAGGCAAGGCGTGGGCACCCCATAAAGTTTGTAAATGCTGTGTGGAGTGCTTACGGCAGTGGACAAAACGAAAAAGGAAAAGCTTAAACTTCGGAGTGCCTATGGTATGGCGAGAGCAGAAGAACCATACAGATGATTGCTATTTTTGCATTGTTAATGT
Source organism: Schistocerca cancellata (assembly GCF_023864275.1). Taxonomy (NCBI): domain Eukaryota; kingdom Metazoa; phylum Arthropoda; class Insecta; order Orthoptera; family Acrididae; genus Schistocerca; species Schistocerca cancellata. The sequence goes on along the minus strand of NC_064627.1, from coordinate 362,248,309 downwards.
GAAAGGTTTTAATAGGTTCAAAAAACGAAAGTGGGAATATCCCGATTTGGAGTCAGCAAGAAGACCGATGGTGCACAGCAACGATGTTCCTGTACCAACCTTCACAACATTACCCACGCCAACATCATCAGATGACGAGGTGCACGGCGAGGAATGTACAAGTAGTGGTTCGGAATACGAAGGACGTGAGACACAACCCCAGCAGTTCGACCAGAAGGAGCTCAGTGACTTGATACGATAACTCAATCTTTCAAAGCAAGCATCAGAACTCTTAGCATCCAGGCTTAAGGAAAAGAACTGTCTTCATCCAAGTGTTAAAATAACAGCTTACCGGACGAGAGAAGAAAACCTTCTTCCATACTTCAACCAAGAAGAGGTTATAGTGTATTGCAGCAATATACCTGGACTTTTACTTGAATTGGGGCTGCCGGAATATAGACCAGAAGACTGGCGTCTCTTCATAGACAGTTCCACTAGAAGTTTAAAATGTGTTCTCCTACACAATGGCAATCGTTACGCATCTATTCCAATTGCCCACTCAACAAAACTTTGTGAAGCATATGCTAACATCAAGATGGTTCTGCAGAAAATTCAGTATATGCAGCACCAGTGGTTGATTTGTGTTGATTTGAAAATGGTGAACTTCTTGCTTGGACAACAAAGTGGATACACAAAGCACCCATGTTTTATCTGCATGTGGGATAGTAGGGCAAAGCACGAACATTGGAAGCAGAAAACATGGCCTCCAAGGGAACATATGGCTGTTGGTGAAGCAAACATCATTAATGAACCTCTGGTTAGTAGGGACAAGATTGTTCTTCCACCATTACATATTAAGTTAGGACTAATGAAGCAATTCACCAAAGCTTTAGACAGAAATGGTAATTGCTTCACATACATCTGCAATACGTTCCCTGGACTCAGTAGTGAAAAACTTAAGGCAGGAATATTTGATGGTCCTCAAATTCGCAGGCTCATCAACGATACCAATTTTACAAGTGTCATGACTGTCACTGAAGCATCGGCCTGGAACAGTTTTGTCGCTGTTGTAAAATGTTTTTTGGGCAATCATAAAGCTCCCAATTATGAGGAACTGGTCAAAAACATGCTCACTAACTTTCAAAACTTAGGAGCTAACATGAGCATAAAATTGCACTTCCTTCACAGCCACTTGGATCGATTTCCTCGTAATCTAGGTGATTTCAGTGAGGAACAAGGAGAGCGGTTCCATCAAGATATGAAAGGAATAGAGGAAAGATATAAAGGAAGATGGGACAGGTATATGATGGCAGATTATTGCTGGAATCTGCAACGTGACTGTTCTGAAGAGACCTATAAAAGGAAAGCGTGCAGGAAGCGGTTCGTCATGGACGGAAAATGATATACTTATAGAGAAACTTTTCAATTATGTTTTATACGTGGACAAATGCCTATCAGGTTTTCACAGAAGCTATTTATAAAGATTATTTTCTTTTTTCATTGTAGTTTGTAGCGCTCGAGTTCAGTATTAGCAATTTTTTCTATTTTTTTGAATAAATCATGCATTATCTCAAAAACTAGAGCCAAACTGCATAAATGGTTGCTATATTCGTCCTCAGCACCACTAACCCATCCTAAAGCCACTCAAATATCCTTGGCAAGAAAATGAGTGTTGACCAGTGTTATCACATTTAAATGATGCACTACCAGAGGCAAAAGAACTGTGACACATCAAGTTTTCATAATTGTTCACTATTTTATTGCAATAAGTAGCTTATTTATTGTTTTTATGCGCATCACCACTTACATGATACAAATACCTGCAAAGCATACATCTTAGGCATACTTTTCACTAGTTCACATTTTAAATTTTGTCAGCACATTAAAATTAAATGTGAAATTATTAAACAGATTTATAGCAATGCAAGAAAAAGTAAACTTTTTCATAACAGCTCTAAATATCACAATTTGGATCCAATAAAACAGAATGGGATTCCACATTCTTAATACAAAAGAATAAGGTAAAACACAATCATTTACTTCTAATAGTATTTAAAGTGGCACAATTAATTACTTATATGGGCACTGGCTTCACTACGCGCTCCTGGGGTCTCACTAAAGCTCAGTGTTCCTTGTTCCAGTCGTGTATCTGGTTCCTCACCAAGAACCAAGTTTTCAAGATCCTGACCACCATTCAGAAGGTTATCTGTTTTATCTGTGTAAAATTAAAACACAATTATTTCATAGTTACAATATTGTTAGTTGAATTAAGAATAAAATTAGGCATAAGTAAAACAGTCAATGTCTTATAGTTTCTTGAATAATATCTCTCACATCAAACATGAATTTAAACAACACATAAAAGGAATAGTAACAAAGAAATACAACATCTTGCCTGTGAATGTGGTGCAGGAAAAATGAATAAAAAAAGACAGAAAGATTATGCTCTCTCTCTCTCTCTCTCTCTCAAATGACAGAAGTCATGGGACAGCGATATGCCCATATACAGATGGCAGTAGTGTCACACACACAAGGTACAAAAGGTCAGAGTTTTGGCAGGGCTGTCATTTGTACTCAGGTGATTCATCTGGAAAGTTTTCTAATGTATTTGTGGCCACATGATACAAATTAACAGACTCTGAACATGGACCTAGATGCATGGAACATTTCATTTCAAAAATTGTTAGGGAATTCAATATTGCGGAATCCACTCTGTCAAGTGTATGCCAAGAATGCCAAATTTCCGGCATTAGTTCCCACAATGGACAATGCAATGGACAATGGCCTTTACTTATCTACAGCAGCAGCAGCATTTGCGTAGAGTTGATAGTGTTAACACTGCATGAAATGACCATAGAAATCAATGTTGGGCATACGACGAACATATCCATTACGACAGTGCGGCAAAATGAAGCGTTAATGGGCTACGATAGCAGATGACGAGCATGAGTATCTTTGCTAACATCACAACATTGTCCGCAGCACCTCTCCTGGACTCGTGCCCATATCAGTTGGACCCTCCACAACTGGAAAACACTGGCCTCATCAGATGAGTCCCAATTTCAGTTGCTAAAAGCTGATAATAGTGTTCAAGTGTGGTGCAGACACAAAGAAGCCATGGACCCAATATGTCAATAAGGCACTGCGCGAGCTGGTGGTGGCTCCATAATGATGTAGGCTGTGTTTACATGGAATGGACTGGGTCCTCTGGTCGAACTGAACCAGTCACTGACCAGAAATGGTTACATTTGGCTACTTGGAAACCATTTGCAGCCATTCATGGACTTCATATTCCAAAACAGCAATGTACCATATCACCGTGCCGGGTCTGAAGCGCATCCTCGACAATCCAAGTGAATGATTTGGCCAACAAGAGTGCCCAACATGAATCCTTTTAAACATTTATGGGACATAATTGAGAGGTCAGTTGGTGCACAAAATCCTTCACTGCCAATACTTTCGTAATTATGGAGGGCTACAGGGGTAGCATAGCCCAATGTTGCTGCAAGGGACTTCTAACAACTTGTTGAGTTAATGTTGAGTTTCTGCACTATGCCAGGCAATAGAGGGTCCCACACAATATTAGGAGGTATCCCATGACTTTTCTCATATCTCTCTCTCTCAAACCAATACATCTCTGAATGAATGACGCTTTTGTGTTGTGCCAATGAGAAGGTTTCCGTTTTCCCCCCAAGCCGAACCTCCTTCCTCCCCTTTCAGTTTTCACTCACAGGAATAAAATTTACAACAGCATTGTTGGCCATTCTCTTTATAAATACACAATTTTTAATCATCCCACAAATAATACTAATATATGTTTTACATTAACTCACTTATCAGTTATCAAACTAAAAAGGGCTTTTCACATGTACAGCATTTAAATGCATGCACTATTCTGTGTGTATGACAACCTCAATGAAAAACTAAAGAAGAAGAACAACCAAAGCAAGCTGCTGCCACCCAGGCTGACAGCATAGGCTTTCCAGTCATAACAACTACTTGCCAGTCAACCTTGCAATCAAGTAAACATATTTCAGCAGTCCACATCACTGCCATCTTGAAATGAAACTTTATGCTGTACCTCATTGAACTGAATCTACACCACAGATGCTCTATCATTCACCAAACAAAAAATGTACCACATTTATGAAAATTAACATCAGTTTTCATCAATAATCGTTTTGCAATGCCAACATAACTCTTGCTACATTCACTACACTTTGGTCCAAAAGACAATTCAAAACAATAGTAAAAAATGAAGCAAATATGCATTTCCAAGATGTGGGAAGAGTTGTCATGACACAGAACTGATTGGGTACAAATATATGACTCCAAGATTTTATTTCAAAGGTCAAATATATGATTTCAAGATTATTTCAATGTATGGAAATCAAATTTTCAACATTTCTTAGCAGGTACAAACACACAAATGGGTTCTCTAGAAGGCTTTTTGTTAATTTCATTACTTTCAGTGTTATTTGTGCTTGTAAGTAATGGATGGCTTATTAACCCCCTAAACTTAATGGTTGAGACCTCTCCACATTTATAATTAATTATCCATTAAAATATTTCTTTGGATTGCTTAAACTTATATTATGGAACAGGTTCAAATGTTACAAAACACCATAAAAACTGACTGTATAACAGATACTGTATACCCAAATGGGATGTGAATTCTGATCACAGTCTTTCGCAGCAGCTGCAATCTTTTGCAGAGTTGGAGAGAGGGTGGGGAGGGAGAATTAGAGAAGACTTGTGGATGCGTAGGCGGAACAGAAGGAAGGCAAGTGAGATACTGGGGTGGGAGCAGGGAAGCAGATAGAGGATTGGGACTAGCAAAAGTCAAGGCCAAGGGCGTTAAGAGAAAGAAGAATGCATTGTAGGGACAGTTCCTAGCTGCGGAACTCAGGAAAGCTGTTGTTGGTTCCAAATGATGCAGGCTGTGAAGCATTCACTTAATTGAAGCACATCGTGTTGGGCAGCAAGTTCAGCAACTGATTAGTCCAGCTGTCTCTTGGCCATAGTTTGGCAGTGACCACTCATGTGGATGGACAGCTTGTAAGTTGTCATGCCCATGTAGAAAGCAGAACAGTGGTTGCAGCTTAGTTTGAAGATCACATAGCTGCTTTCACACACAGCCCTGCCTTTGATGGGATAAGAGATGCCTGTGACAGGACTGGAGTAGGTGGTGGTTGGAGAATGTAGGGATAGATCTCGCATCTATTTCAGGGATACGTGCCACCAGGCAAGGGGTTGGGAGCAGGGGTTGAGTACAAATGGACAAGGATATTGTGTAAGTTTGGAGGACAATGGGAAACCATTGTGGGAGTGGTAGGGAGGATAGTGAGTAGGATATTCCTCATTTCAGGGCACAACTACGTATAGTTGAAACTTTGGTGGAGAATGTCATTCAGTTGCTCCAGTCCAGGATGGTACTGAGTCATGAGAGGAGTGCTCCTTTGTGGCCAGATGGTGCGTATTTGGGAGATGGTAGGGGACTGGAGAGTTGGGACAGAGAGATCTGTTTCTGAACAAGGTTGGGAGGGTAATATCAGTCTGTGAAGGCCTCACTCAGTGAGACCATCATGTGAAGGACTACATTAAGAAAGGTTGCCTTTTGGGTTGAAGAGGACTAGGCGAAGCAAATGGGGGAGAAGGTGTAGAGAATTTAAAGAGAGATATGGGCAGACTGCAATTAAATATAGTGAGAATTACTTAAGTGTAATGGCAGGAAGAGCAGAACTTTTGGTTGGATTTATTTTTAGGTGATGCCTTCAAACGAGAAGTAACTGTGGGTGAGGATATGGCTGGTCATGATGACCAGGAATAAGGTTGCAGCCTTGGAGTCAGTTGGGTATTGGGAAAGGTACAGTTCAATAGCTGCAACGCTATCAGCATAAGTGATGTTTAATATAGAGGAAGGTGGCATCAACAGTGATGAGTGGGGTGCCAGGTAAAGGAATAGGAACCGAAGTATATAAGGTTAAGTTGCAAGTAATAGGCTGAAGATATTGGTCCATGAGAGCAGAGATTCTCTCTGTGGGGGCAAGTAATTGGTCACAATGGGGTGTCCTGGGTGGTTGGGTTTATTGGCTTTAGGAAGCATGTAGACAGGAATGTGGGGAGTGGCAGGGGTGTGGGGTGAGATAAACTCAGGGGAGAGATTCTGAAATGGACCTAAGGGTTCTGGAATGGGGCCTCTGTGGGATGGTTTGTACATCTATGAATCTGAATCCCTGCACTTCATAATCACAGTAGTGGCACCTCTGTCTGTACGTAGGATTATAGGGTCGAGATTAGTTTTTAGACAGTGGATTTCAGTTTTTCCTGCAATGTAAGATTGGCTTCCATGTTGATGGATTTGTGGAATGACGATGATATAAGGTTCGAGGTTAGAAAATTCTGAAAAGTCGACAGGGGTTGATTTAGGGGTAAAGGGAGTCGATCACAGTAGGATGGGAGTAGTGAACTAAGTCAGGTACGGTTCAATATTGTTATTGGATTGAGACTGATTGGTAGGTTTAGTATGAAAAAGTCTTTCCATTGTAGGGACCAGGAGATGGAGAGCCTATTTCATCTTTTTTTCACTTCTTTGGTCAGTCTACACCCAGCCCACAGTGAGTACAATGAGTTTACTATGGTCCATGGCTGGAGTCTGCAACGGGACATCCTCTAGCATTACTTTTCCTCAAAAGTAGTTGTCGATACCAGTATTATTTTTCGAATTTTGGACAGGTCAATATTATCTCAGTTGCTTTTCTGAAAATTTCCACATAATTTTATACACAGTATTTCAATTACAGTACATTTCAAGTTAAAATGTATGAAAAGGAATTAATTTATAAAATATTTTAGTTTTAATATTATAATCGATAAGTACTAGTTCTGAATGTATAGTTAAAATTATATTTTTAAGAAACATAGGAAATTATGAATTACTGGCACACACAACATTTCTATAATTAATTACGCAATCCTGTACTTTACCATGTTTATTCTGAATTCATTTATGAAATAATAATTAAAACTAGCAGGACTTCATCTGTTAAGAAAAATTAAAAATCCGTTGGAATATTGTTATGTCCGCAGAGCGTGGAAGTCGTAAGCATGCCTCTGATGTTATTGGACATATTTTTGTAAGAACAATGTAATTTCGGCTTTGTTAATGTGAAAAATCAAAAGACTGTATGATGTACTAAAATGTGAGACAATATATTTACATAAAAATAAAAATTCTCCAACAATCTTCAAATTTCTTTAGTTCAATCCAACCCCTGAGACTTTCAGCTTGAAGAATCAGACCCCTAGACAAGAAGAACTTGAGCCATCTCAGCATGCCACACAAAGTAAACTAGAAAGTTTATTGTAATCCTCACTCCTCTCAAATCTTCATAAAAGACATTGTATAATGTGGACTATAGATGGAAGTAGGAAGGAGGGGGTAGATTACAAGTCCAAGCCAAGAAGCCAGTGTGCTACCTTCTGCAGCATTCATCACTGAGCGGTAAAGCGTAAGGCGGAAGATCTGGGTGCAAATCTCAATCCAGCACAAATTTTCATTGTCACCAATACATTGTGCAACTGAGGTGTGGTCATTCTGGGAAAAATAAGAATGGAAGACCAAGAATGAAGTGCTCGGATTAAAAAGGGTGTAAGACAGGGATGTAGTCTTTCACTCTTTCTGTTCCATCTATCCATCAAAGAAACAATAATGAAAATAAAAGAAAGCTTCAAGAGTGGAATTAAAATGCAAGGTGAAAAGATACCATTGATAAGATTTATGACGACATAACTATCCTCAGTGAAAGTGAAGAAGAATTACATGATTTGCTGAAGGGAATGAATAGTCTAATGAGTACAAAATATGGATTGAGAGTAAATAAAAAAAGGATGAAAGTAATGAGAAGTAGCAGAAATAACAACAGTGAGAAACTAAACATCTTGATTGGCGATCACAATGTAGATGAAATTACGGAATTCTGCAGTCACTGGTGAGTGGCAAAGCTTCGGGAAATCTGGGTTTGAGTCCCAACCTGGCGCAAATTTTCACTGTCACCAATACACTGTACAGCTGAGGTCTGATTGTATTTGCAATAGTGACTACATTTCTTGCTTAGTTATTTGCTGTATCTTGTTCCTGGAAGAGGGATTGGTGTTTAGTTATACCAGAGTTCCATTTTTAACTGAGCATACTAATAAATGCAGTTAATGTATTTGGTATTTGTATAGGTGTCTTCAACATTACACTGGCGCAGTTGTATTTGAGGTTACATGTTACTGGACACATACCCATGTCAAGGCAGCTTCTTAACACTTGTTTGCACATCCATTAATCTGTCAACAGTCAATCTTTTTTTTCAGTGGTCTTTGGTGCTTCTTCACTGTGTTCAATATTTACTTTTTCTTTTTCAAACTTACTCTTCCTTTATGTTACAACAATTCTTCTTTTTCCTGTTCTTTCTGTTGCCTTAGCCACTCTTTTCTCCTCTTCAAAGTACTGTTTATATCTGATATGAGCTGTGTATGTCAATTGAAGAAGCTCCTGAGTGATCACCACAACCTTTCCCTCGAACACATTCACAACAGCTTCTCTTAGGCACAGCTCACACTGAGATAATATGACACGTGCTATGACATGTTGCAATAAAGTTCATGTGATGTGACACTTTTTGGTGCAACACTGGTCTTCCCACTGGGGCGACACAATATGCAATATGACAAGCAACAAATTGCACGAATTGCGTTTCTGTTTCAGCTGCAATTATGAGTTCTCCTGAAGAGAATGTTACGGTGGTTTACCATTATTTAAAGCTCAAAACACTGAAAAAGAAATGGAAGTACTAGGTGCCCCCAAACAATGCTATTAAATATCAAACATACTTCATCTGTCTTTTTTCACGAGCTCTCCCAACACTGAACACAAATTCTACAGACAGTTTCCAATTTTTACAGCAACTAGTATCAGCTACTCTGGCAAAGCAGGACACAAATTTTTGACTTGCTCCTTCTCCTGCTGAAAAGCATTATTCTGGAGCTAGCAGTGTGAGGGCATGAGGTGTCTTTGCTTGTGTGTATGAATTGTGTGTTTCTCTTTTGCTGATGAAGGCTGTGGCCAAAAGCGGTCTTTCAATTGTGCCTATCTGCAACTTAACATGTCTTCCTTAAGGTAAGTAGCAATCTACCTTTTCCTACACTGCTGATATTCCTACCTGGAGTTTCCATTGTTTTATTTGTCAATCCATCTGTCATACAAAACATTACTTTACCTTTATTTTCATATCCTGTCAATCTCTTACAATGGCCATGGTGTAAAATTGACTTTATAGACCAAAAATGAAAAATACAGATTAAAACTGATTGATCTGAAAAATAGTGCCTTTTTCTGATTTCATTGGCCATTTTCCATATCTATTTACATAGAGAAATCTATTAACGAAAACTAAGGAGAAATTTGGGCAGGGTACTGAAGTTCAGGGTGAAGAAATAAGAACTTAGTTTTGCCATCTCTGAAGATTAGTTGGATATAATGGACAGTGTCTTGCAAATATGCTGTAAGCTGAATATTAACGAAGGCTTATGGAATGTAATCAAATTAAATCAGGTGACTGAGGCAGTGAAATCTTTTAACAGTGGACATAAATAGTTGAGTATTAGGCAGCCTTTTCTTAAGGTAAATTAGCTGAAGTACAGTCTTGTACAGTTCAAGCAAAATGTAGTACTATGAACGATTCAGACAAGAAGAAAATAGAAGCTATTGAAATTTGGTGTTACAGGTGAATACTGAAGATTAGAAGGGCAGGTCGGATAACTAATGAAAAGGTACTGAATGGAATTGGGGAGAAAAGAAATTTATAACACAACTTGACTAAAGAAAGGTATGAGTTATTTCATAGGCTGGATGTAAGCTGCAGTAGTCATAGAGAAGAAGAGGCTTACAAAGGATAGATTGGCATGGAGAGCTGTATCAAATCAATGTCTGGACTAAAGACTAGAGGCCTAAAACATTTAAAGTATGCACTATTTGAGCCACTACTAAAGATGGCTAATGTGAAAAGATGGGAAACTCTCTCCCCTCATCATTTTCAAATACTGTAAAATCAATCACTGAAAAACAGAAAACTGAGTTATTTTAATACGTAAAATCTTCTTAATGAAGCACAGTTTGCTTTCTAAGGTCGCACAGATTTACAAAAGTAGTACTTGAAGCTCTTGACACGGATGGCTGCATAACAGCTTGCCCACAGCTTTTGACACTGTTGATCATAAAATATTACTAAACAAACAGTGTGTAGTAGGCATAGGAGGAATAGTGAATGAGTGGTTCCAGTCATACTTACAAAATAAAGTACAAAAGATGCAGACATATAACAAATGGAAAAGGATTCTCTTTGCTGATGAGAGCATCAGTCAAGTCACTGACAAAACAAGAAAACATTCTATTCATATGACAAATGAAAACCTTAAGAATGAGTGCAACTGAGCAATATGTAACGAAGAAAACAAACAGCATGAATCTCAGCTTAAATAGGTGAAAAATAACTTCTGTCATTTAAGGTAAAAATGATAATGTTGTAGGCTGCGTAGTTTTTAGGTTGAACATTGAGTGCCAACTGAGATGGAATGAACACATGATGATATTGGCAAAGAGTGTGTCATCAGCATGTTACACTCTCAGTGCCATATTATCAATGTGTAACACCCAGTGTCTTGTAGTGACACGCTATGCCTATGTGTAATTGATTCTTAGTTATGGGTTTCTTTTCTGGAGATAAAATCCAAAAAACTTGGACACAATTTTCAAACTACAGAAAAAGGTCACAAGTTAAAACACTGAATATGTTTACAACAACTTACTGTAGCATCTACCAATGTGACATTGTGCACATCAGGAAAATCTCCAGTAATATGTCTCAAATTATTCTATTCACAATAACTGAACAGGATATAATTTGAACTTACATTTACCAGGGAAGAACAAACCAAAAATTCTAATCAGTATTTTTCATAGGAAGTAAAACTGTAATAATGCATCCTAGGTTGTCAAAACACACATTTACCTCTTAAATACTGTTTACTACAAAAATAAAGGTTACTTAAATAACTCTTATTTGTGGATTAAGATGGTCGCTGATGCATAACACCAATTCTCTCCGTTTTTCTGTGTTCAACATCTCACTCACAATGAGGGAGGGGGGGGAGGGAGATTTAGTTTTTCAGACAGGCAGAAAGGAAGAGGAGAAGCTGTATCAGTGGTGTGAAAGTGCAGTCATTCCTAATCATCTGCAAGTATGTGTGGTTGTAAACAATGAAAAACATGAAGAGAGTACAAAATATGCTAACATTATAATATTCAGCTATTTCTACATGACCACTCTGCAACTCACGCTCAAGTGCTTGACAGATAGTTCACAGAAATGCCGTCAGATCATTCCCCTCTCTAATAGTACATGGTACAATAAACACCTACATTCTCCCTACGTAGATGGGAGTCAACTAAATATTTTTGCATTCGGAGAAGAAATTGGTGATTGGAATTTCGTTAACATAATTTGTCACAACGAATAATGCTTTTGTTTGAATGATTGCCATCCCAACTTGCGTATAATATCTGTGACACTTTCTTCCCTATCTCTTTACAAGCTTCCATCAATCCTGTTACCTAGGTATGGGTCCCATACACTGCAATATTTCAGAAAAGGACAGACAAGTGTAGTGGAGCCAATCTCTCTTGTACATCTGTAGTGCCTCCTGAGCGATCTAGCAGAAAACACAATCTTTGGTTCTGTTTCTCAACAATATTTTCTATGTGATGATTGTAACTTAAAAGTAAACTGTTCATAAGCTCTAGATTGCACCCATGGTCTAGTGATAGTGTCTTTGATTAGTAATCAAAATGTCCTCAATCTCGGGTTCAAACCCCATGTATGTTTAAATGTTGAATAAAAATCATCAGCAGTGGTGGCTGAAGACTTTCGTCTTAAGAAGTCATCCCTTGATTAGCAAAAGGCCTTGTCAAAGAGGGCAGAGGAGAGGACAGAGGTTCAAGGCACTCTCTTGCCCTTAGGTGGGAAACTACCCCTACAGGCAGAAGAATCAGCAATGATCAATGGCATGAGGAGGCACAATACAATGGAAACCACTGCATTAAAGACACACAACATGTATCCACAGGACATGTGGTGTGTACTTGAAAAAGTGTCATGATAATCTCTCCATTGTCAAAAGATTCTGGAATACTACCCCATTCACATCTAGAGAAGGGTTCTGCTAACGTGGATGTGATCATGAGAAAAAGATTGAATAACCAATGAAAGGACAATGTTCTATGAGTCGGGGCATGGAATACAGAAGCTTGAACATGGTAGGAAAGATAGAAAATCTGAAAAAGGAAACGCTAAGGCTAAATCTAGATATAGTGGGAGTCAGTGAAGGGAAATGGAAAGAAGACAATGATTTCTGGTCAACTGAGTACAGGGTAAATAGATAGCACAGGGAGTATAAGGTGAAACGGTTGCATGAACAATGTGAAGAAATCGAAAATGAAATGATTGTCGTAAGAATTGACTTAGCATTGGGAAAGTCAAAACAAGCTTTGCTGAGACTAATAGCAAGGGCGGTAACATTAACAGTGCAATGGGACTACCACTGCTAAAAGCAGAGGTGAGAGCAGATAGGTAAAAAGAAAACACTTAAGGCTTCTATGCGGGAAGGACTTGTCTGATGATGCAATAGAAAAGAAACTTGAGTTGATATAGAAAAGATAGGGGATCCAGTATTAGACTCAGAATTTAAAATAGCTCTGTAAGTCTTAAAAATCAAGTAAGGCAGAAGGGATAGATAGCATTCCCTCAGAATTTCTAAAATCATTTGGGGAAGTGGCAACAAAATGACCATTCGCATTGGTGCGTAGAATGTATGAGTCTGGTGATATACCATCCGACTTTCAGAAAAACATCATCCACACAATTCCGAAGATTGCAAGAGCCAACAAGGGCAATAATTATCACATAATCGGCTTAACAGCTCATGCATCAAAGTTGCTGACAAGAATAATATACAGAAGAATGAAAAAGAAAACTGAGGGTGTGCTAGATGATGATCAGTTTGGCTTCAGAAAAGGTAAAGGCACATGAGAGGCAATTTTGACATTCAGGTTGATAATGGAAGCAAGACTAAAGAAAACCAAAGACAAGTTAATAGGGTTTGTTGACCTGGTAAAAGTGCTCAACAATGTAAAATTGTGAATATGTCTGAAATTCTGAGAAAAATAGGGATAAGCTATAGAGAAAGATGGATAACATACAATATGTCAAAGAACCAAGAGAGAATAATAAGAGTGGAAAACCAGGTATGAAATGGTCAGATTCAAAGGAGAGTAAGACAGTCTTTTGCCCCTATAGTTAAATCTAGAAATTGAAGAACCAATGAGGGAAATAAAAGAAAGGTTCAAGAGTGGAAATGAAATTAAAGATGAAAGGAAATCAATGATAAGATTCGCTGACGATGTTGCTATCCTCAGTGAAAATGAAGAAGAATCAGAGGATCTGTTGCATGAAATCAACAGTCTAATGAGTACAAAATATGGACAGAGTACTTCGAAAAAAGATGAAAGTAATGAGAAGTAGCACAAATGACAAGAGTGAGAAACTTAACATCAGGATTTGTGATCACGAAACAGATGACATTAAGGAATTCTGCTACCTAAGCAGTAAAATAACTCATAACGGATGGAGCAAGGAGGACATAAAAAGCAGACTAGCTCTGGCAGAAAGGGCATTCTTGGCCAAGAGAAGACTACTAGTCTCAAAGGCAGACGTTAATTTGAGGTAGAAATTTCTGAGAATGTACTTTTGCACCACACCATTGTATGGTAGTGAAACATGCACTGTGGGAAAACCAGAAAAGAAACTCAAACAATTTGATATTTGGCATTAAAGAAGAATGTTGAAAATTAGGTGGTCCGATAAAGAAAGGAATGAGGAGGTTCTCCGCACAACCAGTGAGGAAAGGAATACAGTGGCGGTCAAAATAATAGAGCCACCTGGCAAAGGTTTGGAATAAAGTGCACATTTATTACTAGACATGTTTGAACTATGATGGAAACCATTACAACCGAGTCACATTGTACTATAGTCAGTTATATCGATAACACAACACAAAATAATCAGTAATAATCAATAATATTCAAAAGAATACCAGACCACAGGGTCAAAAAAATAGAGCCAATTGAAACAAATATATTGTACTTGATCTCAGTCTTATGAAACGTACAGGAACAGTCTTTTTTGCATAGGACTGCATTAGTACTTCGTGGGGTATCCCTTATTTTTGAGGATTGCCCTGCACCTCTTACCCATAGAGTCTACTAAACGCCTGCATTCGTCACTACTGATCGCATACCAGGCTCTCTGGATTTCTTCCCACAGTTTTTCTGAAGATGTAGCTTTTGAGCGGTCAATTCTCTTGTCTAAGATCTCCCATAAGTTCTCAATGGGTGATGCGTCAGGGGACTGAGGTGGCCACTCTAATACTTCGATATTGTGCTCTTGAACAAACTGCCTTATGATCCTTGCAGTATGCTTTGGATCGTTATCGTGCTGAAATTTCCATTTCAGCGGCATTTCCTCTTCAGCATAAGGCAGCATCACATTTGCCAAGATGTCTTTGTACATTTCTGCGTTCATTATGCCGTTGATACGGTGTATTGGACCAATGCCGTACCACGAAAAACATCCCCATACCATAACACTTCCGCCACCGTATTTCACAGTTTTTAAAGTGTACTTGGGATTAAATTCCTGGTTTGGTGGGCGGCGCACATAGACTTTTCCGTCTGAGGCAAACCTATTAAACTTGGATTCATCGGACCAAAGGATGTTCCTCCACCAAGTATTAGGTTTTTGTTCATTTCTCCGGGCAAAGGCTAACCTTTTCCGAACATTAGCTTGTGAAACATGTGGCTTCTTTCTTGCAATGCGCCTATTCAATTTTGCAGATCTCAGTCGTCTTTGAATCGTTGAGGTTGATGGTTGAACATCATGTTCGTCGCTAAACAAAATGGCTTTCAGTCGTGGTGTTGACAAAAATGGGTCTTTCTTCACTTCCCTAGTGATGAGTCTGTCTACGCGAGGAGTAGTTACACGAGGTCGCCCCCTGTTCTCCACCTGCGGCTTTGTTTGTTTTGACTGTCTCATGGCGTTCTGGACTCGTTTTCGCGAAACGTGCAAGACATTGGCTATTTTATTCATGGACATCCCACTTTTGAACATCCGGAACATTACTATACGCTCATCTTCACTGGTATACTTTGCTCTGCCCATCTAGACGAATGTAAACAAAACCACACGTCAATTTACATACAAAACAACTGCATAAAAATCAATTTAAAGGCACATGTGTAAAGCGGCTCTATTATTTTGACCCATAAGATTCTTACCTTTATGCCTCTTGTCACACATCTAGCTCAAACGCTTCCTTTCGGACGACTAAAGATAGCAGCAACGTCTTCCCTGATGTTGTCTACAAGGGACTGACAACACGGCACTCGTGGCGATTTCGCGTACTAATAGATATCCTAGTTCTTAATCTCGTCAATAGAGGTGGCTCTATTATTTCGACCGCCACTGTATATGGAAACCACTAACAAGAAGAAGGGACACAATGCTAGGACATCAGGCAATTACTTCTATGGTACTAGAGGGAGCTGTAGATGGGAAAAATTGTAGCGGAAGATACGAGATTGGACTCCATCCAGCAAATAATTGAGAACTTGTGTAGAAAATGCTGCTCTGAAGTTACGAGGTGCATTCAAGTTCTAAGGCCTCCGATTTTTTTTTCTCCGGACTGGAAAGAGATAGAAACATGCGCATTGTTTTAAAATGAGGCCGCGTTCATTGTCAATACGTCCCAGAGATGGCAGCACCGTACGGCAGATGGAATTTTACCGCCAGCGGCGAGAATGAGAACTGTTTTAATACTTAAAATGGTGACGTTTTCCTTACTTGATCAGCGTGGAATCATTCGTTTTCTGAATTTGCGTGGTGTGAAACCAATTGAAATTCATCGACAGTTGAAGGAGACATGTGGTGATGGAGTTATGGATGTGTCGAAAGTGCGTTCGTGGATGCGACAGTTTAATGAAGGTAGAACATCGTGTGACAACAAACCAAAACAACCTCGGGCTCACACAAGCCGGTCTGACGACATGATCAAGAAAGTGGAGAGAATTGTTTTGAGGGATCGCCGAATGACTGTTAAACAGATCGCCTCCAGAGTTGGCATTTGTGTGGGTTCTGTGCACACAATCCTGCATGACGACCTGAAAATGCGAAAAGTGTCATCCAGGTGGGTGCCACGAATGCTGACGGACGACCACACAGCTGCCCGTGTGGCATGTTGCCAAGCAATGTTGACGCGCAACGACAGCATGAATGGGACTTTCTTTTCGTCGGTTGTGACAATGGGTGAGATGTGGATGCCATTTTCCAATCCAGAAACAAAGCGCCAGTCAGCTCAATGGAAGCACACTGATTCACCGCCACCAAAAAAATTTCGGGTAACCGCCAGTGCTGAAAAAATGATGGTGTCCATGTTCTGGGACAGCGAGGGCGTAATCCTTACCCATTGCGTTCCAAAGGGCACTACGGTAACAGGTGCATCCTACGAAAATGTTTTGAAGAACAAATTCCTTCCTGCACTGCAACAAAAATGTCCGGGAAGGGCTACGCGTGTGCTGTTTCACCAAGACAACGCACCCGCATTTCGAGCTAACGTTACAGTATCTTCGCGATAACAACTTTGAAGTGATTCCTCATGCTCCCTACTCACCTGACCTGGCTCCTAGTGACTTTTGGCTTTTTCCAACAATGAAAGACACTCTCCGTGGCCGCACATTCACCAGCCGTGCTGCTATTGCCTCAACGATTTTCCAGTGGTCAAAACAGACTCCTAAAGAAGCCTTTGCCGCTGCCATGGAATCATGGCGTCAGCGTTGTGAAAAATGTGTACGTCTGCAGGGCGATTACATCAAGAAGTAACGCCAGTTTCATCGATTTTGGGTGAGTAGTTAATTAGAAAAAAAAATCGGAGGCCTTAGAACTTGAATGCACCTCGTATGAGGCTGGCACCTGTAAGTATTTTGTTAAATCACTGACCTTTATATTGGTGGAGTTTATCGTGTAGGGTAACTGAAATACAACAGACTGTTTATAGTATATAACTTAATTTGTTCTCGGTATGTACTAACACATGAGAACTTCAGATAAGGGATAACTAAATGAAGTAGCGCTTGTTAAGACACCGGGCTCCGATTGGGGTGGAGCCTCATGCTCTGTCCAGCCATCGTGATTTAGGTTTTCCACTGTTTCCCTAAATCACATTAAGCACATGTCAGGATGGTTTCATCAATAAAGCCACAAATGTGTGACAACCTGGCCTACGCTAAATTACTAATACCCAACACACACTTATGGAATTAAAAATACACCTTAAAACAGAAATGAAAAACTTCAAATTGAAAATTAATTTGACAAGGATTTCAAATTAACTGACTACATTTTACCAAACAAAAAAGACAATGAGCAAGATATTTCACTCTTAAACCAACAGACAGTCCTTTGTAAACATAGCCTAATGTTGTTGTTTGGCAACCCTACATTTGGTTCAATGCAATGTTCCATTCCTATCATTTACCAGTCATCATCTTTATTTCAACATAGCTGCTGTATTCCACTTTGACAATGAATTGACTTAGACGCTTGTTTCCAGTTCTGTCCTATGATAGAAACAATAGGCAGGTTGAGGAAAGACAACCACTCAGTTATGGCTGACTTATTTGTGGTATATGTAAAGACATATGTAGAGACATGGCAGGAAAACAATAATACATGATAAATATTTACAACTAAACTAGAGGTGGCGTCAGTGCATTTGGGATTCTGTATGGCACCCTGATACAATGTGTACCACATTATTCAAGAGCAATAGCACAAAATATAGAACTCAGTGTTTGAGCTGTTATGTGTAACGACAGCTATAAGTGAGTGGTTGCTTTTCTTCAAGTTTGTTTACTACTCAGTAATTTCTTTGAGAATGTATCACAGTGTACAATTAATTGTTTATAAGAAACACAATATTTAAAAGCTGACCAATGAGTAATGAAAAGAAGCAATCTCAGGATAGCAACAACAAACATTAATACGAGGACACTAGTGACAGATACAAAACTAGTTTACGTATTACAATAATCAGTTACTGAACAGGAAATGGACTGAGCATATGGCCAACAGGACTGGAACAAAATTGTTCAAAAACCTCTCTCCTAAGTCGTTTGTGATACAACAAATTAGCGACTACCTAATGGAACCTAGCTGTAAGGTATGAAGAAACAAACATAGATGCACAAACTGTCTGTAATAGTCCCTATGTGGGAATGTTTGGAAGAAGACTATCTCCAATAGTGTGTGAAAAATAACTGCTGATGATGAATTTAATGTTCATAGTTAAAGTTCACTTAAGTTGGTAATGAAGATGTGTTAGTTTGACTACAGGCCAATGCAAGTGATTGACAAAGAAGAACAATGTTAAATTGCGAGACATTCCTGGAGAATTCTCAGTTATTTGTCCTTTATTTTGCAGAGAAAAGCTACAGAGCTGGATATCCTTATAATTGGTCACAGGGCATTTCACCTTATATTTACAATAAAATATGCTCTTTTTTATCGTATACCTAGACAACGAGGCAACTTGTTTCCACAGGTCTCACGGAAAGTACATGGTAACTTAAGGACTGAAACTTTATGGGTTCTAATTGTAGGATAACATTTCAAAATTAGACTGTCACATTGTCTTCTTGCAAAATTTTGCTCGCAGAAACGTAAACTTTAAATATAAAAAAAGTACGAGGAACGACAATTCCTCGTCTCCACAAACACTGCCTATTGTATTTACAGTTGTTGTTCATAAACACAAACATAAATTCGCAACAATCACATTCTGTTGCAAGCGTAACACCTTGCTTGACATTGATGCATACAAAAGGGATGTTTATTAATTCTTACCATTCATTTTGCGTCCCACGCTGGCGGCTGCCTGTGGAAGCAATAACACTTCATCTATGTGAATTTGCTACCAACGCTGTGAACTGCGAACATTTGTTTACCTTTCCCCACCCCCACTACTTCACTACTGATGACGCATCAGTCAAAGCCCTTCAATGTAAACACAACGTACAGATATGCATATGTTGTGAAAGGTCCAGTTGCAGGAAAACATTGTTGTAACTCTAAGGAGGTAAACTGAAAGAAAAGGGGGAAAGCAGTCAAAAGAATGCAAGACAGATACCACGAATGCAAACCAGAAAAATATTCAGCGCAGAAGGAACTATATACTACAGAAATTATCAGGTCTACAATGTTGTTTGAGCCTATGTCAATAGAAACATATCACGACTGAACAATAACGATCTTGCTGTCTACATTTATACACTGCAAGTCACTGGTAACAGAGGGAACCTTTTACTGTACAATACAACGCTACAGTTTCCTTCTATTAGTAGATGAAGTTTGCTAGCAATAGCTTCCCGATAATTTAAGTACTGCGGCAACAGAAGAATATTGTAAAATACATTTCTATAAAACTAAATTCTGTGACATTCTGAGTTTAGCTGGAATGTCATGCTTATTTTCGAATGCCTGCAAATTAAGATTTTCTCAGCTTTCATGAGCTACATCCTTCTAAGTAAAACATCTTTCACCAGTGAGTTTATACGTAAGCCCAGTGAACAGAGATTACGGTTCGTGTCTCACTTAAATACATAGAGCAGTTCTGGCCATTAGCTTTACTGATGTATTTACTTTTCTCCAGAGAGAAATTTTTTTCTGAAAATGTGTGGCTTTTCACACTTTGCTATATGCAAGTGATAGGTTTCCCCTGATACTACAAATCGACAGCTATCTGATTTTCTTATTATTGCTTTTTCAGTGGTACTGCTGCAGTTTTCAACAAGGTCATTCTAGATTCGTATAAAGGATTTTATTCGATAAAGAGTGTGGCAAATATCCATATTTTAGACCTAGACTGGGATAAAAAGCAACCTTCGATTATTGGACTATGTCAGATCTGACTGCTTATGGTAAAGAATGTACCTCAAATCTATTTTTTTCGTAAATTATTAGGTAAGTACATCGATTTTACAATATTACACAGACAAAGAGGGCATTCATGGTCAAAAAAGTCTGCTAGTATCAAACATCAGCCTTCATTTGAGGAATAAGTTTCTGAGAATGTACATTTACAGCACATCATTGTTTGGAACTGAGTGTGGGAGCATCAGAAAAGAAAAGAATCGAAGCATTTGAGATGTGGTACTGTAGAAGGACATCGAAAGCTAAGTAGACTTTCAAGACAAGGAATGAGAGGCTCTCCTTAAAATAAGGAGAGGAACATGCAGCAAACATTGACAACAAGAAGACAGGATGGTGGGACATGTATTGATAAATAGAGGAATAGCTCGTGTGGTACTTGAGTGAGCTGTAAGGAGAGACAGAATTTGGATTATATCCAACAGATAATTGAGACGCCAGATACAGGTGCTACTCTGAGGGGAAGAGGTTGGCACAGGAGAGGAATTTGTGGTGGGATGCCTCAAACCAGTCAGAAGACTGACTTCCCTGACCCCCAGCCCCACAAAAAATATATATGAATGACTCAAAGAAGAAATGGATGCATAGTAATTTTCTGAGCCAGTTCCTCATGTTTCGACTTAGTCACATTGCATTTAGTGCAGAGAACACAGCAGAGAAAATGGTCCAACGTATTTAGGTGTGCCACTCTATCCTGTTGCAGGAGGAAAAGAACTGTGTGTGTACTGGGGCATGTGGGCATTGGTGCAAAAAAGTATCAGTACATAGCAGCCAAGATGGTCTGCAGGGATTGCAGTGTGACATAATATGCCATTCCGCTACTGTCTGTCACCTATTGAATCAAAAAGGATTGCAACTGTAGGACCAAGAGTAACTGGTGTTCGGAGACAGTGAACTGTTTTCAGTGAAACTATTCGTACAGCCATGGCATACCCCATATCAGTCACAGAATGTGGTCATACTGACGTATCTCTGAATGGGGCAGTGACCATTAAAATTGGCTCGTACACCAATAGGAGCAGCTGGCACACAGGACTCGTGTTTAGGGGGATGGATGTTAAAATTCCAGTTAGCTATCCAAATTTAGTTTGCCATGGTTTCTGTAAATCACTTAAAGCAAATGTTAGGATGATTCCTTCATAATGACAAGGCTGATGTTTTATCTGTACCTTCCCCCAATCCCTAATTGTGCTCTGCATTTAATGACCACCTATTTGATAAAACATTGCACACTAATCTTCCTCTGTTTTGACTGATGATGGAACAACTTTAAAATCATTTTATATTCCAGCCTAAGCTATAAAACTAGATTCCAGTGTGTTTTACGATGGCTGTGTCAGACTTCTTTTGTTTAGTAATTAGCTAGACATATTAATTTGCTGTATAACTGTAGTTCTTTCACTAACTAATTTCTTTTATATGTGGCAGATATTATAAAATGATGGATCAGAGGGTTACACACACACACACACACACTATGTGATCAAAAATATCCGGACACCTGTTTGAAAATGACTTACAAGTTCGTGGCGTCCTCTTATCGTAATGCTGGAATTCAGTATGATGTTGACCAACCCTTAGCCTTGATTACAGCTTCCACTCTCGCAGGCATACATTCAAACAGGTGCTGGAAGGTTTATTGGGGAATGGCAGCCCATTCTTCACGGAGTGCTGCACTGATGAGAGGTATCGATGTCGGTCGGTGAGGCCTGGCACGAAGTCGGCGTTCCAAAATATCCCAAAGGTGTTCTATAGGATTTAGGTCAGAACTCTGTGCAGGCTAGTCCATTACAGGGATGTTATTTTCGTGTAATCACTCCGCCACAGACCGTGCTTTATGAACAGGTGCTCGATCATGCTGAAAGATGCAATCGCCATCCCCAAATTGCTCTTCAACAGCGGTAAGAAGAAGGTGCTTAAAGCATTAGTGTAGGCCTGTGCTGTGATAATGCCACGCAAAACAACAAGGGGTGCAAGTTCCCTCCATGAAAAACACTACTACACCATAACACCACCGCCTGCGAATTTTACAGTTGGCACTACACACGCTGGCAGATGACGTTCACTAGGCATTCGCCATACCTACACCCTGCCATCGGATCGCCACATCGTGTACTGTAATTCGTCACTCCACACAACGTTTTTCCACTGTTCAATCGTTCAATGTTTACGCTCCTTACATCAAGCGAGGCGTGGTCTGGCAATTACCGGAGTGATGTGTGGCTTATGAGCAGCCGCTCGATCATGAAATCCAAGTTTTATCACCTACCGCCTAACTGGCATAGTACTTGCAGTGGATCCTGATGCAGTTTGGAATTCCTGTGTGATGGTCTGGATAGATGTCTGCCTATTATGCATTACGATCCTCTTCAACTGTCGGTGGTCTCTATCAGTCAACAGACGAGGTCGGCCTGTACGCTTTTGTGCTATACGTGTCCCTTCACGTTTCCGCTTCACTATCACATCGGAAATAATGGATCTAAGGATGTTTAGGAGTGTGGAAATCTCGCGTGCAGACGTATGACACAAGTGACATCCAATCACCTGACTACGTTCGAAGTCCATGAGTTCCGCGGAACGCCCCATTCTACTCTCTCATGACGTCCACTGACTACTGAGGTCGCTGATATGGAGTACCTGGCAGTAGGCGGCAGCACAATGCACCTAATATGAAAAAATATGTTATTGCGGTGTCCAGATACTTTTGAGCACATAGTGAATGACCGTGTGTGTTTGTGTGTGTGTGTGTTTCTGTTCTAGAAGAGGTTTTATTTTAAACACACTTGTCTTATAAGATTTTAGAATGAGCACTAAAGACAATAACATCCTGCATCTGCATAGCAGCATAATCGCCTTTATCACAATCATCACTATCATTATCTTGTGCTGGATCATCCAATTTCTGTCATCTAGTGTCTTCTTCCTTATTGTGGGCCACTCCACGGCTCAAGTCACTTCTACAGTTTCACAGGTGTTTGGCAGTTTACTTTAACATTAGCATATTTAAACTGTTTAAGTTTCTCTTTGCCCTTATTAATGCTGTACTTAACATCACATTCCTAATCAGTCTCAGTTACAACATCAGCAGCAAGAATAACACTATCTGTTGCTGTTGTCTTATGCTCTTCAGTTGCCGAAATGTTGTAGGATTGGATGACAAACTCTCTTCACGTATATACTACAATGGTACAGAGTGGTCACTATTCAGAGTTATTATTTACTCTGGTTACCTCTCATAATACGAGGCGTT
Source organism: Schistocerca cancellata (assembly GCF_023864275.1). Lineage (NCBI taxonomy): Eukaryota > Metazoa > Arthropoda > Insecta > Orthoptera > Acrididae > Schistocerca > Schistocerca cancellata. The sequence goes on along the minus strand of NC_064627.1, from coordinate 362,224,939 downwards.
TTTTTAAGTAAGTACCGTTTTGAAATTAAAAAAAGACGTGCTAAGATATCTCAATAATTTTATTTTTACATGAAAGCCTGTACCTTAATATACTTTTCTACATAATTTCCGTCAATACTGAGGCACTTGTCATAACGATGAATCAGTTTTTGAATACCCTCCTCATAGAAGTCTGTCGTCTGACTTGTTAACCACTGCATCACCACTGTTTTGACTTCGTCATGAAGATGCTGACCGCCCAGGTGTTTCTTCAAGTGCAGGAACAGATGGTAGTCACTGGGCGCAAGATTGGATCTGTACGGAGGATGATCTAGAGTTTCCCATCGAAAAGATGTGATGAGATCTTTGGTCTGATTCGCCACATGCGGACAAGCATTGTCTTGCAGCAAAACGATGCCCTTGTTCAACTTGCCACGTCTTTTGTTCTGAATTGAACGACGCAGATTGTGCAATGTCTTACAGAAGCTGCAGCATTGATTGTCTCATTACGAGGCAGAAATTCCACAAGCAATACTCCTTTTCTGTCCCAAAAAAAGTGCACATTATTTTCCAGGCAGAAATTGTTTTCTTAAACTTCACTTTTCTGGGTGAATCTGAATGCCGCCATTCCATGGACTGTTGCTTTGATTCTGGTGTGACGTAGGTCAGCCATGTTTCATCTTGATGAAACATCTGGATAGTCAGCGTCTTCAAGACAATGATGAAGTCAAAACAGTGGTGATGCAGTGGTTAACATGTCAGGCAGCACACTTCTATGACGACATAAACCCTATGACATCAATTACCATAAAACTCATCAAAAGTCACTGTTGTCAAATTGTAAAATATATTCCATTGTCAACAATAAAACGTCCCAGACACTATAATTCTTACTTCTATGCATACAATCTGATTGTAACATATTGTGTGGAAGTATTCAACGTACTCAAAAAGATTTTAATTTTGATGAAGAATTCTTTTAGATTCTTTATAAGACTGAAACTTGCATTTCAATTACTCACTTCCAATCACTGGTTGGAGTATCTTGATCATGGCAAAAATACCATCACTGCGCCGGCCGCTGTGGCCGAGCGGTTCTGGGCACTTCAGTCTGGAACCGTGCGACCGCGTCAGTCGCAGGTTCGACTCCTGGCTCGATCATGGACGTGTGTGATGTCCTTAGATTACTTAGGTTTAAGTAGTTCTAAGTTCTAGGGGACTGATGACCTCGATGTTAAGTCCCATAGTGCTCAGAGCCATTTGAACCATTTGAATCATCACTACTAATTTCAGTTTAGATAAAATTATTTTTTTCAGATACACACAGTAACAGTTTTATGATCCTTTTTACAATAAAACTTCGAAGTTCAACAACACAGTTACACTTGTCATGTATTTATAATAAAAATTGTTGAGAAATACATTATTGTATTCGCAAAGTAAATCTGCCATGATCAGCAATAACATCTTCAGTGTTGTGAATGGTTTGGTAGATGGATATAGACTGATTAATTTCTCAACTGAAATGAAACATTTTTCTTTTTAAATAGTCTACAGTAATTTAAAAACAGTGATGCAGGTGACCCTACTGGCACCTTCTCCTATGATCTGGCTGTCATTTATGAGGACTTCCATGAACAGCACTATCAGACCCATCGTGAAGGAAGTGTGTGGTGCTAGTCTTTTTGGCCTTCACTTTGTACCATGTAAGAGAAATCATAATCAGATTTTTGTACTTTAATTAATTGCTTTGATACTAATATATCATAAAAATATCACTTAGTAAAATAACAACAGGGACTCGTCTAATATCATTCAACTCTTGAAGAGCATAGCACACCATTTTACACTGTAGTAGTTGACGAACCCTTTGTGTTGGATAACAGGGGGAAAATTCGTGTGAGGCATAGTTTACCTTGCAACTGTTAGCTGGCGTTTATTTCTCAGAGATATACGTAGCAGATAACACAACATAAAATGAGTGGGCATTAATGAAACTCCGAACATAGTGGTTAAAAATGGAAAAGTACTTTGTTGGGTGTAAGAATATAAATTGGCAGAAATTGTAGCAACAGCTATGATCAGTAAACGAACTTTAGTTATATACAAAACTACAAAACCATTGATTATGAATGTAACACATTTGAGATATCTGGCTGATTAAAAGATATCCAAAGATTAAAGAATATCAATACTAACACAAATGTATATCTCATATTGAGGAGGCAGTAGGCTAATTGCAACAATATACATGTGGCAGAATTAATGCAGAACAGGAAATCTCTTGTCAGTTGATCAGTACCATACAATTACTCTACAGGTCATATACCTCTGGAACATATTATCCAGTTAGACATTTTTATTTATAATAGAAGCTGTACTGTTATGCTATTACTTAAAAACTTATGTGATGAGAATGTATAATCATACTGACTGATAAATTAAAACACACATTATCACAAATTTCGAGTATCATTCGGCATATATGACTGGATATGTATTAGCTAACTGCACATGAATTACTGAATTATACTACGTAGACGATTGAATATTCCCAAAAAGCTTACAAAATGTTGTCTCTGTGCTTTGTTTTACACAAACTAAGAAAAAATTACAAAAATAACACTAACTCAACAAGTAATGTGTCGAATATCATGGAACTTCATTAAATGTCACAGCATGAACAAAAGGTGAAAAATGTTCTAGAGAGAATTTATCTTCAAATTTAAGGTGCATTTGAAATATAGAAATGCATATCTCAACATTCGTTTTATTAAGTTGATAAAGGTCTCTGTGATCCTTATAGGAAGTAAGTACCGCTCCTGTATGTTGAGAGGCTAGGGAGGAGGATTGTAATCAATAAGACACAATCGAATAGTATTCAGAATATTGTCTATGGAATTCCGTTTCATGTGTCAGATTAATTTATTACCTACTGAAAATATTCATCAAAGAAAATGAGCAATGTGCAATCGGACTTTATTTTGTGAGATATAACCATCATCCAGTACAACAGCACAAGGACAAAAGTGGGCATTGAGGACATCACACGACATTTATTTATTCTTGGACATCATGCATACGGACCTAAAGAGTCACAATTACAAACAAAAGGACATGGTCCTCTATATGCCCCAATACATGACCCAATATGCTCATCAGAGAAAATATTAGTCAGTCTGTAAAAGGGAGCATCGTTTACGTTTGTGGGCTGTAGATGGTGCAGAAATGGTATCAGGCAGTCGTGTGACTGTCCTCCATTGATGTAAGTGATAGCAGTGAAATGGTTTACATGTACCATTCAGTTGTACGGAATCAGCAGAATAAAAGGGATTGGCGAGGAGGTATAACAGAATGGCAGAATGAAGCTATCGTATTCGGCTATGCACAAGACCACATTGTGATAGAAGTTGTGATTTGTTGGTGTATCAATACTGACAGTTCAACTTGTCTATAGTGAATGGTGTACAACTTGCAGCCACGTAACATAACATAAGAAGATCCTAACTGAGAGTGGCAGGAACAATGTCGCACTGTGTCAAAAACAGTCGGTTTCACACTTGACAGGAATTGCTGCTGTTAGCCACTGCAGGTACAACTCAATCAGTTCCAGCGCGAATATTGAGAATGGTGCTTACTCTATGCAATGGATATTGGTGGAGTCAGGCACCTTGCACAAAGTCATAGCTCACAGTGGCACATAAAGCTGGACGTTTTCAGTGCTCCAAACAACTCAGGAACTGGACGTTAGTTGACTGGAGGCGTGTAGTGTGGTTTTGCTTCATTTCAAATAATGCGAAGTGTCACTTGTCCAAACAGACCAGTATGACAATAAACTTGCAGTGTGTGGAGGGTGTAGTTCATGCCAGAGATGATTCCTCGATGTTTTGCGGTGTTTTTTGTCACATTACTTGGGTCCTCTCATTTGGGCTGTCATGAACATGAACCAGGATGGCTCTTAGCACTATGGGACTTACATCTATGGTCATCAGTCCCCTAGAACTTAGAACTACTTAAACCTAACTAACCTAAGGACAGCACACAACACCCAGCCATCACGGGACAGAGAAAATCCCTGACCCCGCCGGGAATCGAACCCGGGAATCTGGGCGTGGGAAGCGAGAACGCTACCGCACGACCACGAGATGCGGGCAACATGAACCAGGATCCTTATTTCAATATTGTAGGTGACCAAACGTTGCGATTTCTTCTACATATTCGTGATGAGTGCGCCCCTGTCTTTCAAGACAAAACAGCCATGTTCACAGGGCTGTACGCATATGTTCCTGGTTTGATGAAAATTCAAGCATCCCACTGCACCTCAACTAGCTTGCTATGTCATCGGAGCTTAATCCAGTAGGAAATGTCTGGGACTGTTTGGAACAGTGAGTGAAACGTAGTAATTAGCAGCCACACAATTTGATAGCTCCACAAAATGCAATCACCAATGGGTGGCTTCAACTGAATATACATGGTTCAGTCACAGTAACGTGGCCACCGCTTATGTCCGACGTCAATGTGCAATAACCGTTCACAGACAGGAGATGGCAGCACAGACAGGGGAGAGTGTATAAAGCGTGTTGGGGAGACACGAGAACAAGTACAGTCGTTGTCGTTATGCGAAAATGGAGCGATTTATCTGACGTCCAAAACGGCATTATGTTTGGCTTTCAAAGGGTGGAAACATTTCCGGAATGGCTACACTTGAAAACTGTTTGCATTCCAACGTGGTTAAAATATACCATGCATGGCAAAATGAGGCTACCCAAACCGGCACCGAGGCAACGGTGGTGCACCGCGGGCCATAGCCAAGAGGGATGAACGACAGCTGCAGAGATGTATACCGGTGAATAGACGCATAACTGCTGAGCAACTGACTGCCCAGATTAATTGAGGGTCTACTAGCAGCGTGTTCTCGACGACCGTTCAACGAACTTTGGTTCCTATGGGCCACCCCCTGCAGGAGCCTGGTTCATGCACCCATGCTGACTGATGTTCATCGGCGATGTAGGCTGGAATTTTCACGCCAATACCGCAACTGGACGTCCACTGAACGTGGCATTTTCAGATGAACCACGTTTTATGGTCCATCCGACGTATGGCTGTTGGCGTGTATGGCGTGCAACAACCGAAAGCAAACACCATGCAACAATCGTCAGAAGCGTTATGGTTTGGGGAATGTTTTCGTGGCGTTTCCTCTGTGATCTCAGCATTCTGGAAGGCAAAATGGTTCAACACAAGTATGCATGCATCACGTCATATTCACGTAACTGGACAATGTAGCATTCCTGAAGAAACTTGTGGATTCTCTTCCTTCACGAATTGCGGTCGTTATCTTGGCTAGAAGCAGTGTTACACGGTATTAGCCTTGTCTCCCAGGTCTGATTATTACAGTCTCACTTGATGCATCTCTTGTGGAAGTTTTGATAGGTCATGTTCTCGCCAAATCAAACCAAATACTCTGCTATTTTGCAAGTTAAACTAGATTTGTCCATGAAGAGAACATCCAACTTCCATTTTTCGTAAAGCAGCAGGCAAATGGCTCTTCTTCAGATGAGCTGCAAATCTGGTGACCCTATCATGCAGGGCCCCTTCGAGAACATTTTTCCACACAAGTGACTTATGATTTGGCGCCCCCCCCCATTTTTTTCTCATATACTTCCCCCATGACAGTTTTCACTACTAATTGTGATACTGTATACAAATCTTGTACTTGGCCACCCCTATCAGCTAGCACCCAAAGTGGCCACTACTGATTGTGATACCTTCTGCATAGCAATCTTACAACTGTGACGCCTCTAGCGCCTGTTTCAGCAGTGGCTGGTGTTGCTTGTGCCTTAAACCAGTCCTTCTAGTGTGCCACATAGTCATGTGTGGTATGGACATAAGTGAACACACCTCAGTTGCTGGTGTCGCTAACACATGGTGGAACCCTCTAACACATCAATATATGCTTGGCAAAAGGATGAGTTACACTGACATAACATTTGTGATCACCAGTGTTGTGTTGGCAGAAGAGCCAACACCGTGTTACTAGTGGAGGCCGTAATGCGCGCGTTTTAGCTCACGCAGGCTGACGTGAGGAGGGAAGAACTATACTGACGTGAGGTCTGGAACATGACAAGGAATTAGAATTCAGAAAGCGGACGTAATTAGTTTGATACTTAACTTTAATCCATTAATGATGAACGTCGCTCTTGACGGTACATGATCTACAATATTATCTGTTCAGAATACATTCTTCAAGATATGACTTCTAGTAACTGAATATGGCGCCTTGCTAGGTCGTAGCAAATTACGTAGCTGAAGGCTATGCTAAACTGTCGTCTCTGCAAATGAGAGCATATGTAGACAGTGAACCATCACTAGCAAAGTCGGCTGTACAACTGGGGCGAGTGCTAGGGAGTCTCTCTAGACTAGACCTGCCGTGTGGCGGCGCTCGGTCTGCAATCACTGATAGTGGCGACACGCGGGTCCGACGTATACTAACGGACCGCGGCCGATTCAAAGGCTACCACCTAGCAAGTGTGGTGTCTGGCGGTGACACCACAACCAGATGATGGGATTCTAAACCTCTCTGCTGTAGCACTGCTACCAGGTTAAGAGTAAAATTTCTAAGAATGGGCGGTAGAACATTGCATTAACCGCCGGTGAGCGTAGGATGTCGACATTTCTGTTAGGACAACAAGCACGTGAAATTATTGTAAAACGGGCTAGTCTCATTAGGCATAACTTGCCAGAGCAGTGGTATAAGGCATGGTGTAGACAAGGCCGTGTCTCCATCATTGGGGTTTTACTGGTGTGCCAAGTACATTACCAGGAGTGGTGCATTAACACAACAAGTGCACTGCTATCTGGCATAAATAACTGTTGATTTTGTAGCAGATTCATTCACAGCCCAGCAGTACCATTAGCACAGAGGGGCTACGCTAAATGAGGAGACAACATGGAGCTGCCAGATTCTCCAATGGGTACGAGTTCCCGCCAGCGTGCCTGGTTCCTGCACTGAGTCAGTCGACCAGCCTACTGGTCCACTCCAGCAGCAATTAGACTCCTGCCAGGGGGCAGCAGGTTGCACACGGCACACGGCTTCCTTCCGACAATGCAGCTGGTGCATCTTTTACCGCTCACCTTGGCCGCCTGTGTGCAGTCATTCGTCGAAGAGGGACATCCTCTGCAAGATTCCAGTACACTCAAGCGACGGTGGTGCTGTGGCTCACGCAGAATAACTGCAGGCCCGGCATCGAGAGCAGACGTCAGCAAAGCAGGGCACCAAAATGTGTTGTGGCCAGCAGTACGGATGCTAGCAGCCAGCTCACTGACTACCGGTTCACTTCTGTGGGGCAGAGGTATGATCGTCTCCCTGCCATGTTGCAGAACCAAAGTGTAAGTTGGAAATAAAGTGTTAATTTTGACAGCCTCTTCTTCCCCTGGCCTCGTTGGCCTACCATCCAACCTCACCTCTCAACTGCTCAGCCTCGTGACGATGTAGACACCCTACGTCACCCTCTGGGGTCGGCTATACTGCAGAGTGTCATCAAGCAGGTGCAGTTCCAGCCAGGGAAATGAAGGGGAGGAGGGAAGGTGACACACGGGGATCTTGACTTTGATAAGTTGCAATTATCTCTGCTGCTGCATGTACATGTGTGGGTCGACCAGGCATACGCAGTCGTTAGTGCAGCCTGCTTGCCACACTACGGACTCGGCACACAAAGGACCAATCAGCGAATTCTTTGCTCAGATAGAATCAAATACATTTGTACAACCGTTAAGTTGCTAATCACTCACAATGCTATGTGCTAATGCAGCTGAAATTTCACTATCAACAAAATAAACATTCAGTTAAAGTCATAAAATTAAAAATGACACAACCAACTTTCGAAATTAAAACAAAACAATATGTATCTTGTTATGGCACCGGAGAATAACATTGGAAACACCGTCATATGAGACTGGAATTCAGTTAGCAAAAATCTACTGACGACATTTTATTTTTTTAGAAAGTTCACCTCACCAGAATGTTACGGGAGGAAACGATGGAGAGAGAAAAGTTATTTTCAAGTATAACAATTTATATAGTCGCAGTCACTATGATTTAAACTGTGGTTGCACTGATTTGGTTGCACTGATTCACAACTACTTTCATCAAAAAAACGAAAAGAACAATATGCCAAAAATTTCGAAGTTTCTTTGTATCATCAATGTGATAATAATCAAACTAATGAAAAATGTGTGTTGCAGATGGCATCTGAATGCTCTCTGGGAGACTATAGATTGATATGTAAAACTCTTTACGAATCTATGCAACTCACAAAACGCACATATAATGGATAGCATCAACTATATATTCCAAAATGATAAAGAAATAACGATAAAACGCAATCAAAAAATTCCGAAACAGACTCGCAAATTGTGAGCTTAGCACTGCAAAAACAAACACGAAAGCTAAACGCGACACTTACTTGAAAACTGCTAAAAGCGCTCCAAGCTGCAGCCATGCACTGAATAGCAACTCCCCCAACGAACGAGACACGGGCATCTGCTGTGTGCTTGCCCAGAAATCGCCACCTCCACAGACCAAGTGAACCATGACTGGACTACGTCCCTCACACTTCTCAAAATTACCGTGGAAGTCAGGAAGTTGCAACGTAACGTTATACACGAAAAGTATTCGCAAGAAACGTATTCGCAGTTGCGAAAATGGACAACCATCAGCTGTATAATGGAATGACGACATCGAAAAATCTGTGCTGGACTGGGATTTGCCCCGATTTCCTGCTTATCTCGAGCAGTCACCTTACCCCTTCCTTTTTAAAATTTAAATCTCATTTTCTTCGTTATTGGTCGTTGTATCTGTTCGGGGCGGACGTCTCAAGACTCTTTCTTGTTCAAGTTCATCGCTGGTCCTACTAACTCAGTTTTTTATTGCAGAGGGCAGCTAACCCTCTGACCGAACACGCTGAGCTATCGTGCCGGCGTTGGGCTATCTGCGAGAACGTTCCACGGGCAAGGAACACATCGGACATTAAGCAGGCACTGTGGCGACTACAGCTGTTATGAAGTACGCTCGCGATAAGCGGGAAATCCGCGGTCCATGCCGGTCCGGCATAGATTTTCATAGTTGTCACTTCATTATACAACTTATGGTTGTCCATATTCGCAAATGCGAATACATCTCATGTATTTCATGACAGCTGTAGTTATAGCGTTGCATCGTAATTCTGAACAACACAGACCACACAATATCGTAATGTAATATTTGCGAGCTCTCTTAATGTAACGTTGTTAATCCTAATCCAATTTATATCGTGTATAAATAAATAAATCTCATATATGAAAATATTTTTCATTCCAAATATGTTACGATTCTATGCTGTCGACATAATAGCTATACGGTTAGCTGATTGCCGTGTAGACTGCTATTACTTACAGTCCTTATTACTTATTAAGTAAGAATAACTGCCTCAAGATAACAAGAGGTCTTTCATGTTAACGGTTTATTTTGCACGCTATTCCTTAGAATAGTGATGTAAAAGCCACGCAACGTTCCGTTTCTAGAATTTTCTTGCTGTGACACACACACACAAAAATACTATAGATTTCATAAGAATTATTACACTTCCACGTTTCTGTAATCTTATACAATCGAAATGACGATGATTTGTACTTTGCCAAATAATGACATATATAATAAAATTTATGTCCTTTCTAACGCGCTCATATGCCACTGTGTGCCACTTAGGTAACTGATTGTTAACTGCACGTAATTTTATATGTTATCCTTTCATTATAAAAATTATTTTTTACTATACTTCGTCAAATAATGACATAAAAGGTTTATACATTACTGCCATTTTCAATTTACGCATATTTATAGCCACTTTACGGCACTTAGGAAACTAATTCTTACTTGTATAACTACAGCTTGTTAATTGTTCAGTGGCTGTGCTATGACCAACACCTACCAATAGCATAATCAGGAGGACCCTTTTTCCTTGTAAGCCCTGACGCATGACATCGGTTAGTCTTCTGCCTGCTGGGATACGGGCATTCCTTGTTTACAGATACCATGTGTCAAGAGCAATCTTTGATGTTTACGTTCACAATGGAGCTTACTTACAAGGGAACCTCCCCATCGCACCCCCCTCAGATTTAGTTATAAGTTGGCACAGTGGATAGATCTTGACAAACTGAACACAGATCAATCGAGAAAACAGGAAGAAGTTGTGTGGAACTATGAAAAAAATAAGCAAAATATACAAACTGAGTGGCCCATTGCAAGATATGCAACATCAAGGCAAGTACGAGCTCAGGAGCGCCATGGTACCGTGGTTAGCGTGAGCAGCTGCGGAATGAGAGGTCCTTGGTTCAAGTCTTCCCTCGACTGAAAATTTTACTTTTTTTATTTTCGCAAAGTTATGATCTGTCCGTTCGTTCATTGACGTCTCTGTTCACGGTAATAAGTTTAGTGTCTGTGTTTTGCGACCGCACCGCAAAACCGTGCGATTAGTAGACGAAAGGACGTGCCTCTCCAACGGGAACCGAAAACATTTGATCCCAAGGTCGTAGGTCAACCGATTCCTCCACAGGAAAACACGTGTGATGTATTCTATTCGATACTGGTGACGGCATGTGCGTCACATGAAAGAAATATGTTGTCGACCCACCTAACTTGTACACTTGGCGAATGGGTAAAAAGATTCTTCTACCTTGCTTGATTTAGGTTTTCTTGTGGATGTGATAATCACTCCCAAAAAGAGTGATCGCATCGAACGGACAGATAATAATTGTCTGAAAATAAAAAATTAAACTCTTCACCAGAGGGAAGACTTGAAGTAACGACCTCTCGTTCCGCAGTTGCTCACGCTAAGCACGAGACCACGGCGCTCCTGAACTCACATTAACCTTGATGTAGCCTGTCCTGAGCATGGACTACTCAGTTTGTATATTTTGCTCTTTTTTTTCATAATTCCACACAACTTCTTCCTCTTTTCTCGATTGATCTGTGTTTAGTTTTTCAAGGCCTGTCCACCGTGTCAACTTATAACTAAATCTGAGGGGGGTGCGATGGGGAGGTTCCCTTGTTAGTAATAGACTTTCACAGTGAATACGAATTTCTCGTACAGCGGAGTCAACATTATATGTTTTTTCTCGTGCCACGCCTTTAGAATAACGTACCGCGTCAGTAATGTTCTTACTATGCAAACGTGAAGAATATTTGATACTGTTATTAGAAAAGGGCCGTAACAATCTCGTCAACTTGGATAAGAATTGTAGCCTCAACTTATACTTTTTTGTGACGTATTCATGCGCTATGTTATATATATCGTCGTGATTTAAACATTTCTTATTGATAATTTTACATCATTGTTCCATCAGGTTGTATTATAAGCTATGCAGTTTAAACAAAATTATAACGATGCGTCCTACCAGCTGGCGATGTACATTAGACAAAAAAAGATTGTGGTATCTGCTTTGTGACAGAACTATTTCATATTACCAATTTATACAGCATCATTTTCTTACATGTAATTTTCTATGTGTTACAGACCTCAAGATGGCTACTAAAGGCAGCCGAAACTAATTATCAATAGAATATTATATTTGCGATCTTTACCAGTACGTTTTTTTTCTGATTTCACAGCCTTCAATACACACAGATACTTTTCTCAAATTTGACTATGTCAAATGACATAATACCTAGTGAGTGACCATCAATCGTCTGAGATACGATAAGTTTTGAAAAATTCCTGCCAAAGTTACTTCTTAGTGCACGGTACGTTCTCAGACTGACCTGAACGCTTCGGTAAAAAAAGGGCAATTTTCGATTCTTGCTCCCTCTTGAACAAATTTTCACGGAGGCGCACCCTAACTACCCTATTCTAAATAAGATACTGTATTATCCGTAAAGATCTCAAACGTCAACGTCTGTGAGGCCTCGTTTCGTTACTTAGCTGGCTCCTGACTCCGTCAACACGATTGTCCTCGGGGCGCTTCGCATATTCGATGCGGTAGGTGCCAGTTGTTTGTCATGGCTCTGCGTCATGGCCTCGTCTGACTCATTAAGCACTGCTTGCAATCTGCTACGAACTCAGTGAGCTGGCATTGGAAGCTGATTTCCAACAGTTCCCTCGTGACTCCGCGTGCGAGATCTGCATTTTTCAGTGTCATGCAGCCCCACTGAGAATAAGCTTGAAATCCTGCTCGTTTCAGATATTGCACTTTTCAGAAACGAAAGTGTGTATTTACAGGGTGTTTCAAAAATGACCGGTATATTTGAAACGGTAATAAAAACTAAACGAGCAGCGATAGAAATACACCGTTTGTTGCAATATGCTTGGGACAACAGTACATTTTCAGGCAGACAAACTTTCTAAATTACAGTAGTTACAATTGTCAACAACAGATGGCGCTGCGGCCTGGGAAACTCTATAGTACGATATTTTCCACATATCCACCATGCGTAGCAATAATATGGCGTAGTCTCTGAATGAAATTACCCGAAACCTTTGACAACGTGTCTGGCGGAATGGCTTCACATGCAGATGAGATGTACTGCTTCAGCTGTTCAATTGTTTCTGGATTCTGGCGGTACACCTGGTCTTTCAAGTGTCCCCACAGAAAGAAGTCACAGGGGTTCATGTCTGGCGAATAGGGAGGCCAATCCACGCCGCCTCCTGTATGTTTCGGATAGCCCAAAGCAATCACACGATCATCGAAATATTCATTCAGGAAATTAAAGACGTCGGCCGTGCGATGTGGCCGGGCACCATCTTGCATAAACCACGAGGTGTTCGCAGTGTCGTCTAAGGCAGTTTGTACCGCCACAAATTCACGAAGAATGTCCAGATAGCGTGATGCAGTAATCGTTTCGGATCTGAAAAATGGGCCAATGATTCCTTTGGAAGAAATGGCGACCCAGACCAGTACTTTTTGAGGATGCAGGGACGATGGGACTGCAACATGGGGCTTTTCGGTTCCCCATATGCGCGAGTTCTGTTTATTGACGAAGCCGTCCAGGTAAAAATAAGCTTCGTCAGTAAACCAAATGCTGCCCACATGCATATCGCCGTCATCAATCCTGTGCAGCAATGGTAGCGGCGCTGAGGGGTTGCCGCGTTTGAATTTTGTATGGATAGAGGTGTAAACTCTGGCGCATGAGACGATACGTGGACGTTGGCGTCATTTGGACCGCAGCTGCAAACGGCGAACGGAAACCCGAGGCCGCTGTTGGATCACTTGCTGCACTAGCTGCGTGTTGCCCTCTGTGGTTGCCGAACACGGTCGCCCTACCTTTCCAGCACGTTCATCCGTCACGTTCACAGTCCGTTGAAATTTTTCAAACAGATCCTTTATTGTATCGCTTTTCGGTCCTTTGGTTACATTAAACCTCCGTTGAAAACTTCGTCTTGTTGCAACAACACTGTGTTCTAGGCGGTGGAATTCCAACACCAGAAAAATCCTCTGTTCTAAGGAATAAACCATGTTGTCCACAGCACACTTGCACGTTGTCAACAGCACACGCTTACAGCAGAAAGACGACGTACAGAATGGCGCACCCACAGACTGCGTTGTCTTCTATATCTTTCACATCACTTGCAGCGCCATCTGTTGTTGAAAATTGTAACTACTGGAATTTCGAAAGTTTGTCCGCCTGAAAATGTACTGTTGTCCCAAGCATATTGCAACAAACGGTGTATTTCTATCGCTGCTCGTTTAGTTTTTATTGCCGTTTCAAATATACCGGTCATTTTGAAACACCCTGTACATTTACGATTTCGTAGAAATGTCCTGTACAGTAGTAACAGATAAATTATGTTCTGTACCTGTGTTTTCGTCGAAACAATAAACAACCTGTGTAGCACGTATAAATTTCTCGTTGTCCTCTTACGATGATGTTTTCTTTTAGCACAGTCTACACAACAATACAAAGAAAGTTACGACAGTGTTTTACAAGAGCAGTCCGCCGGTTTGAACGGACACCGGTATTGTAGTCGATAACCACTCGAAAGAAACTCCTGTGAAAGTGTTCAGATCGCTATGCGCGAGTTCTATTTTGGAGCAGGTGGGAATTGTTAGAATACTCGAAGATATGGAGATTTTATTTATAAATAGCAGGCCTTCAGACTGATAGTTTCCAAGAAACTGTCTGTTGCAGGTAATATATTTACAAGAATTTCAGTAGTAAACCACTTCTTGATGTACAACGTCTCTCTTGTAGCGCGCATTCGGGAGGACGACGGTTCAATCCCGCGTCCGGCCATCCTGATTTAGGTTTTCCGTGATTTCCCTAAATCACTCCAGGCAAATGCCGGGATGGTTCCTCTGAAAGGGCACGGCCGACTTCCTTCCCAATCCTTCCCTAATCCGGTGAGACCGATGACCACGCTGTCTGGTCTCCTTCCCCAAAACCAACCAACCAACCATCTTGTAGCGTCTGCCACCGGAATTTCTAGAACATCCCTGTGCCGCTATCGCGCCGACTTAACGGTATCGTGACGAAACAAAGCGCTGTTCGTTGGGTCTTGTCTGTCCCGTTTATTAATCCATCCTCGTAGGTGTCCCAGATTGACTAGTAATATTCAAAAATCCGTAGAACAAGTCTTTTGTAAGCCACTTCGTTCGTGGATTAACTATATATTCTTAGATTATTCCTATGAATTTGTCTGCCATCTGCTTTTCCTACTAAAAGATGTCCATAATTAAAGTTTCAGTTTCAAAACGTTGCAGAAAGACAACAATTGCTCAGAATGACGTTAAATTTGAACAGAATATTTTTGATACAGGTGGAAACGTCATGCAACAAAGAAATTAACGAAACTTTTACCAATAGTTTGCGCTTTAAGCGTCTTAAGTAAATGGGGTTGGCTACAAATGACAGATGAATCGCGACACGACAGCTACGGTTTGAGTTGCACATTATACCACCCCTACTGTTCAACGTCCATGACTGTACAAGTTTGGCAGTCGACAGCTGTGGCACTGTAAGTTAGGTAAGCCGATCCACCACGGCAAGGTCGTACAGCATCGAATGGGAAAAATCGTTTTTTAATTGTCCTGAGGCCAAAAACTACATAAAAAGCAAAATGATGTCGCTTTTTAACTGTCGTATGGCTGACGCAAGATATGTTCATTATGCTGATCGCCATTTTCCGCCACAAGATGAAATCGAGAAACAACATGTTCCACAACAGATTGGTGAGTCTCGGGGGTCACGTTCAGAGTGCGTTCCGCAATGCGTGCCTTCAATTCAGCTACGTTCGTAATTGGAGCACTGATCACATCTTTCATATAACCCCACATCCAGAAGTACCATGGATTAAAATCAGGTGATCTGGACTGCCAGACTGTAGCAAAACGACGGATGATAATTTTAGCATTTCGAAATACCTCTGTAGCAACGCTTGCAGTACAATTTGTGGAGGAGCGCCATCTTGCATAAAAATGATCCTACCCAGACATCCACGCTGTTGAAGGACTAGAATGATGTTGCTGCGCAGAAGACTCCCATAGCGTTTACAAATGACGATAGAGATAACAGGACCCGCAGGACATCTACTCGAAAAAAATGCTACGCTACGATAAACGATGCTGTCAACCGGCACCACACACTTTCGCAGAATGAAGTGGTACCGGTTGATGTGCGTGCGGATTTTCCACTGCCCTTATTCTACAATTTTGCGTATTGGAATGCTTGGACATGGAAATGGCTTCGTCTATCCATGGTCTTGCTGGCAGGCCAGCAGGAAGCAATTCCTGAACAGGGGTGATTTTGTATGGATAGCAATGCTGTGGCCACATCGTCGACAGACGTCGTATCAACTGCTTAACTTTCTCTGCCACACTGCACCGAAAAAGAACCTGCGTTTTCGAATTTTGTAACCAGTTTCTCCAGACGCTTAGGAGACATCGGACTCATGCTTTTTTTCTTTTTCTTTTTTTTTTTTTTCATGCTGTTGAATGTCCGCAACTTCTGTAGGGGTAGTGGAGCAGAGGTTTACCAGCGGCGCGCAATCCTTCGTAGAGACAAGTCATGTTGGGACTACTGAACGCAAACTGAGGAACAGTAGTGTAGCGCACGTATGTTGGTGCGCATATTCTGACGCTTACGGCGCCATCTATCGCTCAAATTTTCGTTAATTTGTTCCGTGACGTTCCCCCTGCGTCAGTAATTTGCTGTTCAAATTTGACGGCATTCTGACCAGTGGTCCTCTTTCTATTCCTTTTTGAAACTGGAACATTAATTATGGACACCGTGTTTTTCTTTTACGGGCTCATGCCACCTAAGGTTGCTCCGGGTGAATACTCCTACATATTCTCAATAGTGTAATAAGCGCAATACGTTGTATTTATTTACATTCAGTGTCAGCTGCCATTCCTTGCATTGTTTTGTACTATTGCGAAATATGGGAGAGTCACTGAAATGATACAGGATTTGGGCTCGACATCATTAAAAGAAAGGCGTTTTTCGTTGCGAAATTTCAATCACCAGATTTCTCCCCCGAATGCGAAAATATTTTGTTGACACCACCCTACGTAGAGCGAAACGATCACCACGACAAAATAAGGGAAATCAGAGCTCGTACGGAAAGATACAGGTGTTCGTTCTTTCCGCGCGCTATACGGGTTTGGAATAATAGGAAATTGTGAAGCCGGCCGGGGTGGCCGAGCGGTTGTAGGCGCTACAGTCTGGAACCGCGCGACCGCTACGGTCGAAGGTTCGAATCCTGCCTCGGGCATGGATGTGTGTGATGTCCTTAGGTTAGTTAGGTTTAAGTAGTTCTAAGTTCTAGGGAACTGATGACCTCAGAAGTTAAGTCCCATAGAGCTCAGAGCCATTTGAACCAGAACTGTGAAGGTGGTTCGATGAACCCTCTGCCAGGCACTTTAATGTGATTGGCAGACTATCCATGTAGATGTAGATCTAGATCAATCCTCTGCAGTTCTTCCTGCAAACCACTGCAGTGTTCTGACGTTGCTACGTTCTTATAGACAACCGTGTGATCAACCTTTTGGAGCTTCCGACATTACCTAGTAGATAATTTATACACACATCAAAAAAGTTTTGCAATCACCCCGGTTCCCAGAACTCCTGAAGACAGACGTTGACTGTGGATATTGTACCACAGACAGTCTCTTTGACTGTTTAGAGATGTAAACAACCATGCATGAGCAGTGCCTATTAGATGGAAGGGGTCTGACAGCCGATCAGTTCCAGTCATTCCACCAGGAAGGAAGTACACGGCTCGTGTTGTCTGTAGTTCAGCCATGCCTAGACAGTCAATACCGCGGTTCGATCGCGTCCCCATGGTTACTTTGTGCCAGGAAGAGCTCTCAACAAGGGAAGTGCTCAAGCGTCAAGCGTCTTTCGGGCATGTAGGAGATACAGAGAGACACGAACTGTCGATGACATGCCTAGCTCAGGCCGCCCAAGGGCCACTACTGCAGTGGATGACCGGTACCTACGGATTATGGCTCGGAGGAACCCTGACAGCAACGCCACCATGTTGAATGTGCTTTTCGTGCAGCCACAGGACGTCGTATTACGACTCAAACTGTTCGCAATATGCTGCATGATGCGCAACGTCACTCCCGATGACCACGCCGAGGTCAATCTTAGCAACCACGACACCATGCACGGCTGTACAGATGGGCCCAACAACATGCCGAATGGACCGGTCAGGATTGGCATTGCGTTCTCTTACCGATGAGTGTCACAATTGCCTTCAACCAGACAATCGTCGGAGACGTGTTTGGAGGTAACCCGGTCAGGCTGTACGCCTTAGATATACTGTCCGGCGAGTGCAGTAGGGTGGAGGTTCCCTGCTGTTTTGGGGTGACGTTATGTGGGGCCGACGAACGCCGCTGGTGGTCATGGAAGGCGCCATAACGGCTGTACGACACGTGAATGCGATCCTCGGATCGATAGTTCAACCATATCGGCAGGAAATCGGCGAGGCATTCGTCCTCATGGACGACAATTCCCGCCCCCATCGTGCACATCTTGTGTGTGACTTCCAGTCACATTGTCGAAACATTTTTCCGAAGCTGTAAATGCCACAAACATAGGTTTGCCTTTCCGTAACCTATATTCTATGATAAGTGGTAGGCTGAGTACTGCCTCGCTTGTGCCAACATTTCTCCGGAGCCAAACTGATCTTCCCGAGGTCGGCTTCTACCAGGTTTTCCATTACGTCCAAATATTTAAAATATGTGGCTGTGTCAAGCATAAGCTATTAATGCTATATCCGAATATTACAGGTTTGTTTTTCCTATTCATCTGGATTAACTTACAATTTTCTACATTTAGAACCAGATGCCATTCATCACACCAACTATAAGTTTTGTCTAAGCCGTCTTGTATCATCCTACAGTCACTTATCTCAACACATTCCCGTACACCGCAGCATAATTAGAAAACAACCACAGAATGCTGCACTCTGTCCGCCAGATCATTTATGTGTATTGAAACGTCCCCTTTGAACAATTATACAAGACTATGCTTAAACTGACACACAATATTTTTTAGCGCAACGCAATCTGACTTTCAAAAATCCCTACAAAAGAATGGCCCTGACTAACATTAACCTATACCGTTCACAAATCACTTACCTCACCAAAAATCTTCGTTACTCGAACTACTGCAATACAGCGAGCGCCACTACTGCCAGCTAAATAAAAGATTCAAACTACTGAAGGCACTAACTACTAATAGGCATAGTTAGCAAATGAAAGATTTTGATAGAGAACAAACAATGTATTTACCTCACTAGTGTTCAAAAGTCATAATACAGGGTGTTTCAAAAATGACCGGTATATTTGAAACGGCAATAAAAACTAAACGAGCAGCGATAGACGTCCACTAGGCTGTTTGCGACCGTCCTCAGAAGGTGTCCTGCCCTCCCTTACAGAACTTATCCTACACAGCCATACATTCCGTTGCTGGGCATATGTGGACGACCTCCTTCTTCTGGCACGTAAACTTACAGAAATATATAACGCCATCACATGGAGCCAACATTACGGAAGATACACAGGAAGCAACCTCATTATGGGCAAATCAGCAATTATGAACACTGGTCGTGGCCTCCAAGATGAAGGGACACTGTTGCTGCCCAGAGGTGACAAACTTTCACTACCGGGGTGTCACATTTACTGGACATACCCACCATATGGCACTGTACACCTACTGCTATTTGTTTCAGACGAAACGAGCCCATATCCAACACATCCTCCACCTCAGCCTGAATCCGCTCTAACGAATGGCCCACATCAACACATTTGTCACTCCCAAGCTGGTACACAATTGTCCAATTTTTCCCTCTACCAGTGGTCCGAGGACAACATTTTCAGGTGGCCTTTGGGTACTTCTTATCAGTGGGAACCATATTCAAGATCTGCTATGACACAAACACCCTCTGCACTTCAACCCCCCTAGGACTCTGCCTCATTCATGTTAGAACCAGGGCATCTACTTTAACTCAACTACTATGACAAGGCGTTGGCGTGGGCCTTACACGTCCCTTGTGTACAGCCTCTAGGAGGCCATTACGCTGGTCTCCCCTGTCTCACTGGCCAGTGTGGCCCACACTGCTCCAACATTCCCATATATCGACTCTCTTCGTCAGACACAACTACATATGCAATGGCATTCCAACCATGCCCGCACTACGAGAGAAAGAATTCAATTATTCAAAAATAGTCTTAATCCCTTTTATTATCATTATACTGCCAACTGCTTTCAACCCGACGTAGGGGTCATCTTCTGGGCGTTTACACCATTGGTCGACTGCTAGTGGTATTACTCCTGTCTACGTAACGACAACTATAGTTTCCTGCCGTTATGTAGACAGGAGTTACACCACCAGCAGTCGATCAATGGTGTAAACGCCCAGGAGACGACCCCTACGTCGGGTTGAAACCCGTAGGCGGTATAATAATAATAAATGCGATTAAGACTGTTTTTGAATAACTGATTAATCATACTAATCGCTGCTTCACCTCCACAACCATGTTGTCCAAAAAACGAGAGAAAGACTTTAGAAGTAGTTTTCGGAATGCACCCCTCCACAACACATTGGAGAACCTTCGTCCAGATATTTGTTGGACAACTGTGTGGAAGGACATCCATGCACCCTTCCCTGAAATCAGCACATGAGCCCTGTTGTGCCATGTTGTCAACAGTAAATACCTGACAAACCATCAACTTTACAATACTGGACAGGCTGAATCGTCGTTATGTATTCGATGCCTCAGCGAGGATACTGACGAGCATCGTCTGACATGTCTGTTGAAACACGATGTCAGGTAATTCATGCAACGGATACTGGGACGTTATCTCCGCGCTCCGCCAATGACGGATGTTTTGGATGCTCACGCAGCACTTGAATGGACGCCATACTACCACCGTCAACTTGCCAATTACTTATACAGTGTAATTTACGAACCCCCTCCTCAGCTGTGGCGTACCCAACATTCGACGTGCCAGACACATCACGATACCCTTCTCGGAACTGCACGGTGTACCAGCCTAGTCCCAGCCAGCGAGCAGAAACGCTCTTGGAGAAGTGCTCGCTACGCCTCCCACCTTACTTTCGTTGTTTTCTCCTTTATTCCTCCTGTTTTGTTTCAGTTTTTTGTAAAGCCCCCAGTATTTTCATGTCTTGAACCGTTAGGGAGGTCTACTCATATTGAGCACAGCCGGGTCAAAATAAATAAATAAAGAAATTTGACGGTTCCGAGGCTAGACCGCTTCTGCACACTTCGTAACCTCACACAGCGGTCCCCAGGTCGTCGCAAGACCTTAGGTTGCGACCCCATCCACTTAATAAGTAATGGTCTCCTGAGAAAAAAGGTGGCTAGTACATTACGTTGTGGTTGCCAGAACCCAGGTTTGAGTCCTGACCACGGCAAATTGGAACATTTTTTTTATCCGACGAGGGTGATTGCTGTTGACAGGGATGTGTACACACATAACAAAAAGCATGATTCACGTGAGTCTTGATAACTGAAAATTAATTTCAATCGGAATGAAATCTGGAACAAGTTTCTTTTCTTTATGTCAGTAATAGTGTGCAACAGGTACTGATCATTTCAGAAACTCTTAGCTTGGAAACTTTTAGAGTATTGTTGGAAAAATAATCTCTGTGTCACTTCAATTTCTAAGAGCAGTACATTAGGTTTCTTGTGCCAGAGCGCACTGTTTTGCTTGTCGTTTCATTAAGGAAGGAAGAAGAGAACCGCTGTCTCATATCGCCTAGCACTAACAATGTTAATTCAAAGTCATAGCTATTTAGTCCATGTGATGCAGTTGCATCTTTACAAACACAGTCATGTCCATAATTGTTCAAGAGTTCACTCTCGGCTTTATGTGTCATAATTATCACAAAATCAACTGCAGGAGGCAGGCTGGCTTGTTCCCCTTCACAGCTCCTCATCCTGTGGCAGTATATAGTGTGACAATTATTAAACTGTATGAAATAAAATCGTTATAACTTCTGAACGGTTTGCGTTGGGACGTTCAAACTGCACGATTAGCCGCGGGGCATGATGGGAATTAGTATACGTATGTATGGTTTGGTTTAGCGACGAAGAAAACTTTCATTTGGATGGGTTCGTCAATAAGCAAAATTGGCGCATTTGGGGGACTGATTATCAGTATTTTGCGACCATCCCCATTATCCAAAGTGACTCTCATTTCGACAAAATGTGGTTCACGCAAGAGGGAGCTCGACCCCAGCGAAGCAGGAGAGTGTTTGATGTCCTTGGGGAACACTTTGGGGACCGCATTCTGGCTCTGGGGTACCCAGAGGCCACTGGCATGGGCCTCGATTGGCCGCCGTATTCTCCGGATCTGAACACATGCTACTCCTTTTTGTGGGGCTGTATTAAAGACAAGGCGTACAGCAATAATCCCAAAACGATTGTTGAGCTGAAAACACCCATTCAGGAGGTCATAGACAGCATCGGTGTTCCGATTTTTTCGCTATTCTTCTGCGCCACATCATCGCCAATGAAGGCAGGCATATCGAATATGTCATAACCTAAATCCGAATATCTGTAGCGATGTTTACATGTTGAATAATGTGTCTGCAGACCGTAGTTTGTAACTAATTTACGTTTTTCTCATATAGTTCAATAATTGTCACCTGGTATATGGGGGCCGGACTTGTTTCCTCCGCTACCCGTAACAGCCTCCGGCAATAATCAACTTATAGTTAACATACTGCAAACGTTTTAGCCGTTACACTGCGTTACATTTTCCTTCCTCCGAATTGATTAGACATGATTAGTCATTCTCCATAACCACAATGGGATGTTTGTGTAAACATTCACCTTTTAAGCGAGCAGACAATAGCAGAATGTTGAAAACGTTATTTCGAAGACATTCATCTATATCATTTGATAACTTTACAATTTTAGTATTCTGTAGTTTCTTGAACTACTTCTCGTAAACAGATTGAGTTAATTTCGTCCCAATCTTATCAACAAAGAATGAGTGAAAGAAGCAGTTGATGATTGTGATACAGAAAAAATATACAAATACACACCGAAATACGAATATTCTAAGTGGAGTGACGTACCCATAATAGTGTAACACCCTTGCACAAAATGTATATCACTAGTAACAACGAAATCTGACACCGTGAAACCATACGTTTCCAGTTTGAAGAATAGTCAGGTATCCTGTCGCGTTTTGACTGGCCCTCGAAACAATTCGATTATTAATGACCTTGAAAATTGTCTCTAACCGTGTGGAACAGTGGCTGGAATGTAGCAATCAATTTCCCCCAAGTTTGGTAGCTCTACGGAATCTAATCACCAATGAGTGGCTATAGGTCGAGATGGTATACCTGGAGAAACTTATTGATTTTCTTTCTAACTGACTGATATTACAGGCAGTATTATAGGGTATTAGCATGTTCTGGGGGTGCTCTTTACACTGTCTCGTCTAAAGGCAACTGTCGCGAATCTTCTAATGGTTCACATTCTTGCCAAATCAAACCATCTATGCTGTTTTATGCAAGTTAAACTAGGATTTATTCGTGAGAGGAAGAACCATCTCACATTGATACCGAAGTAACAGACACACGACTCTTATTCAATTGGAATGGAAATCAGACAGCGCTACGTAGTAGTATGCGGGATGGACGTAAGTGAACCCGCCCCGATAGTCGATTTCGCTAACGCATGCTATTGTCGAACCGCTTTAAACACCTACATATGGTTGACAAAAGGAGGAGATTCATTGGCGTAATGTACCCGATCATCAGAGCATGATTCAGTACCTGACGTGGTAAATCTGTCTGAAAAGTTTCATGCAGACTAGCTGATGACATATGACGCTGTTTGTTTTGAAACCTCCACCAGATGAGATCGAGAAGCTAAGCAGAGTGCTTCGTGATATTTTACTTAAATGTATCCATGTTGTATAGGACTGGCTGTGGACAACGACTGTGTTGTAAAATTACGAAATAATTTTTCCTACTTCAGTAACTTTTTACTAATATTTATTAGCACGGAGCATTTTGTCAGCACGGTGCCATCGTCAGCTGTATTACCTTTACATGTTCATTAATCTAAAGTGTGATGAGGTTTACTTTCTGGGTGTGCGAGTGTGGTTGTGTACTGAAATTTAAATCTGTACAAAAAACTTAATTTCTTTCTGCAAATACCTTGAAATGTAACTGTTTTCTTTCTATATTCTGCGTCGACTCGAACAGAACTTGTGCTGCCTATCTTTACTTTCTTCTCTCTTTAATCTGCCGTTAACACATCTAAGACGGGCTCAGTGCAATGCTCATTAAGCATAAATTACAATCACATATCAAAATACACCCATATTCAATATTTAAACGAAAAGGGTTAGAACCTGCTTTTGCACTGGAACACTGTCACAGCGAAGGAATAAATTAGGAATGCTGCATTATATTTGATTTATAGGGCTGACTAGCCAGGATCAGTCGCAGGACAATAGTGTGGTACTGAGTCTGTTTGTAATAAGTCATTTAATTTATTCAAAATCTCGACGTACACCACATTAAAACGACAAAAAGTAACTTTCGAACTAAGTCTCGTAATGTTGATTGAGAAATAGCTGCAACGCAATGAGCACAAAGTCATCTAAAATAATGAAACACAAAGCTATATAGAAGCTGAGTTTAATTATGAACGTCCTGCTAACACTGTGGGCAGGTACCTCGTCTGTGTGGAAGACTGCTTGCGAAGTGCTGCAGGCTTTCCTAAAGCAAAGTAAACTATTCCAAGAACCACGAATTGATGCAGTTAATAGGGGCAAATCAACTTGAGTAGCAATCCAGCACATTGTGAGTTACTCAAAAAGCGGATACCACAAATGCGAAAGGCAACATTTCCTCAAAAGTCAGAAAATGTGTGCCAAACTGGGCCAATCACCTCCAAATTAAGATGGCTGAGATGGTGACAGAAAGAGGCCGCCCCGATGATCTCTGGGACGTGAGTGGAGTGGCCCAGATAGCTTCCTTACGACAAGTGCCCAAAATTGTCCTCCAGTAAAACTAACTCCTGGCTCTTTGGAAAATTCTGCGTGGAGCGGAGGACGCCCAGCTGTTGCCACAGCCCGGGGTCCCGGGTTCGATTCCCGGCGGGGTCAGGGATTTTCTCTGCCTCGTGATGACTGGATGTTGTGTGATGTCCTTAGGTTAGTTAGGTTTAAGTATTTCTAAGTTCTAGGGGACTGATGACCATAGATGTTAAGTCCCATAGTGCTCAGAACCATTTTTTTATTGCCACAGTGGTTAGCTGGTTAGCGAAAATTTCGCATCACGTTCCTGAATACAGGGAATCCTGTACAAATTTCCAATTCTTGGCTTAAAGAATCCATCTTAAGATACAAATGGTTGGTATCAATTGCTAGCCATGTTCCACTCATTGCCCGATCGCTTCGTGACTAAACATGGTGGCGGACAAGACTCACTTGATTGGATAACAAGATCTGGAGGGAAAGGCAACGAATTTTCTCAAGAGGGAAAGGCAACGAATTTTCTCAAGGTAGCGGAACAGCATGATGGTGGCCTGTTCTTAGATCTGCGCACGGGGTAGTGAATTTGTCACGCACAGTTATACTCCACAGACGTGCATTTGCTAAGTGACAGCTGCCTTCAAAAGAGGAAGCCGCATTCTTCGCCAAAGCGCGGGACAGGGGCTTAACACTTCTCCGAACTGCAGTGTCCTGGGGACGCACCGCCCTTCTCCAGTCTCTGAGACTGACCTCCTGTGGTTAAGGCAGACCACAGGGTGAACATCTGGGCCCACTCACATTTTAACAAGATAATCTGAAGAATTCCTCTAGAGTTAGCACGCCTTGTACTGTCCTCAAAAATAGCCAAGGAATGAGCAGAAAAATAATCATATATCGCTCAGCGATATGTGACAATCATGTCACAACATTAGGAAACTTGTACGAAGAACTAGAATCCTTCATTCACGGCATGTTGCTAAATGATAAGCTAGAAAATAACAATGAAGATTTCTTCAAAAATTTCTACACTTTCGATTAATCGTTTTACTAACACAAAAGTTAAGTGAAAAAAGCCTAAACATTACAGAATAACGAGGAAATACTATTTAAAATGTGCCATGAAATAAAAATGTTTTTAAGAAAGTATTTTCACTGTTTGTAACTCTTAGCAACTGAAATACACTAATGAGCCAAAACATTATGCCCAGCTGCTTAACAACTTGTATGTTCATCTTTGATACGTAATATATCACTGATTCTGCGCATCAGGTTCAAAAATCGTTCAAATGGCTCTGAACACTATGGAACTTAACTTTTGAGGTCGTCAGTCCCCTAGAACTTAGAACTACTTAAACCAAACTAACCTAAGGACATCACACACATCCATGCCCGAGGCAGGATTCGAACCTGCGACCGTAGCGGTCGCGCAGTTCCAGACTGAAGCGCCTAGAACCGCTCGGCGATTTCGGCCGGCTGCGCATCAGGGATCCGACAGTTTGCTGGTAGGTTTCTGAAGGTATGCGGCATTAGATATCTACGCAGAGGTCATGTAATTCGCATAAGTAACGGGCCGCTGATTTGCGTACGCGGTGATGACGCCCGATGTCGACCCAGATGGATTCTATAGGATTTACATCAGGCGAATTTAGTCGCCGAGCCATCAACGTGAGTGCACCATAATGCTCCTCAAAGCACTATAGCACGGCTCTGGCTCCGAGACACGGACAATTCTTCTGCTGAAAGATGACATCGTCGTCGGGAAAGACATCAAGCATAAAAAGGATGCAGATGGTTCGCAGCTGTCAGCGTGTCTTCGATTACTACCACGGGTCCCATGCAAGATCAGGAGAATTTCTCCCATAGCACAGTACTGCTCCCACCAGCCTGCGTTAGCGGCGCGCTGTACGTTTCGAGCCGCCGTTCACCTCGATGACGGCGTTTGTGGAGACGACCATCGGCCTAGTGTACCAAAAATGTGTTTCGCTCGAAGAGTAGACAGGTTTCCATTGATCGACGGTCGAATCCCAATGGTTCTGTGCCCACTGCAATCGTAATTAACGATGTCGTTGGGTCAACATGAGAACACGAAGGGCTGCTGGGCTTCGGTGCTCCATGTTCAACAACGCACAATGAACGGTGTGTTCTGAAACAATTGTGCGTTCACCAGCACTGTGCTGTTTCGGTAGAAATCCCATTGTACAGAGCAGACAAGCCTCCGAACTCAACATTCTGTGGAGAGTCGTGGACGCCCAACCATTTATCTCCTAGTGGTAGTTTCGCTGTTCTTCTGCCGGCCTTGTGACCGAACGATTCTATGCGCTTCAGTCCGGAACCGCGCTGCTGCTACGGTCGCAGGTTCGATTCCTGCCTCGGGCATGGATGTGTGTGATGGCTTTCGGTTAGTTAGGTTTAAGTAGTTCTAAGTCTAGGGGGCTGATGACTTCAGATGTTAAATCCCATAGTGCTTAGAGCCATTTTCACTGTTCTTCTACCTCTTTCCGTAGATGTTGCGACAGTACCACATGGGCATTCGACCAGCTTCGCCGTTTTCGATATATTCGTTCAGAGGCTATGCTTGATAATTATCCGTTTGTCAAAGTCGCTTATCTGAATAGATTTCCCAGTTTGCAGCCCATGTCTTCGCCAGGGTGATCCCTCGTCCTTGTTTGCTCCGCTTATATACATTTGTTACCGCGTCACACGACCGCAACGCCACCAAGCGGCATCCAACGTCGCGGTGGGCTATTGTGGTGGTGGTAAGTTCCTATGGGACCGAACTGCTGAGATCATCGGTCCCTAGACAGTTGTCGTAACGTTTTGGTTTATCAGTGTACATTATCTTAGCAGTTAAAAGTATTTGGAATGTAAACAACTGAATATGAAACTGTTAAGTGCTGATGCTGGGCTCATTGCTGTGCTCTGTATGCCAGGCAAATACATATCTAGCAAAAATCTAAATAAAGATGATTTAAGCATGCAATTCACTGAACTATATGAATCTTTCTGTACAGGGTTGAATTTCAGTCCATAACTTCACTGGCACATGCAGCAAGTTGCAACGTACGGGGGTTTATTGTATAATTATCGAGATATTGAAAAATATCTATTGGTAGTCTTAGTCGACCTTGAGTTGCTATCTGACTTAAGTTGGCTCTGTTTAAACGCGTGGCTATGCCCCCAGTATCATTTGCATCGAAATTATCATTACACTCTAATTATTAAACAAAAATATGGTGATTGCTAGCTAGAAATCAATAATGCGGTGATTAGCATATGATACCAAATTAAGATTTATTCATAAAACAGGATGAGCAATATTTCTAGCCTAACATGACAATACAATACACTCGCTAACCTAACTAGCATATCATTGGCACAATGCATCCTCTTTTCCTAACTACAAGTCAACACTGAACCCGCAAATGACTCTATTGAAGTTCTGCCTGAACGGACACAGACTCAGAGAGCGCCAGTCAAAGAGCTAGCGGTATACGAACTCATTTAGAATTACAGTGCCCTACTTTGGCTGATGATTGCTAATATCACCGTAACTCTCCGTGATGATTACGACGGTCGGCCCAGCCAACGTCGTGATGCCGTCTTTCCCGTGAGCGAGCTTGGCTTTAATCTCCAACGTGGAGGCGGTTTGCGTCCGTAAACTCCTGTACGCAAGTGTTCAATTGCGGAGTCCGTCACTAGTCAATACTCAAGCTACTTGCACATATGCCAAGAGTAGTTGGTCGACTCAAGTGCGCGGCAGCAAAGGTACACTTCAGATTGCATATGAACACCACAAGTTAGTGCAAATCTGTTTCACTCCTCAGAGTGTGTGGAGTCGTATGGTCTACACTATTCAGACTTGGAGAGTAACCACTGGACTCAATGCCGGTAACTTCTCCAACCTACTTCTCTTCACGCTCTCACGCAGCAAGACACCGCGACTTCTCTCCTCCACAGCAGACCCCAGAGTCCTCTTCAGAGTTTTTGCAAACCTGGCCGTTCTTCGCCGCATGGATCCGTTCGCGTTGGTAGCCAATCATGACAAAAGCTTCCATGTATCCGTGCGCGTTTGTACGCAACCACGACACAGAATTCTCCCGAGGCTACTGTTGCGCTCTGCGCCAATCCCGTCACAGTCTTCCGCAAATTTTCCACTGTGGAGCGAAATCGTCTTTCTCTCTTTCGCATATAGTTCCTTCTCGCTTCTTGTTGCGATGGCCCAGCCTCTCCGAACGTCTTTGGTGGTCTGAAGTGCCAGCCGACAAAGGGGTCCGGACGCGGCCATCCCGTTAGTTTGACATGACATAAATACCTTCCTTAGGAGTTCCGGCCGTGTTCCAGCCTCTGAGCCCATCTCGTTAGTCTGACGTGACACACACAACTTCCTTTTCTGTGTCCATTCTCTCCTACCGGTGGGCCGATTATCAATTATTATTCGGTGTATTAGTACTGATTTAGCATCATGTAAGGTGCAAAATCTGCTTCAGATTGATGTTCAAGTACCACTAATAAACTTGACGATGGCAGCACGCTACCAAAATGCTAATAAATAATAGTAAAACGTGCCTGACGCAGTATGACTTATTTAATAAATTCGTGATATTTGGATAACTGTGCGCTGGCACCAAGTTTAATCGCCTCTCCTCGCTCTTCGTAGTCG
Source organism: Schistocerca cancellata (assembly GCF_023864275.1). Taxonomy (NCBI): domain Eukaryota; kingdom Metazoa; phylum Arthropoda; class Insecta; order Orthoptera; family Acrididae; genus Schistocerca; species Schistocerca cancellata. Next base: position 362,195,801 of record NC_064627.1, on the reverse strand, counting down.
TCGACGTAGCGCACTACGACGCCGTGCAGTCTGATGCGCAGAAAACACGTTTCCCAATTTGTCACCCTGTTACTCGGTGCCAGCGGGCGATCAGCCAGATGTGTTGCCACGTCGCTTTATTGTTCTGACACGTCTTAACCAGGGCCTCTTCCCAGCAGAGCGATCGTAGAGGCGCAGCAGAGGAACCCCGAAAAAGACTCAAACCTAGCACCTAACACAGGGACGTAGGCATTTCGAGGTTTTCCGCAAATTAATCGCCTTGCGATTATGTAGCACATCCTCATTCCAGTTTCTGCAAATTGTACTGCTTAGAGAGTGGGCAATATTTAGGAATCGGATCCCTCGAGTGAAAATAAGACGAAAATCTACACTACTGGCCATTAAAATTGCTACACCAAGAAGAAATGCAGATGATAAACGGGTATTCATTGGACAAATATATTATACTAGAACTAACATGTGATTACATTTTCACGCAATGTGGGTGCATAGGTCCTGAGAAACAAGTACCCAGAACAACCACCTCTGGCCGTAATAACGGCCTTGGTACGACTGGGCATTGAGTCAAACAGAGCTTGGATGGCGTGTACAGGTACAGCTGCCCACGCAGCTTCAACACCATACCATAGTTCATCAAGAATATTGACTGGCGTATCGTGACGAGCCAGTTGCTCTGCCACCATTGACCAGACGTTTTAAATTGGTGAGACATCTGGAGAATGTGCTGCCCAGGGCAGCAGTCGAACATTTTCTGTATCCAGAAAGGCCCGTACAGGACCTGCAACATGCGGTCGTGCATTATCCTGCTGAAATGTAGGGTTTCGCAGGGATCGAATGAAGGGTAGAGCCACGGGTCGTAACACATCTGAAATGTAACGTCCACTGTTCAAAGTGCCGTCAATGCGAACAAGAGGTGACCGAGACGTGTAACCAATGGCACCCCATACCATCACGCCTGGTGATACGCCAGTATGGCGATGACGAATACACGCTTCCAAAGTGCATTCACCGCGATGTCGCCAAACACAGATGCGACCATAATGATGCTGTAAACAGAACCTGGATTCATCCGAAAAAATGACTTTTTGCCATTCGTGCACCCAGGTTCGTCGTTGAGTACACCACCGCAGGCGCTCCTGTCTGTGATGCAGTGTCAATGGTAACCGCAGCTATGGTCTCCGAGCTGATAGTCCATGCTGCTGCAAACGTCGTCGAACTGTTCGTGCAGATAGTTGTTGTCTTGCAAACGTCCCCATATGTTGAATCAGGGATCGAGACGTGGCTGCACGATCCGTTACAGCCATGCGGATAAGATGTCTGTCATCTCGCCTGCTAGTGATACGAAGCCGTTGGGATCCAGCACGGCATTCCGTATTACCCTCCTAAACCCGCTGATTCCATATTCTGCTAACAGTCATTGGAGCACGACCAACGCGAGCAGCAATGTCGCGATTCGATAAACCGCAATCGCGATAGGTTACAATCCGACCTTTATGAAGGTCGGAAACGTGATGGTACGCATTTCTCCTCCTTACACGAGGCATCACAACAACGTTTCACCAGGCAACGCCGGTCAACTGCTGTTTGTGTATGAGAAATCGGTTGGAAACTTTCCTCATGTCAGCAAGTTGTAGGTGTCGCCACCGGCGCCAACCTTGTGTGAATGCTCTGAAAAGCTAATCATTTGCATATCATAGCATCTTCTTCCTGTCGGTTAAATTTTGTGACTGTAGCACGTCATCTTCGTGGTGTAGCAATTTTAATGGCCAGTAATGTATTATCCAAAGGGGTTAGAGGAGGTTTAGTTCCATATTATGGGACAATCGACTGAAGCCCTAAGTATCGTTGGTATGTGATCCTTGATAGTTGAAGAGCTGATGAGTAAATGAGTTACGAAACGTTCCGGTAGAAAATACCTGTTTCATTTTTACGGATTCATCTTTTCTTTCAGTGAGCATCTGAATCTACTGGAAAGTGCACGGCAGAGGGTACTTCTTATTGTACCATATTAAATGATATTTCTGTTGGTTCTTGGTAGAACAACAACATAATAAATGAAAAGCACTACATTTCTTATGTTTTTACACGACCATCTTCAGCCTCTTTAGCTGACGGGGAGAACACGGCGTATGCCGTAACCAGGTTTCCCAGAAAATTCGCTCACTGGGAGAGAAGGAAAAACAAGCAAAAACGTGTCTCGGATTATCCGTAGATACTCGACCGTTTCTGAAAAAACGAGCTAACTTAGATATGTTTTAACACAATAATATCAGCGGAAATGGTGGCGCAGCGACTAGCGTTGTGTTCGAAACCTGAGTAATGTTTTCATTTATTTTACTATCTTCCATGTGCTTAGAAGGTTGCTACAGGAATGTTTCTTATCTAGTTAGGGGATACAAGGACGCTGTATTAACTGTAAAATTACAACTGTGTTTCAGAATAAGTGTCATACGTTTGCTATGTAATGTATGGTATTTTCAAGGGTTACAATCTTGTTAAATTCTCATATTCCTATATTTTATTCTTATATCAATTCTTATATTAATTGTTATACTTCATTCTTATGTTTATTCTTCAGGAAAATTTGGCACATTCCCTTAGATGATACCGACCGTAGAAACATTCGGAACATAGAAATTCCGAACAAAATCATCATCGCACGAAGGTAGATTTTCCACAATGACATTTCTTCGTATGAATCTCACCCAGGAAAGAAACGTCGTTAACATTGCTGAAAACTTTACGCGTCGCCAATAATTTCGCCGCGGACCACTCGTAACGGATCACTTTTCCGAAAACTGGCAAGTTACACAACAGGAATTTCACCGATAACAGTTTCAAATAATTATCTCATTCATTTATTGTTTTTTATCTTGTATTTAGTGTTTTTAAATCCATTCAACAGACATGCAATTAGTAGGCGAATAAAGACAGCGCCACTTCTGTATTATTCGCGGAATAATCTTTTACGGACATAGGTAGATAAATGAAAAACTAAAATGAAAGTAATAATCAGGTTTCCAGCATGTGGTGCAGAAGTGAGGAGCCAAAAAGCTAGCCACTGTGCCAACGCATAGGTATTAATATTCGCTCGCTAAAAGGCAAATAAATGACGTAGAATACTTCGGCTACCATTTTGTCAGAAACGGTCGAATATCTACAGATAAACCGTGACAGTTTTTTGCTTATTTTGACGTCTCTTCCACTGAGTGAAGTTTCTTGGAAATCGGGTTATGGCACTTGCCGTGTTCTCCTCGCTCCTCCGCTGAAGTCTGTAAGCTTTGTAAGCCAAAAACCGGTTCATTCAATAAATTAATTCTGTAAAATATAAGCAATATAGTGCTTTTCATTTACCTTATTGTACCACATATTAAGTTCTATTCCCGTTCCATTCTCATGTGGAGTTACATACTTCTCAAAAGGCCATTGCTCATAGCACACATAAAATATGTATATCTTCAATAGGCCAAATAACTCAGAAAGTGTCTGATAGTTCAAGTTTTTCGGTATTTATGTGAAGCTCTCTTATAAGTCAAACAAATGCGTGACCATTTGCGCTGCCGTTTCATTGGGTACATTCAACGTCGCCTGTGAGTCTTGGTTGGTATGAGCCTCGCAGACTTAAGTAGTTTTCTCGGATGGGTCTCTTAACATAAGTATTCTGCTTTGTAGACCGACTGACTCTTCCTAGCATCCTTCCACCTTCTTTTGTATTTCATATCTCCATTATTGATACACATTTCTGAACATTTAAAGTCAGTTGCCAGTCGTTGCACCACTTTTAATCTTTTCAAAATGGTTCAAATGGCTCTTGTGCACTATGGAACTTACCTTCTAAAGTCATCAGTCCCCTAGAACTTAGAACTAATTAACCTAACTAACCTAAGGACATCACACACATCCATGCCCGAGGCAGGATTCGAACCTGTGGTCGTAGCGGTCGCGCGGTTCCAGACTGTAGCGATTAGAACCGCTTGGCCACCACGGTCGGCATTAATCTTATCAAGATCTGATAGTATATTTCTGCAGTTTTGATCAGATAGTACGCAAAGTTACTGCAGCATCATGACTTTCGATCCAACATAATATGCTACGTCCTCCTTACCACGGAACCCTCAATCCAGTCATCAGTTTTGTTTGATACTCCATATGATGGTACTTTCATTAATAAGACTTGGGCATGTTACACAGTCAAAAGTTTTCCAGAGTAATGTAATTCTGCTTACCTAGATCCATGGCTTTCAGGGTGTAATGAGAGAAAATGGCGAGTTGTTTTTGGAATCACTAATGTTTATGGAGTCCATGGTGGATGGTACGGAGGAGGACATTCTGTTTGAGATGCCTCATTATGTTTGAGTTGGGAATATGTTCAAAGAGTCTATAACAGACAGGTGTCACTGATATCGGACGGTAGTGTTTTGCGTTACTTTCACTAGCCATCTTGTACCCGGGGATTGAGTTCTCATCCACCCAATCGATATTGTTTTTTTATTTGGGAAATCTAATTTAGCTGTAGCTTCATCACTGGAATGTGGTATTAAATGACATGCAAAATACACTTCTCAAAAGAATTAGGGGAACATGTATATGAACTTTGGGTATTTTAAATCTACACACATCTAAAAAAAGGTTTGCATCACCTCGGTTCAGAGAGTTCTGGAATCTGTACAGAAAACTGGAATAGAGATCAACATAAACATCATTTCGGCCCTTTTTATTGCTCAAAAAAATCACACATTGCATGTTGTACCACATACAGCGAGACCTTCAGAGGTGGTGGCCCAGATCGCTGTACATACCGGTACCTCTAATACCCAGTAGCACGTCCTCTTGCATGATTCATCGTGGCATACTATTCACAAGTTCATCAAGGCACTGTTGGTCCAGATTGTCCCACTCCTCAATGGCGATTCGGAGTAGATCCCTCAGACTGGCTCGTAGCTCACGTGGTCCATAAACAACAGTTTTCAATCCATCGCAGGCATGTTCGATAGGGTTCATGTCCGGAGAACATGCTGGCCACTCTAGCCGAGCGATGTCGTTATCCTGAAGGAAGTCACTCACAAGATGTGCACGATGGGGGCACGAATTGTCGTCCATGAAGACGAATGTCTCACCGATATGCTGCCGATGTGGTTCCACTATCGGTCGGAGGATGGCATTCACGTATCGTACAGCCGTTACTGCACCTTCCATGACCACCAGCGGCGTACGTCGGCCCCACATAATGCCACACCAAAACATCAGGGAACCTCCACGTTGCTGCACTCGCCGGACAGTGTGTCTAAGGCGATCAGCCTGACCGGGTTGCCTCCAAACACGTCTCCGACGATTGTCTGGCTGAAGGCATATGCGGCACACATCGGTAAGAGAACGCAATGCCAATCCTGAGCGGTGCATTCGGCATGTTGTTGGGCCCATGTGTACCGCGCAGCATGGTGTTGTTGTTGCGAAGATGGACCTCACCATGGACGTCGGGAGTGAAGATCCGCATCATGCAGCCTATTGCTCACAGTTTCAGTCGTAACACGACTTCCTGCGTCTGCACGAAAAGGATTATTCAACATGGTGGCGTTACTGTCAGGGTTCCTCCGAGCCATAATCCGTAGTTAGCGGTCATCCACTGCAGTAGTAGCCCTTGGACGGCCTGAGCGAGGCATGTCATCGACAGTTCCTGTCTCTCTGTATCTCCTCCATGTGCGAACAACGTCGCTTTCCTCCACTCCGAGACATCTGGACACTTCTCTTGTTGAGAGCCCTTCCTGACACAAAGTAATAATGCAGACGCGATCGAACCACGGTGTTGACCGTCAAGGCATGGTTGAACTACAGACAACACGAGCCGTGTATCTCCTTCCTGGTAGAATGACTGGAACTGATCGGCTGTTGCACCCCCCTCCGTCTAATAGACGCTGTTCATGCATGACTGTTTACATCTTTGGCCGGGTTTAGTCACATCTCTGAACAGTCAAAGGGACTGTGTCTGTGATACAATATCCACAGTCAAGGTCTGTCTTCAGGAGTTCTGGGAACCAGGGTGATGCAAAACTTTTTTCGATGTGTGTATTTTGATAAAGGCGGGGCCTGTGCTCTTATTGCGTAACCTGAGATCGTCGTTTGCCATGTGTGCAACAATGAAGGTAATTCTCTGTCTATGAGCTGTGTTATGCATTACAGATCAGTTGTCCCCCCTAGAAGGAAGTGAGCAACAGTGTCCCAGTGTTCTCTAGAGAGGTATACTGATGGCAGTTTTCATTTGTGGAAGTTGTATTCAACCAAGCAAATGGAATGCGACATCTTACTGCAGTGATAGGTGCAAGTGCAGTCTGTTTTATCCGAGCAGCATGGACTTTTCCTCGTGTTGCTGAAGATGCCAATATCTCTCCATCTGTCTTCTAAAGGTCGTGGCCGCGCGACAGGGAGACAGGTCAGTACACAAGGCGCATTGGACAAGGTAGCCAACGCATTGTAACCACACGTGAAGGCCGGTATCTGGCACTGTTTGCATTACGGCGTCGTAGAGCCACCACCAGAGGATTGCAAAATGATCTCAGAAGGACCACTGGGGCCGCTGTGTTCCATCAGACAGTATTGAACAGGTTAAGAGAAGGGACCTTACGACCCCGACGTCCTGTTCGAGTACCCCGCTTGACACGACATCTCGCAGTTCGCCTTCATTTCTGCCGTTGCATGACAACGGGCAACTTCGTCCCTGGCGAAGCGTATTATTCACAGACGAGACTAGATTTCCTCTGATGCAAGGTGACGGCCGCGTCCGTGTATGGAGACACCGTGGTGAGACATACCTGTCAAATATTGCTCAGTAAATCGACAGATTCGGCCAAGTTTCTGTGAAGGTATGGGGAGGCATCAGCGCTGACGGCCGTACGGATCTTGTCGTTGTCCGTGGTTGCCTTACTGCCAGGCAGCGCATCGAACAGATCCGTTTGGACCACGCGGTGGCTGCTGCATATTGCGATAGTCCTAAATTTCTTCTAGTGATGATAATACCGGGGCTGATGTGGTGAGCGGCACCAAGGATGTCCTCTGAAGCCAGTACATTGAAGTAATGATACGGCTAGCAGTGAGTGAGTCCCGACCTAAACTCCACCAAGTTTGTATGAGACATGTTTGACAGACGTGTTCGTAGTCGTCCTGTTCCACCACAGACTTTCCAAGAACTGTCTCAAGGGCTCTCACTGAAGAAGGGAACGTATACCACAGGGTAACCTCTGTACACTTATGCAGAGGGTGCCACGTAGGGGTCAGTCGGTGAGAAACGCCCACAGAACGCGAAGTCCAATGGAAAGGACCCAGATAGGCGAGATGAATGATTGTTTCCATTTGTCGGACATTTCAGTCCTTAAAATTACCAAATATGCAGCAACCAGTCGCAAAATCATGTTTTATTTATTCACTTTTGCAAATATGTGCACATATCGGTTGAAAGTACCGATGGTGGCTGTTAATCAGTTGAAATCGATCTCCAAAAGTGAATGAATGAAACAGGATTTTGCGACTGTTTGCTACATATTTGGTAATTTTATGGTTTACGATCGCTGCACGACTTGGGAACCACGTGGAGCCCACCATTCATAAATTTCAGTCCTTGTTACGTAAATGAACGAGGATGTAATGACGCTTTGTTGTGCACTTAATACGTTAAAGACAAACGTAGAATTTAGTAACATGACCAATACTCAATTATTGCTCAACGGAATATGCCAGACGCCCAAAGTCGTGTCCCCCTAATTCTTTTGAGCGATGTACGTATCTGCAGCTGTCATAGTGTCTTCGTTGGACTCAAAACGAGTTCTAGCAACAATTTACTTTTGTGATCTGGGTATTAGTGAAAATAAGAGTGCAGCACATCTAAAAAATAGATGTTCCCTGACTGGAACTTCATATCTTTCAGATTTCTCTCTTTAAAAGTTTTTTGTTGGGAGGTGGTTTGCCGTGATGAAAGATAAATGTGTTATTTTCAAGTCCTCGCCTAGCTCATTTACTGGAACAACGTCATGACTCGAAAATCGTGATTCTCCATACAGGTAAAGAACGAGGGCTGCTTTGCCTACAACTGCTTAGTATCAACTACATTTCACGGTCACCCAACTACACATTTCTCACAAAGTTTGGTGACCTTTAAGAGTAGTAAAACTGGGTAGCTGAAGGCAACCCTCATTTAGCACCTATATTAAAAATCACAATTTCGAGTTATGATGTTGCAGCAAATGAGCGTCTTATTGTTTCATTTAGTCGGCCCATTAGAGCTGCGTGTCTTTCGCCAGTTATTGTATGACCCCGCAAAATAGTCCGTACGACGAGTCCCTGTCTGACATCTGAAACCGACTTCATCTGTTTTGGTGCATGATCGCCATTGTGCACCCGTTGTTTTGATTGTTGTTTCGTTAGGTGGCAGACCTACGATTTATCCATAGTAACAGACGGCTAAATTAAGCAGTTCGATTCTCTTAGAAACTGCTAATTCTTTGGTTGGGAAAATGGTTTTCACATTTACTCTTGGTCAGCACTCAACAAAAACGGTGTTCATGGTTCATTTTCCCCGTGCTTCCATCTGTAGTACGAGGGGTTACCCAACATTAAACGGGATAACATTGCCGTGGGCAGAGCTTGTGTAGTACGCATTTCTGCCTCTAGACGGGTGTAGCGCAACTCATTGCGAGCTCAGTGACGCCTGTGTTGTCGACCTGGCTTGTCTGTTAATCTGCAGTGTTTGTTTTTGCTAGCGCTGTTTTGTTTTTGTTTCGTATTTTACGCTGGAAAGAAGTTAACAACCTGCAGCTGTGAAATTTTGTTTTCTACTCGGTAAAAATGCTGCTGAAACTGTTTTAATGTTGAAAACAGCATACCATGATGACGCTATGGGAAAAACTCAGGTTAGGTTAGGTTATGGCGACATGTCGATTCATGACAGATCTCGTTCTGGACTTCTATCAACTGCCCGAATCGACGAAAATATTGAAAAAATTCGAGGGCTTGTGCTCACAGACCGTGGACAGACAACTGGTCAGCTGTCATGGGCTTATCCTAGAGCAACAATGTTCGATTTGTGTCAGACAGGAGACTGATTCTTCCAGTAAGACAACGCACCTGCATACACATCCGTCTCTGTTAGACCATTTTTGGCTAAAAATAGCATGGGTCCGCTGCTCCACGCACCTGACTCGTCTTACCTGGCACCGTGCGACTTTTTCTTATTTCCACGCATGAAGAGGGGCGTGAGATGACACCGATTTGATAACACTGAAAAAAAATCATAACATTGAAAAAAAACAGTCCTTTCCGCGTGCTATACGAGATTGGAATATTAGAGAATTGTGAAGGTGGTTCGATGAACTCTCTGCCAGGCACTTAGATGTGATTTGCAGAGTATCCATGGAGATGTAGAAATGTTTCGAACAGTGGAAACACTGCTGAGACAAATGTATTAGTTCTAATCGAGAGTATTCTGAAAATGTTTTGAAGTGTATAGGGTTGTTTTGTAAACAATTTGTAAACATATAGCTTTTAAAAAAAATTCCGGTTTTTTGGATACCCCTTTGTAGTAGGTTTGGGACGCCTTTCATCAGCATGATATCCAAGAGAAGTGCGACTACGTTTGAATTCAACAACTCGTTTGTAACGGTTGATAACACTGGTCACCAAAAATTAAAATTTATTTTCAGTTACAAGAACAATATACGCTATTTCTGGAAGGTAATTCGCCCCTGAAATCAGATATAATTTCAAAATTTTTGTACCGGCCACAGTTTTCATATAATAATAGTTTTTGTTAATGGTTACCGCAGCGTGTGTACGAGGAGACATCAAAAAGACATTTTTTCGACATAGTCACCAAGTCCCTGTAAACAACGGTAGGACATTCTACCAATAGTTCGATTCGCCGACGACAGAACTCGCTTGTTGGTCATGTAGCCATTTGAGAGCCATTGCATGAACGTCCTCATAGTCGGAATATCTGTGACTGCTAATAATCAATTCATCAACTGCCTTGACGTTGTCGTTTACAGTCGATGTCAATTACCTTCTTTCCCGATCAGCTTCTGATTGGCTGGGTAGCCTGTGGCGCGCAGTACGAATCGTGGCGGGCATTCAAATCTGGGCAACACGGGCCCTAGTATTACTAGACCCGTGTTGCACAAAAACCCTTTTGTATCTTGTTGCCATTTTCTGTGTATGTGGGTTGCAGGGATTAGTACTCCTGGGGAGGTGGGCGGGTTCTCTTTTGTGTTGTTTGTTTTCTTTTTGTATTATAGTCCTTGTTCTTAGAATTTTGTTCTTCTTCTTCTTATCTTTATTGCCTTTTTCTTATCTTTATTGTCTTTTTCTTATCTTTATTGTCTTTATTGTTTGAGGTTGTGGTGGTTATTGGTCGCGCCAGACCGCTAGTGAGATTTTTTTTTATTTGACTTAAAAGTACTTAATATTTGTTCATGTTTTGACGTCGACGATAATGGACGCTTGGCGCTGGGTCTCGCTGGGCGTTGGCTTGCTACGTTGACTTGGCGACATCTGTGCCTCCTTGGTCAAACAAACAAGAAAACAACAAAAAAAACACGTATATTGATCAAATTGTGGACACCATTTCACTACGGCTGGATGAGACATTGCGTTCAGTCCCTACAACGCCAGAATTTCGTGGTGAACCTATGTCCAATTTCAAGTTTCCAAGTGTCACGCCATTTAACTACCATACCGTGATGCATCTGTCAGTGCCGCAGCGGAAGTGTGTCTCAACTGACATCGCGCTTGCTGTTGTTGCGCAGTGGTCTTAGCGAGGGAAGGGACGACATGTGTCACTTTTTGGAGTGCCCTCGTATTAATTAATTAATTAATTACGTGTGTTTAGCGAAACGACACGCTCTCGCAACAGGATTTCCAAACGCAAAAAAAAAGTCTGTCAGTGTACATGGGAATCACAGAGATGTATAATATAAGAGCACAGAAAAGACTCATACCTAAAAATTTTGCTTTCCGACTTCGTGCGATACTTTGCTCCCCACGAACATTGCTCCGTAAGGACCAGTATTAATAGGACTACATTCGCCTCTCCATTTGCCTTGATAACACATTCCTATTTGAGACGACCATCGATATCGACGACTGAACACAATGTCCAGGAAATCAAGCAACTGATCATCAGCAGTCGCAGATATTCCGACGATGAGACTTCAAATGGCTCTGAGCACTATGTGACTTAACTTCTGAGGTCATCAGTCGCCTAGAACTTAGAACTAATTAAACCTAACTAACCTAAGGACATCACACACATCCATGCCCGAGGCAGGATTAGAACCTGCGACCGTAGCGGTCGCTCGGTTCCAGACTGTAGCGCCTAGAACCGCACGGCCACTCCGGCCGGCTACGATGAGACTGTTCACACATTAGTTCTCTGTGTTTGTCACGGACGGCGCAAAAGTTAACATGGAAAAGTCGAAATGACCAAGCAAGAAATGTGTTTCAAGTGAGATACTTCTACAAATTAGGTGATATAATCTCAATAGTTCTTGTATAAATCGAAGTAGTTCTCTGCCATATGCTTCCCCAAAAGATACTTGCAGAAACTTCGAAAAATACATTCTTTCAGCATCACTCAACAAATAAAGGAAATGTTCATCATAAATTAATTCCCTAATTTGTCGTTCTAGAAATATTCCTTCCTATATATTTGTCTCTTTTGTCCTTGGAAACTTCTCTCTCAAGTACTTGAATCCATGTGAAGTTTTTTCCACAGCTTTCATGAAGTTCTCGCGGCCCCTCCCGCAGGAGGTTCGAGTCCTCCCTTGGGCTTGGGTGTGTGTGTTGTTCTTAGAATAAGCTAGTTAAAGTAGTGTGTAAGTCTAGGGACCGATGACCTAAGTAGCTGGTCTCTTCGGAATTCACACACATTTGAACATGAAGTTCTGACGATTCCTAGTTTAATATGCAGTGAAGGATGCTAGACATTTTTTATGTCAACGAGAGGAGTGTCCACTATATTCATCTGCCCAGGCTATGGTTAATTCTGCGGAGGGCATTTTCTCACACAGTAGTGTTTTTTCTGTCCCTGCTGCTCCACTCGCGTAGAAAGCATCAATGCTTTGTGCACCCTGAGTTGCATACCGAGAAGAAATGCATTTACCTTGAAGTCTTCACACATACGCCGTTTGTATTTCTTATACTCGATAAGTGTAACTGTTTAAAGTTCTCACATGTCTTCTTCAGATTAACTGGTAGAACAGAAGTAAAATTGTTCCCATACCGCTTTCAGACTAACTTTGCTGGAATCTATAAACTGAAACCATGGCTAGGAGTCTCCTTAACGGACCCGATACCATTACAAAAGGCCATGTCGCCTTCCTCAGAGAAATCTTCAGGAATAACAGACTGCTGCAACGATAGACACTGACTTTCGTATTGTGAAGAAGATTTCATGCTTTTAATAGAGAAGCTACTAGCTGAGCCTAATGTCTCAACGAATTTAATTCACAAACAAGATTGATATGCCCTTGAGACAGAACGTGTGGCTCATTTCACAGTCTTCACTGTCTTCCGAGTGTCGTTATATATTCATCTTCAGCCAATGTCACTTTCTCAAAAGGCACTGGCATTGACAGTTCTTCACTGTGAGATACAGGCCGTATAGCAGATGGTAAATTACGATATTTCACAGTTTTCTTTATTTTCGAGGTGATTTCACCTATGTTTGTCAGGCAAGAACAACAGTTCTCTGTGCGACTCATTGTTTCCCTCCAAATCAAGGGAACAACAAATGATAAGTGACGTGATTCTTTTAACCAATCTGTCAGTGTATAGTAGCTGTAAGAGGGCAGCTTCTGTATTGGCGGCACTGTGTAGTGCTTTGCATTGGCTCTCTGACTGCGCTTTCTTTATAAGAGGCCTTGTGGCTGATTGGACTCGTTGTTGGAAGCTAATCACTAGTACTGTTGGGCAGTTGGAAGTTAGTCGCCAGCAGTGATGGATGTTAAATGTGAGAAGTGAACATTGATGGAGGGTAGAGGTCTGAAGTGTTAGCGAAGGCTAACGATCTGGAAGTATCCGACTTGGAGATTGAAAATTATTCATGATTATATATCTTTGTACTGGACGTCAACGACGATTTATATTCGTGTTTGAACTGAATGTCACGTTATTAAGCTAAAAAATACATTATTTGGTTTGCAACAAAATCTTTCCTTTGCTAACCACATGTCTATTGGTATTTAGTGGCTTTAGTAGTTGGAATCTTTTATTTAGCTGGCAGTATTGATGCTCGCTGTATTGCAGTAGTTCGCGTAATGAAGATTTTTGTGAGGCAAGTGCTTAATGAAATGTATAGGTTATTGCTAAGATTTCTTTTTATTCAGGGCCATTCTTTTGAATTCATTATTTGAAGTCAGGTTGTAATTTTTTTTTGAGCAGTCATATTGCGTTGCGCTGCTAGAATATGGTGGGTCAGTAGACTCAGAACGTTCAGTTTTACTCGGCTGTTTCGGAATCAAATAACGTAGAAGTTTCATATTCTCAGTCATTCAGCAATTTAAGTACAGACACACTCATTTAAGTAAAGGAGATTCATCTGTCGACCCTTAGCCAAGGATACCTACTGGAATCTTCTGATTTTTCTAGTAGTTTGAATAATTAGTGCATGATTAGAAATTATTGTTACTGCTAGCGCACAATTGGGTAATTTCCAAGAATGATTGTCTATCGAAGTCGCGGGGTCGTAACGATACGTATCGAACGTGCGATCGGAAATCGACCATGCAACTCTGGTGCCCAGCGTTATGAATATGTTTACGGTGGTCACTAGTGCAATGACAAAAGAAGAGCGTTACAAAAATACTTACAATTGCAAAGGAAAGACTTACCTTACTCGTCGTCGGTGTTGTCGTCATGTTAAAGTCCATTACGGTGGTCTCGATGGATAATCTGGAAGAGTCGAACCATGTATTCTTCCTGACACTCGTTCGTTTTCTGCACTGTCCGCAATGAAATAGTAACGGTATTTCAGCTTCCAAACTGTTCTTACAAAGTTTTGCACACTTCGCATCACCACAGTCTAACAGTCCCTTCTTCCCTCGTCTGGTAGTACTCCGTATTTGCGACAAAAAGTCAATTTTCTACGCTGGATAAACATGTAACTAGATTTTTACATGTGACAGAATCAGCCGACGGAACATCAAGAACGCCAGACATCCCAGTCACTAACGACACAAATCGTCTGGGTTTCCCTAGCTTCTCACAAATAATTCGCGGAGGTATGTAATTTAGAGCAGCTACGGGAACAGCAATCACAAATACTTGATCACAACGCCCGCCACCGGAGTCAGGTCTTTTAAAATCACATTCAGTTATATTATTGTACAATGATAGTGCTTATCCAGAACACAGAACGGTTTTATTATCTATGGCTGAAAGTGAGGACATTATTATCTATGAGTAATGTGCGACGTCATTGGTCAAAGCCGAAGGATTGTATGTACGCTTACTCACACGACATTCATGGACACACAGCCACACAGGATATCTCAAACACCAACAGTACGTGATTTTCATAATGTCTCTCAAGGCGAGCTTAGATTTTTCGAACCACGTCCCTCATTTAATGGATCGCTTCAACCGATCTTTGCTGCAGCGCCGTACGAATATGTCGTGAGTACGTCGACGAGATATACTTGTGAGGCGCATATGTTCGCCGCACTCACGACATCGAACATACTCGGCAACGAGACCACACATTTGTAAAAAACAAATCTTGGCCAACATGTCTACGCTCATAGCCTCTCTCAAATCATCCAGGTTCATGGAACAGATAAATCCATACCTACAAACGAAAATGAGATACTAAAAATTGTCCTAAAATAAGGAACTAATAGTCCAAATTAACCCAATATCACTAAGAAAGAAATTAAGTACTGAATGAATTGCAAACAACCAATTATTTAAGTAAATGTTCACGAAGAGTATTTTGATTAATACGTAGCGATCTCTCTCAAAATCACATTCAATTATTTTAATGTGCAATGATAGCGCTTATCCGGAACACAGAACTGTTTTATTATCTATGGCTGAAAGTGAAGACATTATTATCTATGAGTAATGTGTGACGTCATTGGTCAAAGCCGATGGATTGTATCACCACCACCTAGGTGGTGGTGATTGTATCCCCTGCTCCAATAGACCCCCCGGAGTTGCATGATCGATTTACGATCGTACGTTCGATATGTATCGTTTGGACCCCGCGACTTCGATAGGCAATCATTCTTGGAAATTACCCGTAATTGCATAGAGAATTTCTTTTGTAGTTTTAGTGTTTCATTGTTGTACAGTATTGTAATGAGCAAAGCAATTGTGGTATGCATGTGGAGTTGCACCAAGTATTTCGCAGTCGCGTTTGCAAGTAATTAGATATTATTTTCAATGCTACTTTTAATGTGTTTTCTTATTTTTGCTCTTCAAATTATGTTTCTATGTGTTATCGTGTGTAGTTCTGTGATAATCATGGCATGAGAAAAGCGCAACACTAGGCTCCAAAGTAAATTGAGAAGTGACAGTGAAGACGTGAGTAGCGTGTTAGCTCCACCTAGTAATGAAGTGACAAATGTCCAGATAACTTGGTAACTGTGCATAGGGAAATAGACCAGGCAGTAAATAACGGTGCAGATAGTGAAACCGTTAGTGAACAGGGAAGTATTGTCGATCGATCGGTCGGTAATAGCTCACCTCAGGAATGCGAAATGACAGAACAAAATCTTGCAAATACCGTAGATTCAGGTTTTACGTTCTTACCCTTTTCTCAATTAAGTCAATACTCACACTCTGCTTTTCAAAATGCGAATGTTGCCGGTGCAAATGCACTGCCGAAAAGCACAAAGGATCATGTTCCAGACACTAATATATTGTTATTACTGTTAATGCAACAAATGGCAGTTAAGTTTCAAAAGTTAGACGCAGTGGAACAAAATCAGGAACGAACACAGCAACTGCTACCCAAGTTAGACACAACGCCTGAATAAACACGTGAAATGTTTAACCGGTGAGTTACTTAAAATCGAATCGAAATGTCAAAAAGTTTCTAATGACGTAAAAACGGAAATTTGTGAGCATTTTCAGCCTATTTTTTCATGACATGAAAATACATAACAGAATCATGAAGCAGCCATAAAAGAACTGCAGACAATTGTTCACTATAATCACATCTTGCAGGCTAAAACTGACTCATTTGTCTAACGATACGATCATGCAACTTGTACAAAATCAGGAAAACCTAAAGGACACAGTAGATACGATTTCGACAGAAATTGACCCTCCGAAACTTGGTTCACAAAAAAACACAGAGGAATCAGTACATAGCGGAAAAAGTAGTCGACTTTCGGACCAACTAAGTAATATATCTACGAAGGTAGATGATGATCTGAATGATACAAGACCGGTAGCCTTTACTCACACAGAAGAGTACAAACAAATTAGGAAATTCAAACAAAATCAGAATCAAATCAATAGACAGTACAAAAGATAAATGCGGGAAGTACAAAGCACAGGTAATATAAGAATTACATATTTCAGAGGGCACTCGCACTCCGATACGGGAAGAGGGATTTAGAAATACGGAAAAACCATAAAGTAATAACACAGGGCATTGCGGAAATTTTGAGAGGACTTGGCACGGTGCACCGAATCTTGAGATGAAACCACCGACACGACGTAACAATGACCGATTTATAACTCGCCAACACGATGATTTTGACTATAAGCTCTTCATCACAACGCGTAAAGTTAAAACATTCAAAAATTCCCGTAATGATATACATCCACAAGCTTGGCTTCATCAGTTTGCTCATTGTTTTCCTCCCAATTGGTTATTAGATCACAGATTGGAATTCATGTGTGGCTGTCTAGAAAATGAACCAGCAGTAAGAATGCGATCGGTCATTCGCGACTGTCACAGTGAAGGCGATTTCTATCATGCCTTCCTTTCTGCATATTGGTCACAGTCTACTCAAGATAGAGTAAAACACAGAATTATAATGATGAAACATTTTGAACAGTCTGAATTCTCCAGCCCGGTAAAATATTTTGAAGATATGTTGCACAAAAATCAGTATTTGTCAAACTTGTACAGCCCCTCAGAACTCATTCGCATTTGCTGAATTAAACTGCCTGAACATTTGAGACATGTTATTTTAGCAGGACGTTTGCAAAGATGACATTGAAGCTTCTCAGGGACTTTTACAAGAATTGGAAATCGACACAGACTGTCGTGGGATGCGAAAACAGGAAAACAACAATTACAGGTCACATCCATCACAATTCCGTGATGACAGAAATAATAACCGGACACGACAAGACTACTTTTACAATGCAAATCGTGGCCAAAATAGACACCACCCATACGATAACCATTGGCAGAATAACAACAGTTACAGGGAAAGATCACCTCTTTGTGGTAATGATTATGACATAGATAATCGTAGAAACAGACAATATGGGAACCAGAATAATTATTATCAAGGGAGAGAGAATAACTTTAAACGCAACGGTCCACCTCGCAGTTACGATTCCACTTAACCGACAAGAAAGAAACTACCGACATGACGACAGATGATATAATCATGATGACAGACTTGAATTTAATCAGAACTCCCGAGATTCAAACAGGGCAGGGCCTTCTCGAAAAGTCGAAAATGTAGAAGTTAGAAAAATAACATTGAAGCTAACCTTGAGAAAAATTTCAGTATTCTTTACCGATGTATACCGCATGATAATTGCTTTGGAATTGACACTCTGCGTACTAAGGCAAGTAAAGGACTACACCACATTTTTCACGTAAAACCATTTATTGAGAGATAATTTGCTTACTAACTTAGTCTTTGCTATAAAATTTTTTACTATTACGCTTTGTCACACTTAGAAACTGTTAACATGCAACAATGTTTTGAAGTCAACTATCCAGTCAAGAACCTATGGAACTTATTAAGACAGTAATTTTTCGAGTGCATTTTTATAGCGAACAGATGACACAGTCTCAGTGTGTGTACATTTTGCTTGTTAGTTGCATGATTACGTCACGACTAATAAGTCCACATTCTTAGAACATACACTGATAATGAGGTTTTACTGAAACATTTTGTCGTACTTGAAAAGAAATTTGGTGTTTAAAGTACTTTCGGAGAGGTTACAGTCGATACAGTATTTGGTTTGTTTGACGAATACACGATTATACTATGACGCTACTAATGAGTGACACAGTTTTCATTATTATTTTCGAGCTGTATTTGTTTTATGTCTGTACGGTTTTTCTGCGATCTTCTGAAAAGTAAAACATACACTACTGGCCACTAAAATTGCTACACCAAGAAGAAATGCAGATGATAAACGGGTATTCATTGGACAAATATATTATACTAGAACCGACATGTGATTACATTTTCAGGCAATTCCAGTGCATAGATCCTGAGAAATCAGTACCCAGAACAACCACCTCTGGCCGTAATAACGGCTTTTATACGCCTGGGCATTGAGTCAAACAGAGCTTGGATGGCGTGTACAGGTACAGCTCCCCATGCAGCTTCATCAAGAGTAGTGACTGGCGTATTGTGACGAGCCAGTTGCTCGGCCACCATTGACCAGACGTTCTCAATTGGTGAGAGATCTGGAGAATGTGCTGCCCAGGGCAGCAGTCGAACATTTTCTGTATCCAGAAAGGCCCGTACAGGACCTGCAACATGCGGTCGTGCATTATCCTGCTGAAATGTAGGGTTTCGCAGGGATCGAATGAAGGGTAGAGCCACGGGTCGTAACACATCTGAAATGTAACGTCCACTGTTCAAAGTGCCGTCAATGCGAACAAGAGGTGACCGAGACGTGTAACCAATGGCACCCCATACCATCACGCCGGGTGATACGCCAGTATGGCGATGACGAATACACGCTTCCAATGTGCGTTCACAGCGATGTCGCCAAACACGGATGCGACCATCATGATGGTGTAAACAGAACCTGGATTCATCCGAAAAAATGACGTTTTGCCATTCGTGCACCCAGGTTCGCCGTTGAGTACACCATCGCAGGCGCTACTGTCTGTGATGCAGCGTCAAGGGTAACCGCAGCCATGGTCTCCGAGCTGATAGTCCATGCTGCTGCGAACGTCGTCGAACTGTTCGTGCAGATGGTTGTTGTCTTGCAAACGTCCCCATCTCTTGACTCAGGGATCGAGACGAGGCTGTACGATCCGTTACAGCCATGCGGATAAGATGCCTGTCATCTCGACCGCTAGTGATACGAGCGAGGCCTTTGGGATCCAGCACGGCGTTCCGTATTACCCTCCTGAACCCACCGATTCCATATTCTGGTAACAGTCATTGGATCTCGACCAACGCGAGCGGTAATGTCGCGATACGATAAACCGCAATCGCGATCAGCTACAATCCGACCTTTATCAAAGTCGGAAACGCAATGGTACGCATTTCTCCTCCTCACACGAGGCATCACAACAACGTTTCACCAGGCAGCGCCGGTCAACTGCTGTTTGTGTATGAGAAATCGGTTGGATACTTTCCTCATGTCAGCACTTTGTAGGTGTCACCACCGGCGCCAACCTTGTGTGAATGCTCTGAAAATCTAATCATTTGCATATGACAGCATATTCTTCCTGTCGGTTAAATTTCGCGTCTGTAGCACGTCATCTTCGTGGTGTAGCAATTTTAATGGCCAGTAGTGAATTTTGGTAATGACTCTTGTGACATAGCTACAATGAGATAGGTATTTTTCGTAACGCAACAATACATTACAGTACAGTACTTTCTTGGTCGCGGTAATGTACGTAATAACTACGACATCTATACGCATAGCATTTTTATTTTTGTATATGACAAGGTAAGTATATTGACTTCTGGAGAACGATAACTATGACAGTTGACACATTTTTACCGTTATCCAATGACAGAAATTATCTTACAGCAAGACGCACAGTTTAGCACTACATGACACGCATTTGAGTGATTATTTTTCGTACTTGGAATATTTTTAGAAATATTTTAGAACTACTATGACACAGAGAAAGTTTTCGGTGATACATTTCATTCCTTTGTTGTTATCTGTAACATCTGAGGGTGTAATTAAATCAATCCTCAGGGAGTACATGCTTACTTTGTGTACCATGCGTGTGACAAGCGCAAGGAGTCCTAGCTAATATGGTATTTGCTTATACAACTTAACACATCGGTTCCATATTTTTCTAACACAGAATTACGCAGCTATCAGATCATTTAACTGAGAGAGGCAAACTTTTTTTTTTTTTACTACGTCAGTGACGCATATTTTCGTAATTACCCAGTTAGATTACTTCACACTTATAAAATTGTACTTTGTCTGCCTTTTGGGAACTTTTCACATGTACTTTAGGAACCACTGTGATACAACGAGAGATTTTTTTTAGAGGTTTCGAGATTACTGAAGGAAGCTACGACGATTTTGAGATGTGATTGATCCGTTATGAGATGTTATTACAGAATCTTACTTGAAGAGTTATGAGATGTCAATATATACGTGAATGTGAGTACCACAATGCCAACGGAAATTTTTGGACACTTTTATTCATGAGATTTCGTTTCTATACACTTCTAAAGTAAATTTTCAAGCTGTGAAAATTTTTATTGGCATCAAACAGTCACTGTAGCTCAGACTGCTGTCGTAAATATTTCGGTAAAGTATCTGTGTGACCTTGACATAATGCTGCACTGGGTTGTGCGCTACTTGCTTTGAAATATACTTATTGTTGAGTGGACTCTTTTAACTTTTCTTGTGCTGCTTTAGCCGCTTTGAAGCTACCCGCACTTTCGCAAGCCCTCGCATGGTTGTAGAAAAGAGAGGCAGTTGACCTTGTTATTGACATTTCTTTGCACAACGCTCACAAACACGACACGCTATTACTTGGAAATATTTGATTACATTGTGGAGCTCGTACTTTGTGCTACTTACAGAAATGTTTATGAAGTGATGAGAAATATTTTTACGTCTACACACCTGATTATGATGAGAAATATTTTTACGTCTACACATCCGATTATGACAAGTGTCTTTGTACGAGAGTTGAGAGAATTTTTGCTGACTTATGAAATGCTATATATCTATTGAATGACATTTTCATGCTTTTTCTTGTACATACACTCCCGGAAATGGAAAAAAGAACACATTGACACCGGTGTGTCAGACCCACCATACTTGCTCCGGACACTGCGAGAGGGCTGTACAGCAATGATCACACGCACGGCACAGCGGACACACCAGGAACCGCGGTGTTGGCCGTCGAATGGCGCTAGCTGCGCAGCATTTGTGCACCGCCGCCGTCAGTGTCAGCCAGTTTGCCGTGGCATACGGAGCTCCATCGCAGTCTTTAACACTGGTAGCACGCCGCGACAGCGTGGACGCGAACCGTATGTGCAGTTGACGGACTTTGAGCGAGGGCGTATAGTGGGCATGCGGGAGGCCGGGTGGACGTACCGCCGAATTGCTCAACACGTGGGGCGTGAGGTCTCCACAGTACATCGATGTTGTCGCCAGTGGTCGGCGGAAGGTGCACGTGCCCGTCGACCTGGGACCGGACCGCAGCGACGCACGGATGCACGCCAAGACCGTAGGATCCTACGCAGTGCCGTAGGGGACCGCACCGCCACTTCCCAGCAAATTAGGGACACTGTTGCTCCTGGGGTATCGGCGAGGACAATTCGCAACCGTCTCCATGAAGCTGGGCTACGGTCCCGCACACCGTTAGGCCGTCGTCCGCTCACGCCCCAACATCGTGCAGCCCGCCTCCAGTGGTGTCGCGACAGGCGTGAATGGAGGGACGAATGGAGACGTGTCGTCTTCAGCGATGAGAGTCGCTTCTGCCTTGGTGCCAATGATGGTCGTATGCGTGTTTGGCGCCGTGCAGGTGAGCGCCACAATCAGGACTGCATACGACCGAGGCACACAGGGCCAACACCCGGCATCATGGTGTGGGGAGCGATCTCCTACACTGGCCGTACACCACTGGTGATCGTCGAGGGGACACTGAATAGTGCACGGTACATCCAAACCGTCATCGAACCCATCGTTCTACCATTCCTAGACCGGCAAGGGAACTTGCTGTTCCAACAGGACAATGCACGTCCGCATGTATCCCGTGCCACCCAACGTGCTCTAGAAGGTGTAAGTCAACTACCCTGGCCAGCAAGATCTCCGGATCTGTCCCCCATTGAGCATGTTTGGGACTGGATGAAGCGTCATCTCACGCGGTCTGCACGTCCAGCACGAACGCTGGTCCAACTGAGGCGCCAGGTGGAAATGGCATGGCAAGCCGTTCCACAGGACTACATCCAGCATCTCTACGATCGTCTCCATGGGAGAATAGCAGCCTGCATTGCTGCGAAAGGTGGATATACACTGTACTAGTGCCGACATTGTGAATGCTCTGTTGCCTGTGTCTATGTGCCTGTGGTTCTGTCAGTGTGATCATGTGATGTATCTGACCCCAGGAATGTGTCAATAAAGTTTCCCCTTCCTGGGACAATGAATTCACGGTGTTCTTATTTCAATTTCCAGGAGTGTATTTGTTTATTTTATTTGATATTTAGTTTCTAGTTGTGCTGTAGCATAGGTTTTATGAAAGAAAATTTAGTCATGTACTAATATACACACTTTCTGTCTACAGATTATGAAATAATAATTTTATGATCTACATTCTTAAAGAAAAGGAGCACTAGGAAACGAAAGAAGCATAAGAAGGAGAAGTGATTGATAACAGGAACTGTATGCATAATTTCCTTTTCAAGGACTTGGTAATTTTTTGGTAGAATAGGTTGTTGTGGTGCATTACTTTAGTGTTAAGATGTGACATAGGCATTAAGATGTAAATAGATATTCCCTTATCTGCATTGCTATCTTTACTGTAATATTTTTTCTACTTGTGCTTTGTCGTGTTTAGATATAAGTTATTGCATTTGCTGTTGCTATTTGCCAGGCATTGCCCTACTGAATTTTACTTTGTACTAATCGTATAAGCCAGATTTGCACTGATTTATTTTTCTTGTTTGCTGCACATTGCCTTATATTAGTTGTAATGTTGCATTTGATTTGCTAATTTAGAGGAATAACTTTGAGATTTCTTGTGACAGGCAGTCATTCAAATTCTCGAGCTTTAGTTCTGCAATATAAATAAACAAAATAAGTAAAATTCTATATAAAACTTTGAAGCAATTCCATGTACCTGGCAAGGATATGTTCAGCCAATTAAAATAAAACTTTTTTTAGTTTTGTAACAATTTGGCGAAGCTGACATGCATTTCACAGACCACTTACTAGTCATTGCAGAAATATGATGTATAATTTTTTCAAAATAAAGTGGAAGCTTTTTTTCCCAACTGACACGTAATTCACCAATCCAAACCATATTTTCAAATTAATAAAGTAAGTAGTGTCACAGAGAATCCCCCGTTCACCGTCCTAAACGCAACATACAATGATTAGCCTCGTGTAGGTCTGTTAGAACATTGCTTGAAAAATTGAATCTGAGGTATGATATGCACAAAGGCGAATTGAAAACATAAACAGCCCACAATAATGTTGTGTGGCTGGTTCATTAACCTCTGTCAACGTCTGAACGGAGAATGTCAAACTGATGGTACTTGACCTCAAACATTCAGTTTGTATTGACAATACGAAGAATAATGAGGGTTGGTTGGTTTAAAAAATGGGGGGAAGGGATCAAGCTGCTAGGTCATCGGTCCCTTGTTCTGATTAAAACAAATATACAAGTGTGAGAACAAAACAAAAGAGATGTACAACACAAAACGGGGAACAAGGAAAAACTGCAAAAGGGCAACAAACACTAAGACAAAAAAAAACCACAGAGAGACGCAAGAAACAGGTAGAAGGAATTAAAACTGGAGAGCAGATGACCATGGCTGGCTGATCACGAGAATAAAAAGGATAAGCCAGTCACTCTGCAACACATTAAAACCTCCAGTCCAAAAGCACTGGCGTGGAGGACATAGAGAGACAAAGAACATGCGCTAAAACTTACATGGAATTATAAAACCCAGTCTCACGGAGAAACGTAAAAGCAAATCAGCTGCTGAAGCGTTGTCTGCTAAAATGAATGGCAACAAGTCCGGTAACCGAAGATTGTCTCGAAGGGCAGACAAAGCAGGACAGCACAATAGAATGTGGGCCACTGTTAACCAGGCGCCACACTGACACTGAGGACGGTCTTCACGGCATAGGAGATGACAGCCATGGGTCAACCAAGTGTGGCCGGCAGAGAACCACAGATCCCCGGCAAGAGGTCCACGTAGGGGACTTCTACACATTCGTAGTCTCCTTAATAGTTCGCAGTTTGTTGTGCGTACTGAGATTATGCCATTCCGTCTCCCAAAGCCGAAAAACCTTGTGGCGTAAGACTGAACACAGGCCAGTTTCAGAGATGACCATCTCCAGAAGCGGTTTCCGTGTAGCCTGCTTGGCCAGCCTGTCAGCAAGTTCGTTGCCTGCAATTCCGACGTGTCCTGGAGTCCAAGCAAACACGACGGAACGACTGGATTGTTCCAGGGCATCGATAGACTTCTGGCTGGCGAGAGTGGTCGATAGCTTGTAAACTGCTCAGGAAGTCAGTACAGATAAGAAACGACTCACCAGAACATGATCAGATGTACTGAAGTGTACGAGATTTGGCCACCAGCTGGGCAGTGAATATACTGCAGCCATTGGCCAAGGAATGCTGTTCAATATGGCCTCTCTGGGCGTAGGTGAAGCCAACATGACCATGAGCCATCGAGCCGTCGGTGCAAACCACTTCAGAGCCCCAGAACACGTCAAGAATCAAGAGGAAGTGACAGTAGAGAGCTGCGGGAGTAACTGAGTCCTTAGGGTCATGCGAAAGGTCCAGACGAATCTGCAGCCTACGTGTACACCATGGAGGCATATTCGGATGGACATGGATGGGAGGTGGTAAAGGGAAGGACTCCAGTTCAGATAGAAGATGCGGGAGATGAACCACAGTCGTTGGGAAAACGAGACGATGATTCGGATGCGCAGGAGAACTACGAATGTGTGCAACGTAACTGGCGACCAGTTGTGCACGCCTAACCTTCAATGGAGGGACTCCGACCTCCACCAGGACGCTGGTCACCAGACTCGTCCTACAAGCTCCTGTCGCTAGGCGAACATCACAGTGGTGCACTGGGTCGAGTAAATGCAACGCTGAGGGCGGCGCCGAACCGTAAACTACACTCCCATAGTCAAAGCGGGATTGAAAAAGGGCTCTGTAGAGCTGCAGCAGCGTTGAGCAATCTGCACCCCAGTTGGTGTTGCTCAGGCAGCGAAGGGCGTTGAGGCGACACCCCCGGGATAACAAGGCCGCCCAGCAGTGTTAGTGACGTCACACTAAGCGACCCATAGCCGACGCAGCAGTCCACGGACACCTCCGTACAGACGCGCCTGATGCTAACGATCTTCTGTCCGTCATACAGAAAGGAGCGAACTATAATTCGAACCAAAGACCAAATTATATATATTCTTGTAAACAGCATAAAGATTCATAACGAAATACCGATTACATATACGGGCAGGAATAAGTTTAATCGATTGAGGAACTTTGCCGCTATTTTATAATTGTCAGAACACTATTTAGCTTTAAAACTCGCATACAGGTGGTGACAAATGCCAACTGACAGCAGGACTTAACATTTTCAAGCTATTACACTGAAAGTAAATTATCTTAAACACTGTCATACATAGCAAAACCCTCACAACTTTCGTTTACAATAAGGTAACAAGAGTTCGCTTTATCTCATAAAACACATGACTATTGTGAATTTACTCATATGTTCATGGTGACGGCTCTTTTCAAGAATTTTTACAAGTGTATCCCCAGTAATAAAGAATGGAAACAAAAGATAGATATAAAATATTCTCCTTTTAACATTGACATCACTGAACACAAGATTCTGTCTTGCACTGTGATACTAAGGGACTGCTCTTTTCTTTAAGAAAAGCCTGACAATTTCAAGTTCACTCTGCTATCGAAGATACACTTCTTGAAACAATATTAAAAATGTTATGAAAGGTAAGGAAATGAAAAACAACCAAGTGCATTACATGTAAGAATGTGAGCAAAAGGCTGAGGCTCTCTTTACTTACCATTTTCAATCTCTCTACAGCTTATTTCCTTTTCCACGTAGAAATCACCAACTGCAAGTCTCATTACTGCTGTCTGTTACTAACAAAGTGCTTTTCTATTTAGAAAACCTGACAATTTGATATTCATTCTGGTACTGAAGATAAACACTTTTCAGAGGAGTTCTAGAACCTATTCCTGCCCGTATATGTAATCGGTATTTCGTTATGAACCTTTATGATGTTTACAAGAATATACACTCCTGGAAATTGAAATAAGAACACCGTGAATTCATTGTCCCAGGAAGGGGAAACTTTATTGACACATTCCTGGGGTCAGATACATCACATGATCACACTGACAGAACCACAGGCACATAGACACAGGCAACAGAGCATTCACAATGTCGGCACTAGTACAGTGTATATCCACCTTTCGCAGCAATGCAGGCTGCTATTCTCCCATGGAGACGATCGTAGAGATGCTGGATGTAGTCCTGTGGAACGGCTTGCCATGCCATTTCCACCTGGCGCCTCAGTTGGACCAGCGTTCGTGCTGGACGTGCAGACCGCGTGAGACGACGCTTCATCCAGCCCCAAACATGCTCAATGGGGGACAGATCCGGAGATCTTGCTGGCCAGGGTAGTTGACTTACACCTTCTAGAGCACGTTGGGTGGCACGGGATACATGCGGACGTGCATTGTCCTGTTGGAACAGCAAGTTCCCTTGCCGGTCTAGGAATGGTAGAACGATGGGTTCGATGACGGTTTGGATGTACCGTGCACTATTCAGTGTCCCCTCGACGATCACCAGTGGTGTACGGCCAGTGTAGGAGATCGCTCCCCACACCATGATGCCGGGTGTTGGCCCTGTGTGCCTCGGTCGTATGCAGTCCTGATTGTGGCGCTCACCTGCACGGCGCCAAACACGCATACGACCATCATTGGCACCAAGGCAGAAGCGACTCTCATCGCTGAAGACGACACGTCTCCATTCGTCCCTCCATTCACGCCTGTCGCGACACCACTGGAGGCGGGCTGCACGATGTTGGGGCGTGAGCGGAAGACGGCCTAACGGTGTGCGGGACCGTAGCCCAGCTTCATGGAGACGGTTGCGAATGGTCCTCACCGATACCCCAGGAGCAACAGTGTCCCTAATTTGCTGGGAAGTGGCGGTGCGGTCCCCTACGGCACTGCGTAGGGTCCTACGGTCTTGGCGTGCATCCGTGCGTCGCTGCGGTCCGGTCCCAGGTCGACGGGCACGTGCACCTTCCGCCGACCACTGGCGACAACATCGATGTACTGTGGAGACCTCACGCCCCACGTGTTGAGCAATTCGGCGGTACGTCCACCCGGCCTCCCGCATGCCCACTATACGCCCTCGCTCAAAGTCCGTCAACTGCACATACGGTTCACGTCCACGCTGTCGCGGCATGCTACCAGTGTTAAAGACTGCGATGGAGCTCCGTATGCCACGGCAAACTGGCTGACACTGACGGCGGCGGTGCACAAATGCTGCGCAGCTAGCGCCATTCGACGGCCAACACCGCGGTTCCTGGTGTGTCCGCTGTGCCGTGCGTGTGATCATTGCTTGTACAGCCCTCTCGCAGTGTCCGGAGCAAGTATGGTGGGTCTGACACACCGGTGTCAATGTGTTCTTTTTTCCATTTCCAGGAGTGTATATAATCTGGCCTTGGTTCGAATTATAGTTCGCTCCTTTCTGTATGACGGACAGAAGATCGTTAGCATCAGGCGCGTCTGTACAGAGGTGTCCGTGGACTGCTGCGTCGGCTATGAGCCGCTTAGTGTGACGTCACTAACACTGCTGGGCGGCCTTGTTATCCCGGGGGTGTCGGTAGAGGTGCTGTCAGCACTCCTGCTTAAGCTGACGAAGGTGAAGAAGTCAAGAGAATCGGGCATCGAAAACCAATCCTAAGAATCGATATATCTCCACTACCGTGAGTGCATCGTCATTAAGGTAAAGTTCTGGTTCCGGATGAACGGTACGACCGTCGACTTCCATGTGATTATTGCAATAACTATGACCATAAACGAAATGATGGGCCTAATGTATAAAGCTATAAGTAAAGCAAAAATGAATTCTTTTACCGAATAGTTTTTGTAAAATCGTTTGAGAAAGATTGTACGGCGTGTGCGACGATTTTGTCTTCGCCGACCTGCCGAAAGGTGGCAAACGCTTGTGTGGCGCACCCTTCTGAACAAACAAATGAACTCGCACAGAGCTTCGGACGAAAACTGGCCACTGTGCATCGGCCACCGGATCACGCGCGACCTACATCTTATCCAGCCAAATGCCTTTTCACTGTTTGGCGATTTTAGTCGATTTTTCTATTGTATGATCACATATTTCAATATCTCCAATTTCAGCGTACTTGGAGTTACTGAAAGAAGGAACGTATTACTGTCTTCAGCCGTGAAACGATTTCCGAAGATCTAATTCAGTATATCGATCCACCTTGTGCTATCTCCGGTCACTGGGCGGCTAGGAAGATGATTCCGATCCGCTTACTGACTTTACTTAGGATAAATAGAGGACCAAAACTATTAGGATTTTTAGTCAGGTCGGTTGACAAAATTTTACTTCTAAATCATTGAACACTTCTCGCTTTATTCTCTTTGCACTCGTTTCGTCTTGATTCAGCATTCGTTTGTCAGCTAGAGTTTGACTTCGCATATATCTGGGGTACAGCTCTTTGCTTTCGTAGCAATTTGCTAGACGGCCATAGAACCACAGTAGATAGTTTGTATCGCTCACAACCTTGCTCGACGCTTTCTGGTCTGGGGCATACTGTACAGTATTTCTGGACTTCATCCATTTGGGCGCCACATCTTCGTCCCGAGACCTTAATATTTTGTGGTTACTCAGGCACTCTACAAATTTTTAAATGACATCATGTTCGCCAACTGCCTCAGTTTACACGTAAACAGTGTGCTAGAACATCAACTTGTAATGAT
This sequence comes from Schistocerca cancellata, assembly GCF_023864275.1. NCBI lineage: Eukaryota > Metazoa > Arthropoda > Insecta > Orthoptera > Acrididae > Schistocerca > Schistocerca cancellata. The sequence continues at coordinate 362,166,670 of NC_064627.1, read as the reverse complement.
TTGTAATTTACATTACTTCACGACGTACAGAGCTTCACACTCCTTTGATGTACGCAGATCGGACGATTTTAAAATCTGACATGTGCTGAAGCAAAATTTTTTATGGTAACTCTTGAAAATGGCCCTAAGGCTGAAACTGCAATGATGAAATAAATAATTTCTACGGTCAACCGCAAATATGTCATCTAAAAAACTCTACAGGACTGTGATTCCCGACCATGAGAAGTTACCCTGCAGTTCATTCCTTGTCGATCTTGCCAAGCAAAAACATTTTCGTATTTTACTTAACATTGTTGAAACGCCGGCCAGGGTGGCCGAGCGGTTCTAGGCGCTGCAGTCTGGAACCGCGCGACCGCTACGGTCGCAGGTTCGAATCCGGCTTCGGGCATGGATGTGTGTGATGTCCTTAGGTTAGTTAGGTATAAGTAGTTCTAAGTTCTAGGGGACTGATGACCTCAGAAGTTAAGTCTCATAGTGCTCAGAGCCATTTGAACCATTGTTGAAACACCTGTAGCCATTGATGCTGTAACAGCCTTATAACTGATGCGCTCTTCTAAGTTAGCTGATTCTGAAAATTCGGTTCTTTGGAGATCTAAGACGTGGCCCTGACGAATCAGTTCTCTGTCTGTATGAAGTAATTTTCAGAGAAGACGTTTGGAACAGTCTCACGCGAATCCCTGTCTCTGCCACCGGTTTTAATCGCATTACTTTACCATTCTGTGGTTACCAAATTAAAGCCCCCTCCCCTCCCTTACTGCTACAAAAGCATGATCTGAAAACTTACTCGCGCGGTTTTCTCCAAGTTGTCTCCGAAGTTCTCTGCCACTAAGATTCCTAGGGTCATGTGGTCACTAAAAGCTTCCAATAAAGATCTCGAAATAGGTGACTATAATGGTTTGAAGATGGACACGCGTATATAGAACTGTATTTATCTCTGTAACAGACGGGAAATATGTTTTTGTTTAATCGTAAATCTTTGGTCTACGAAGTACTGGATCAGTAGCCTGTGCATCATAATACGACTTGTGGTACTCAAAATTAAAGCAATCGCCAATGTTATCTTTCCATCAAAGTGAGATTCACGAGGAATACGAACGAGGCTACAATCGAGTGCACGAGGGGTTCAGGAGAGGAGCGTCTGACGGTCGGTTGCAACGGGATAACAGTTGCGCATGATCTGGGATTCTCCATGCGCACTTTCCGTGAGTCACTGGGATATTCCAAAGTCGGTCATATTTCCGGGCTGATGTGTAACGGACTGCTAGCTACGTCACGAAACTGATGCAATTACCGACGCACACTCGAATCTCAGCTGAAGATAGCAGGCGCGCGAAAACGGTTCACTCCGTCGAGTTCAGGAGGTACATCGACATCTGAGTGACTACTCTGCAATTCACATTTAAGTGCCTGACAGAGGGTTCTTCGAATCACTCTCCAGAGTATTTCTCTACCGTTCTACTTTCTAACAGCGCCTGGGAAAAATGAAAACTTAAATCTTTCTGTACGAGTTCTGATTTCTCTCATTTTATTATGATTAATGTTTCTCCCTGTTTAGGTTGGCGACAGCAAAGTATTTTCACATTCAGATGAGATAGTTAGTGTTGAAAATCTTTTCGGGTTTGCTGCCGGATCCTAAAATCAACTTGACTCGATATTTCGGCGATCCAACTGTTCGCCATCTTCAGGAATGCTGCTTCTGCTGATGAGTCCCGCTGAGAACTGACGCAAGATTGCAATTCAACGTCCTATATAGGCCACCGTTCAGTACACGGCGCGTGCGCCGCCCATCACGGTTTCTACCTTTCAAAACAGGGAGGTGGCGCCGCCCTTGGTGAAACATTGCTGGCAGCGATATATCGCAATCCATGCCGAACCGAAGAACGTTCAGTTTTGATGCGAGATAATACGGGATTCCACGTTTTGCTGAGAGGAAACCCATTGTCTCTGTTGATTAAATTATCAGCTAACCTAATTTCAATCGCCTCTTTATATACACTATCCCAAAATCCGGAAATGTTGGCAATCACAACAGTTTCCTCAAATTTCATTTTGTGTCCCTCATTTAGGCAGTGTTCTGCTACGGCCGATTTTTCCGGCTGTTGTAGCCTCGTGTGACGGTGATGTTCCACACACCTGTCATGCACTGTGCGAATAGAACGGCCAACGTAAGCTTTCCCACATTGACACGGGATTTTATACACTCCGCGTTTCCTAAGTCCCAAATCATCCTTCACAGAGCCGAGAAGAGCCCTAATCTTAGAAGGTGGACGAAACACACTCTTAATGTTAAAATTCCTTAAAATTCGTCCAATCTTAAACGATAAGCCTCCAGCATAAGGAAGAAAGGCCACAGACCTATGTTCCTCTTCGTACGCCTCCGGAGATGGTCCAAATTCCATTGCCCGACGAATCTGTTTCTCTGTATATCCATTTTCCTTAAATGGAGGACTTCGAGGCCATGGCACTGAGGACTTCAGCTTTGCAACCAGCGTGCTTTTGGAGATACGTGGACGATACGTTCTTCGTCTGGCCGCATGGACGTGATGCTCTTAACAGATTTTTGGACCACTTCAATTGTCTTCATCCCCATATCAAATTTACTATGGAGGTTGAAAATGATGGGATGCTTCCATTTTTAGACGTAATGGTTTATAAAAAACCAGATGGAACTTTGGGACACAGTGTTCACCGAAAGCCGACACATACAGATTGGTATCTGCACCCTAAGAGTTTTCATCCACCACACCAACGTAGTGGCGTCCTTAGGACTTTGGTACGGAGAGCCTATGCCATTTCCGACACAGACAGCTTAACCCAAGAACTTGAGCATTTGATGACTGTTTTTAAGGAAAATGGATATACAGAGAAACAGATTCGTCGGGCAATGGAATTTGGACCATCTCCGGAGGCGTACGAAGAGGAACATAGGTCTGTGGCCATTCTTCCTTATGCTGGAGGCTTATCGTTTAAGATTGGACGAATTTTAAGGAATTTTAACATTAAGAGTGTGTTTCGTCCACCTTCTAAGATTAGGGCTCTTCTCGGCTCTGTGAAGGATGATTTGGGACTTAGGAAACGCGGAGTGTATAAAATCCCGTGTCAATGTGGGAAAGCTTACGTTGGCCGTTCTATTCGCACAGTGCATGACAGGTGTGTGGAACATCACCGTCACACGAGGCTACAACAGCCGGAAAAATCGGCCGTAGCAGAACACTGCCTAAATGAGGGACACAAAATGAAATTTGAGGAAACTGTTGTGATTGCCAACATTTCCGGATTTTGGGATAGTGTATATAAAGAGGCGATTGAAATTAGGTTAGCTGATAATTTAATCAACAGAGACAATGGGTTTCCTCTCAGCAAAACGTGGAATCCCGTATTATCTCGCATCAAAACTGAACGTTCTTCGGTTCGGCATGGATTGCGATATATCGCTGCCAGCAATGTTTCACCAAGGGCGGCGCCACCTCCCTGTTTTGAAAGGTAGAAACCGTGATGGGCGGCGCACGCGCCGTGTACTGAACGGGGCCTATATAGGACGTTGAATTGCAATCTTGCGTCAGTTCTCAGCGGGACTCATCAGCAGAAGCAGCATTCCTGAAGATGGCGAACAGTTGGATCGCCGAAATATCGAGTCAAGTTGATTTTAGGATCCGGCAGCAAACCCGAAAAGATTTTCAAGACTTATTACGCCGGGAAAGCTTACGTAATCACATCGAGATAGTTAGTGTTCGAAATTTCGTGAAAAGATCTCGCCGCAACAAAAATAGCCTTCGTTCCAATGATTGCCACCCCATCTCGCTTATCAATCCGTGACACTCTCTCCCCTATTTCGCGTTAATGGGAAACAAGCTGCCTTTCTTTGAACTTTTTCGATGTCCTCCGTGAATCCGATCTGGTAAGGATCCCATACAGCGCAGTAGTACTCTAGCAGAGGACGAACAAGCACAGTGTAGGCTAGGCAATCTGTGTAGTAGACCTATTGCATCTTCTAAGCGTTCTATCAGCAAAACACAGACTTCGGTTTTGCTTTCTTACAACGTTATCTATGTAATCGTTCCAGTTGAAGTTCTACGTAATTGTAATTCCTAGGTATTTAGTCGAATTGACAGCCTTTAAATTTGTGTGACATGGCGTATCACCGAAATTTAACGGTTTTGTTTTCTTGCATGTTATAGACGGCACAGGCAAATTCTAAACGAGAAAAAGATGATAGGGAGAAAGATAAGAGCGATTAAAAAAGTCAATATGACAATGTAAATGACGCGACAGAGTGTTAGAAATAAAAAAATACATTTAAATCAATTAAATTAATAAATATAATTATGAAAATCTGAACCTACGATCTTCTACACAAGTTTATACGCTAGCCACTGCGCTAAGCTACTTTGCTGCGTAACGTTACGTTTATGACTATGGTGCCCCAGTACCAACGATGAATTGCATGCAGCCGTAAAAAATCCGGCTTCGCGTAACGTCGTGCGAAGGCTATCTAATATAAGCTGTGTGGTCACAGTAACCATATATATGACGCTGAATCCCGTCTTGTGCGGAAGTATCCAGTAGTGTATCGTTAGTGCAATGTATGAATTGCGTTTATATCGTTAGCAGCACATTGTGTGTGTGTGTGTGTGTGTGTGTGTGTGTGTGTGTGTGTGTGTGTGTGTTGTTTTCGGTGTGGTGATCACGTGTGATGAAATACGAAATAAGAGGCCACACCCAGGATTCGGGATGTAAACACATCAAGAAAGAAAGCCGGGCAAGGTGAACTGACCTACTGTGGGAGTTTGGTAGTGACGAACTGCTCGGGCATGACGCTGAGCGCTCTGACTCGAGGGATCCAGCGCGTGAAGTGTCATCAAGAAATTTAATCGGACTGTATATGCTAATGAAAGCATCATCTGCAAACAGTCTATGAAGGCTGCTCAGGTTATCCCCTAAATCTTTTATGTAGATTAGGAACAGCAGACGCCGTTTAATACTTCCTCCACTTCTGTTTTAGTCGACGTTTTTCCGTAGATCACTACGTACTCTGACCTTTCTGACAGGAATCACGAATCCAGGAGCGCAATTGTAGCGCTATAGCCACTCAGTTCGATCGTCTTGTAAGAAACGGTGTCAACAGCTTCTGGAAATCTAGAAATATAGAATCAATTTGAGATCCCCTGTCAATAGCGCTCACCACTTCGTGCGAATAAAGAGCTAGTTCTGTTTCACAAGAATGATATTTTATGAGCCGTTCTGTGAGTAAATAGACCGTTACCTTCGAGGTAATTCACAATGTTCGAACAGAGTATGCGTTCCAAAATCCTACTGCAAACCAACTTTGATTATATGGCTCTGTAATTCAGCGGATTACTCCTATTTTCTTTCTTGAGTATTGGCGTGACCTGTGCAACTTTTCAGCTTTTTTGGTATGGATCTTTCGTCGAGGGAGCGATTGTATAAGTATATGACTGCTAATTATGGGGCAGTTCCGCATGTTGTTGCCTCCTTAATCTGCGAATACATACATACTCTGCAAGCTATAGCACGCTGCATGGCATAGTGTCAGGAGCGAATGTAGTGGCAAAAAAAATGGTTCAAATGGCTCTGAGCAGTGTGGGACTTAACATCTGAGGTCATCAGACCCCTAGAACTTAGAACTACTTAAACCTAACTAACCTAAGGACATCACACACATCCATGCCCGAGGCAGGATTCGAACCTGCGACCGTAGCAGTCGCGCGGTTTCTTACTGAAGTGCCTAGAACCGCTCGGCCACCGCGGCCGGCTGCTGAGCCCTAGCCAACATGCTCCCTACACTAACGAATTTCCTCGACGATGGCGATGGTTGAAGTGAGATGCATTTAACAGAATTTCATGCATACTGATTAGCCTGATTTAATCCTAGCAAAGTGGTTTTGACAGACACACGTATACAGGTAGCAGTCGCTAGGTGTGTAGCCATCTGCCTAGGAGTGAGATATCTGTTCCTTTTCGCCACTGGGGCTACCTATCGATCCTCTTGCAGTGTGGTGGTTCACCTAAGACCACCGGCGTGCTTTCTCATAGCACTTCCACCTTAAGGTGCCTTTTCCCAATCGCAAGGTGACACTTTTGGACTCACCCATTACTGTGGCCACAGTAATGACACTTTGTCCGGCTTCGAGCCTTCGAACTGTTCTTCCACGATCGTGAGCGCTCAAATGATCCCTAGCAGACATGTTGCTATACCACACGGGATGTCGCACTAATCGGTTCTACAACAACGTTCATCAAACACCATACTGCATGAACTATCGAATGCATATAGTGTGTCTGTGCGTAGACTTTGCTGCAGTTAACATGGCCCGCCCTCTAATTTCCTTTTACTATCATTGGTTGGGTGTTCTGTAGCAATTATCGGTTGTTCCATAGCCATTGGCAGTTGTTCTTTGGCATGTGTCAAGCAGTGTATTTAGTACACAGATTGTAAACAAAAAATAGAAGCATAATTCATTGATTTAGTAAACAACAAGTAAAGTACATCTCGTGAAGATAAACTGAAAGAAGATTTCAATAAACTGTCTAGAATTAATGCCAATACCGCACGTTTGCGTATGTCAGTCTTCCTCTTATTTTTTTTCTTAATGGAGCATTTTCGCCTTCTGTCTTGCCTTCCACCAGCTTCCTGTCGTGTGTTGGTTCCACCCGTGTACTCACTAACCGTGAGGTGTCTGTAATGTCAGTGGATAAATGGCCAGCCCATCCTCAAATGGCTGGTTCAAATGGCTCTGAGCACTATGGGACTTAACATCTGTGGTCATCAGTCCCCTAGAACTTAGAACTACTTAAACCTAACTAACCTAAGGACAACACACACATCCATTCCCGAGGCAGGATTCGAACCTGCGACCGTAGCAGTCACGCGGTTCCGGACTGAGCGCCTAGAACCGCGAGACCACCGCGGCCGGCCCAGCCCATCCTCCCTCAAGAAGCCAAACCAGAGAAGATAGTGATCTAAGTCGTCCCGAGGGTTCAGACGGGGACTTTGGACAGGCCAGTCCACTTCAGGAAGATTGTGACCTCAAACCGTTGGCTCACGTATACTCTTTTGTGAAACTGTGCATCGTCATGCTGATACAAAGAATAGTCGTCTCTGAACTGTTCCTCTTCTGCACGCAGTACACATTGCAACAAAATGTGTTCATATTCTTCTCCATTTAGCGTTTTCTTAAGCCTAATAAGGAATGCGCACCATAATCACGAACCCTTCCCCCAACCACCTCTAGTGTTCCTTATCAAAAAATGGTTCAAATAGCTCTGAGCACTATGCGACTTAACTTCTGAGGTCATCAGTCGCGTAGAACTTAGAACTAATTAAACCTAACTAACCTAAGGACATGACACACATCCATGCCCGAGGCAGGATTCGAACCTGCGACCGGAGCGATCGCTCGGTTCCAGACTGTAGCGCCTAGAACCGCAAGGCCACTCCGGCCGGCGTGTTCCTTATCATTGACTTAGGAAATGTGTAACTTATGAGGAACTGCTCGATTATTGTATCCCATTCTTTTTAACTCTGTACACACAGACATAGTGCTAGCAGGACTGGAGACAGCACTTTGGAACCTGCAGGTGATTCTTCCACTTAATGGGTGAGATTTTTTACAGCCAACCTCTGCAGTTCTGGACGGCCTGTCTGTCAGCACAAGAGTGCTGCATGCTCTTGGTTTAGCTGTGACTGCTTCACATTCCACTTCACAATCACATCACCAACAGTCGACTTGGGTAGCTTTAGAGTGATTGAAATGTCACGGATGAATTTGTTATTCAGGTCCACGTTCGAAGGCACTGTGAGAGGTCTATCCAGCATCTCACTTGCTCTCACTATACATCACGTTTACTTGCTATGGTAATATATTCTTAACACATGACTCATATTCTATAACCAGTCTTCATTATGACAATAATCAACACTACAGAAAGAGGAGAAACATGTCACTGAATAGACGGACAGTTCATAATTTTGTGAAAAAAATGGAGAGGGTGGGGGAGTGGGGAGGGGGGGGGGGGGCGCGAGTGAGATTTGAACACGGGCCCTCTGCTTTGTAGTCCAATACCGTGATCACATTACCACGACGCTGTGGCTCTTCGATTTTGCTCGATGTTGCACATCTTGGTCTTGAACCGTTCGCTGTTTCTGTTTTGCTTCTTTTTTCACAGTTCAGTACACCTTCTTCCTGTTTTCGTGCTTGATCTGTGTTCAGTTTTGGACGGGCTATCTCCTGGCTTATCTTACCAGTAAATATGAGGGGGCTGTAATGAGGAGTTTCCGTTGTCAGTAACAACTTATCTTTTCCCATGCATTCTTGTTCCATTCGTTCTTTGTTGGGGGTCGAAGATAGAAGCTCATATTTCAATGCTTTGCCATAAAGTTTCCCCTAAATCTTTATTTTAGACAGAGGAATTATATCTTTAGGTGAGATATTCTCGCGAACTGTGTTGAATGTTACTTTCAGGGGTTTTCATCGAAGAATTGTCGCCACATTGTTGGAGCTGTGGCGATTTACCCCGAAACACCCGCAGGGATTTGTCCTATTTCTCCATTTCCCGACAAATGCGACATTGTTGAATTGGGGGGCCAACTAGAACAATTACGCGAAAGTCATATTTAAATGCAGTAGTGTCAATGAGTAATTCGTTGTTTCTTACTTTCAAGCCCTGCATTATACACTGTTCAAGTAAAACATTAGAAAAGTTACATTTAAGTAGTATTTACCTTATCTTTTCACCTCTCGAGCGAACTGCTGGGACAAACTTTTGTGGAACAATATGTTATAACAAGCTGAACCTGCCGCTTGGTGATAAACTGTTGAATCGATGGTAGCCAATTCACAAACTAGGAACAGGATTTTACCCCACGAGAGAGTTGATCCCCATCCACCCTACAAGAAATCTTGTACTTTGGATTATGTGTATAACCGTTTTCTCCGAATTATTAAGTGTATCATCGATGGGAGGAATCAAGTAGATACAACCGACATCTCAGCCTATTTCCTGTTAGTGTACTAAGGATCACCTTGCAAAGAAGTTGGTGATATTCGATGCAGAACCTTACTCCATTCTGAAAGCACATGGGCGGGGGTAATTCAGGGTAATGAGAAGGATGACTCGGTAGGCAGCGATGCTAGTGAGGAATACATTTTGATGGAGTCTGTCATTCCACTGTGCACACCATTACTTCACAGCTATGGAAGAAGAAAGAATAATTTTTTTCTTTTCTTTATATTTTAAAATTTTGGAACAAATATTTTTTGTTTTTAATGAATGGGTCCCATAAATGCTTTAAATTTTCAATTAAACTTAACCCAAAATATAAGTCTTAGTAGTAGATGTGTCTTACCTCAGTGATTGTCAGTCTCAGTTTTTTCAGGTTGGGAACCCTACATACACTTCAATATCTCTTTAAGAACTATGTTGTGAGTAAAAATCAACAACAATTATTAACGAAATTTGTATCAAAATTTTCTGTGGTGGTCATAAAGTTCCCTCTGTCCCCTTCCCCGTTGGTAGTACATCTTACTGAAATTGCATTGGTATTGCTAAGACTGCGATTAAAGATATTTTCACGTTTTGTATCACATTCACACATCAGTACCGCTTTGAAAAGCATGTTAATACAAATCAACAACACTATAAAGAATTTTGTTTCCTTTAAATTTTATTTAGGCTGGACACTAATTAATCCACCCTTGGTTATACACGCTAGTAAAAGTTTGTTGGTATTGCAAGGATTACAGGCACAGGGAAACAGTGGTGTAAAATAATGATATGGCGCACATCCGATATCACATAATTGGAATGAGTAAGCAATGTGCGCATCAGCTCATGGTGGCTTTCAGCGCGCATTTTTCTTGTACGGCGTTTATACGGGGAAAAGGGGTAGCAGAAAGTTTGATAATTGTAATAACCTACCCTCTGCTTCAAAAACAATGAGACTGGTGCCGAAACTGTTTCAAAGTTTTGCTTGCTATCCTGGCCCCTTTTCAAATTATTAGGGAGGATAATTTAATATAGTACATTAGGGAGGCTCCTAGTTTGTCTTTTTTTGTAGGTGATCAACCAGTCACACCCTTCTGAAATATTATGTGTTACGATTGTTACTTTCATTTTAGCAATTTTAGTCCAGGACTGAAGGCTTTCTTTACGCACCTGCATGATGACGGCTCTGTCTATTTGTGCCTCTACGGCAAGTGACCTCAACCGTTTTATCACTATTTTTCTTTTTTTTTGTTTCAGTGAGGATCACGAGGATAAACGTGATTACCTGCGTCTGCACAAAGCACTAGTATTTCTTTCTTTAAAGGCATTGCAGTTACCGTAGTCAAATGGAAAAAGTGTCGAAGTGTGAGGCCTTGGAATTTATTGAATACGTTGCACAACTTCGACAGGGCAAGATGTTTGACAGTTTAATTGGAAAAATTTTGAACAAGTCACGTCAAATATCTAACAAGGGAAATTTATGCTCAGAACCGCACGAAAATGTTCTCAGAATATGGGCAGTTCTTCCCCAAAACAATAGTCTAAGCCATTCGCATGCGAAACTGTGCGTGTTATGACAAGAGACGTCTGAATGTTCACATATGTAAGAGGGCACATTTGGTAGCACAAAGAAACAAAAAAATATTACTCTAACAAGACCAAAGAAAACACACTGAAGACCATGATAAATAGTATTTTCAATGTCTTAGTCTGTTCTTCTTTAGTGAATATAAACTCAGCCGGAGAAGGATAATTGACTTTGTAAGAATACAGTATGGAAAACCACAAGTAAAGTTACACGATCATCATTTCATCAGCAGAATTCACTCTGTGCTGTACGGTCAACTTTCTGCACCGAAGCACAAGCTTATGTTACAATACGCTTGGCAAATGGCTGGTTACGACATTGACATACCAATATCATCGTTTGTAAATGTAATTACTGTGGCGTTTCGTATTAGATTGATCAATGCAGAAGTGATGTTGCATGTGAGAAAGTAATTTTTGTCTGAGGTGCAAATTAATTTGTTCCACTTCGCTCCGAACACTTCATTGAAATTCCACAACTGCATTCTGAAAACAGAAGAACTGGACAACACTATCAGGCCAGCAGACAAAGTTCATTGTTCAGATAGCGTAATTATTTTAAGCAGAGGGAAATATAGCAATAAGCAACGACATTGAAGTACGTGCGCTTTTGCTCCTACTATATCGATATTTGGTTTCTTTGCTTTACCAAAGTTTCTCTCTTAGACCGTGATGGGTTGATAACACAAATGACTATCGTGGTAAGCGCAGTTTTGCATGGGAATGGCTCATACAACCGTTTTTAGAATGAGCTGGATATGTTCTGAGAATTCTTTCGTGCGGTTCAGAGCGGTTGAGCTTTCTAAGCGAAACGTTACGGAACAGCATGAAATGGACTGAGCTAATGTCAGTCGTAAGGAAAGCAATTATCCGGGTACAGTGCATCGGGAGAGATCTGGGAAAGTGTGGTACACCGCACACCTGCACTATCCGATCAAAAGTGTCCGGATACCCCTACTTAATGCGGAATTGTCCGCTAGATGTCACGAGAGACAGACGTGACAGTATAGAACTAGGCGGGGAAGATTGTGTTGTCAGTCGAGAGACACTAACAGCAAGATGGATGTGAACTATGTTACAACAAAGGATTTCAAAGAGCCAAAACTTAAAAAAAACTAAAAACATATGTTTTTTGATAGAGCTCAAGGAAAACAGTCTGACTGTGAAACTTTTGCGTTCATTTATTGCATCTTATGTGACAAACTATACACAACAAAAAAAGTTTTGATCACCCCGGTTCCCAGAACTCCTGAAGATAGACGTTGGCTGTGTATCACAGAGACAGTCCCTCTGACTGTTCAGAGATGCCACTAAACCCGCCCTAAGATGTAAAAAAACCTTCCACCAGGAAGGGGGTATGTGGCTCATGTTGTCACCCACCAACCACTCCGAGGCATCTACGCCAAATCGCTGTTGAGGAATGGGACAATCTGAACCAACAGTGCCTTGATGAACTTGTGGATAGTATGCCACGACGAATACAGGCATGCATCAATGCAAGAGGACGTGCTACTGGGTATTAGTGGTAGCGGTGTGTACAGCAATATGGACCACCACCTCTGAAGGTCTCGGTGTATGGCGATACAACATGCAATGTGTGGTTTTCATGAACGATAAGAAGGTCGGAAATGATGTTTATGTTGATCTCCATTCCAATTTTCTGTACAGGTTCCACAACTCTCGGAGCCGAGGTGGTGTAAAACTTTTTTTGATGTGTGTATAATACAACATCGCTTTCGTTTACTTCGAGACACCTGGACACTTCCCTTGTTGAGAGCCCTTCCTGGCACAAAGTAACAATGAGGACGCGATCGAACCGCGGTATCGACCGTCTAGGCATGATTGAACTACAGACAATAAGAGCCATGTACCTCATTACTGGTGGAATGACTGGAACTGATCGGCTGTCGACCCCCTCCATTTAATAGGCGCTGCTCATGCATGGTTGGTTACATCTTTGGGCGAGTTTAGTGACATCTCTGAACAGTCAAAGGGACTGTGTCTGTGATACAGTATCCACAGTCAAAGTCTATCTTCACGAGTTCTGCCAACTGGGGTGATGCAGAACTTTTTTGATTATGTATTTTTATCATTTCTTTAGGAATTAATCACGTTGACATTCATAGGATCATCTAAATCGGGCCGGGGAGCATACCTCACTCACACAGCAGGATTACAAGTTAGATGCGTCCATAAGAAATTACTATCATATGACACACTTACCGTCGCCAAAGTCATTTACGACACGTCAGACGAGTTTTCTGGTGGAAGATTTGGTTAACTTGTTGCCTTTTCATCACGTGTTTGCGGTTCCCTAATATAGTAGTTGTGCGGAATCAGTTTTCATTATAGGTCCCTTCTTTACACCATGTCACAGACACAAATTTGACACACACGTCAGTGACCGGACGGACAGTTAATACACTCCTGGAAATGGAAAAAAGAACACATTAACACTGGTGTGTCAGACCCACCATACTTGCTCCGGACACTGCGAGAGGGCTGTACAAGCAATGATCACACGCACGGCACAGCGGACACACCAGGAACCGCGGTGTTGGCCGTCGAATGGCGCTAACTGCGCAGCATTTGTGCACCGCCGCCGTCAGTGTCAGCCAGTTTGCCGTGGCATACGGAGCTCCATCGCAGTCTTTAACACTGGTAGCATGCCGCGACAGCGTGGACGTGAACCGTATGAGCAGTTGACGGACTTTGAGCGAGGGCGTATAGTGGGCATGCGGGAGGCCGGGTGGACGTACCGCCGAATTGCTCAACACGTGGGGCGTGAGGTCTCCACAGTACATCGATGTTGTCGCCAGTGGTCGGCGGAAGGTGCACGTGCCCGTCGACCTGGGACCGGACCGCAGCGACGCACGGATGCACGCCAAGACCGTAGGATCCTACGCAGTGCCGTAGGGGACCGCACCGCCACTTCCCAGCAAATTAGGGACACTGTTGCTCCTGGGGTATCGGCGAGGACCATTCGCAACCGTCTCCATGAAGCTGGGCTACGGTCCCGCACACCGTTAGGCCGTCTTCCGCTCACGCCCCAACATCGTGCAGCCCGCCTCCAGTGGTGTCGCGACAGGCGTGAATGAAGGGACGAATGGAGACGTGTCGTCTTCAGCGATGAGAGTCGCTTCTGCCTTGGTGCCAATGATGGTCGTATGCGTGTTTGGCGCCGTGCAGGTGAGCGCCACAATCAGGACTGCATACGACCGAGGCACACAGGGCCAACACCCGGCATCATGGGGTGGGGAGCGATCTCCTACACTGGCCGTACACCACTGGTGATCGTCGAGGGGACACTGAATAGTGCACGGTACATCCAAACCGTCATCGAACCCATCGTTCTACCATTCCTAGACCGGCAAGGGAACTTGCTGTTCCAACAGGACAATGCACGTCCGCGTGTATCCCGTGCCACCCAACGTGCTCTAGAAGGTGTAAGTCAACTACCCTGGCCAGCAAGATCTCCGGATCTGTCCCCAATTGAGCATGTTTGGGACTGGATGAAGCGTCGTCTCACGCGGTCTGCACGTCCAGCACGAACGCTGGTCCAACTGAGGCGCCAGGTGGAAATGGCATGGCAAGCCGTTCCACAGGACTACTTCCAGCATCTCTACGATCGTCTCCATGGGAGAATAGCAGCCTGCATTGCTGCGAAAGGTGGATATACACTGTACTAGTGCCGACATTGTGCATGCTCTGTTGCCTGTATCTATGTGCCTGTGATTCTGTCAGTGTGATCATGTGATGTATCTGACCCCAGGAATGTGTCAATAAAGTTTCCCCTTCCTGGGACAATGAATTCACGGTGTTCTTATTTCAATTTCCAGGAGTGTAATTTCGTGGGGAAAAAAAATGGACAAGGGAAATTTGAACAAGGGTGTACAACACTGTGGCTCTTCGGGTTTGCTCGGTGTTGCACATCTTGAGGTCGGACCATTCACTGTTTATATTTTGCTTCTTTTTTCACAGTTCAGTCACATCTTCTTCCTGTTTCCATGCTTGATCTGCGTTCACTTTTTGACAGGCTATTCACTGGGCCATCTTACCACTATATCTGAGGGGGGCAGTGCGATGGGGAGTTCCCTTGTGAGAAGGAATCACGTGCCAGAGAAAGAAAACAGCGTGCTACATAAACAAAAGGAAGTAAGCTAGATTTCACTAGATGAGTGCCAAAAAAAGGGATAAAAACAGATGAAACAGCCAGTTGATTATTCTTCAGAGTCGGATTCAGACTTCTCACGTTAAGACAGTAGCTATGATAGAGATAAGTATTTACCATTATTTGAAGAAATATCTGAAGAAGAAGAATAAGAGCCCTGGACTTCAAGAAAGAATTAGAGGACCTAGCAAAGTAAAATTTACAAAGTATGTAGACAGCTTAATCTCAGTAATTGAACTCTTTTTGGATTACAGTACCTTGCTAATCCTCCTGTTGCGGAGAAGCAGGTATTATTTTTGTACCAGTACTTTTATTTACTGGACATTTCATTTCAATGTTGTTTTGGCTAACTTGAATGCAATACAACAATGTTGCAGTGTTGTTTCATGTGTTTTTACTATGGAGTCATCCATTTTTATCCATGTTTATCTCAAATGGGCAAACACACCTCATTGACCACAATATTACAAAAACTGAAAATTTTGGGGCTTTACCCCCACCTACACTACTTGCTGAATACACAGGCAGCCTATCTTTTATTTGTAGTCAAGGTCAATACTTATTCCACTTGAGGATTAAAACGTTTCAGCCACATGTAGATTTTGAGGTATTCTTCTGCTCAAATCTCAAACAGCTTTGACACTGTTTCAAATTTCAGTAGCAAGAAGGTCTTACGTATCATATAAGAAGGAGGACATCTATTAGCGCATATCATGATTCAACAATGGCATTAGCATGGCTATTGAGACTGCGGTCTATAGTTCAGCATTTGTGTTGGTAGGGATCCCATGAATGTCATCTGAATGTGGAATCAGTGGATTCAGGAAAGCCATACTCAATGCCATACGGGATCATAGAGGTCCCATACAACTAGCGCCTGACAAAACAAACATATTGTTCACTCGTTCATGCAGGATTGTGCAGCCATGTCATGTAGTTTGAATCGGGAAATGGGCTGGTTTGTGGCGATACAAGTATTCATAAGGACTGAGCAACATCTGGAGTATCACAGAATGGCAGCACGGTGATGATTGTTGTGGATTCCCTTGATGTGGTAGCAGAGATAGTGGAGCACTCAATAACAACACTGGGCACAAGATTTTTACTATGGTGTCTTTCCACATGTGTAGCCATTTTGATCGTACAAGTGAGGATGACAGGGGCAGACTTGTCAGAGCGATCGGTACAGCCCCTGATCCCAGGCTCACTAGTGGAAGCCAGAGTATATACGAGTCACACTCAGGTTGGAAGTACTTTATTTGTTTCTTAGGCTCAGCATATGTCAGAGCTCCATTGCCCACATCCAGTAGATGAGGTATTGGTGTCGAATCCACTGTCATTGTTGGTGATGAGTTTCCACATCCTCATCTACAGCTGGCTTGGCTCAGCTCACGTCAAGACTGGTATGACCTTGTGAGATCTACCTAACAGGTAGCAGAGTTGGGTGAGATTCTGGCATTGCAGACTGGCCTAGTTACACTGCATTCAGGGTGTGTCAGTGGCATTCCACAGTGGTGGCCAGTGACAGGAGCAATGGCAGCTTGTGAGCAAACCGTGGATCCCAGCAGCTGCACCTGGCAACAGTAGCCATTAAAGAGTTGTTGGCTATAAGGGTACTAGGTTGACCTTCAGCCCATTGGAGCGAGCTGATACTGGTCTGTATAGCAGGTGGTCCTGTAGGATGATGGACAATGATTACTGCACCAGTGGACAGTGGTGATGCTTCGCTGGTCCATGCAGTGGCAGCCCACTGTGCAGCAGTTGGCAGTTCAATGCCTTTTCTAGCTCGGCAGCAAATACTGGTTGCCAACTGATCATATCAACATATTGAGGCCAGGCATGGTGGTGAAATGCTGTGCAAGTATAGCAGAGGTGGCTTGTGCTGGCCAGTGCCACTACAATGAGTCCCATTTATTTTTACAGCATCATGTTGGACATATCTGTGCATGGAAATGCCAAGGAGAGTGACTGTTGACAGATGGCATTCATTATCGTTATACAGGCCCAGCACTTGGCATGATGCTACAGGGTGTTGTT
Organism: Schistocerca cancellata; assembly: GCF_023864275.1. NCBI lineage: Eukaryota > Metazoa > Arthropoda > Insecta > Orthoptera > Acrididae > Schistocerca > Schistocerca cancellata. Next base: position 362,149,869 of record NC_064627.1, on the reverse strand, counting down.
GGGTGCACAACACCGTCACCTCTGGTTCGTGTAGCCAGTAATTTGGATGGCAGATGTCGGATTTCTGATGTGTTAAGGCATCTGGGTGTGCACTATTTTCAAAATTTTCATAACATCTTTCAACAGAATGAAACAAGACCGTATAATGCTCATGCTGTCCTGACCTACCTTTTTAGCAGGTGTTGCCCTGTCCAGCACAATCTCCAGATCTCTCAAGCATTTAAACATAAATAATGGGCTCTAGCTACACTAACGATGAACACAGGCTTAGAGGCGAAATAACCTGAAATAACATATCCAAGGTAAGTTTCACTCAATGCCCAGCCAGCTTAGAGCCAACGTTGCTGCAAGAGGTGGCAGATCTAGGTATAAATTTTGGATCTTATATACAGAAAAATCACCTAAAAATTTATTAATGTTTTGGTCCTGCATTACTGCATATGCATGATAAGTAGTTTCTGATAAGTAATTCACCATAGCTATTATGATCAGAACAGTAACTGTTCCTTCAGACATGCATGCATGTCTGAAGGACATTGTAAGGTGAAGATACAGATGCCGTATGAACACAGATATTGTAACTATCAATGAAAATAAGTAACATTTCATTTTTTGCCATCCTTTCTAGTACTCCCTTTTTAATGGAGAGCATTGTATTTTTACAAGTCACCTCCTTCCCACACTGCCCCCACCCTCCTGTAAGTGTTATTGTTGTCATAATCCTACAGTATTTTTCCCTAGTTAGCAAGCCAGATGTGTACTAACTTAAGTTAATATTTCTCAAACTTTTCCAGCGTTATGCTTACATGTCTCCCCCTTTGCACTTCCATCCCAACCCTTCTTCCTTAGGAGCACTCTTGGTATCTTAGTCCCCCTGTAAATTTTTTTTTAGACAGAAAAATCATATGTACACCAAATTTAGTTTAAATTGCTACAAGTGTTCCAAAGCTATATTTTATGTCATGACTACCTAATGCCACATCCGCCCATAGGACTTGAATGCCACTGAGATTGTCGCCAGTCAGTCCAGTAACCCTGAATTTTTGTGATTCGACAGTAATCCGGTTATTTCAAATATTTTTTACACGTTGCCATCTTCACATCCACACTTCACTCATAATGATGCTAGGGGTGTTTCACCTCAACAGTGTATTTTTCCAGATAGTTAAATTTCTTTTTATTCATATCAAGAGTATTAATTAAAAGGGAGGTAACAAAATGCCTAACAGTTATAAACATGCATGCATTGACCATAGACATTAACACATTAAATATGGAAACAGAGAAATATGACATCAATTAAATCACTTTCGCCCATTAAATCACTTTTACACATTAGAGTTAGCATACAGTTGTAAGTATTTGTACATGAATAGACAATCATAAGTACATTTAAGGATACATGAACTAACAAATATTAAATTAACTTGTTTTTGCCCCAAAAACAGGCTACTTCCAAGGCATTAGTAGGCCAGCATTAGATCTTCTTCAGTGTATGATGATGGGCACAAATGGGAGTTGCACAGGTAAGACATTGTCTGCTCCTGCCCACACCCACAAATTGAGGCTCGACTAACATAACTCAGCTTTTCAAGATTTACTTTATACTTCCCAACATCAGTTTGCAATCTGTAGAGGTACTTCCTAGTACACCATTTCTCATTGTGACCAGGAGGTAGTTGTTCTTCAGGTTTTCTCCTGCCTAGAGGAGCATTCTTTGCTCTCTTTTTCCGATTGCCCGGTCTTTAGGATGTTTGTTGTTGTTGACATAGACTCTTACAAAACTTTTCCTGCATTCAAAAGTTGACTGTGCTGATGAGAGGCCAAACAATGGGTGAATATCAGATTTCAAAGGTCTATGTCCTTCTGCTTGGAGAGCTGCTTCATACCTGATGTCAGGCAGTTTTTCCAGGTTGTGCCTTCATGTCACCCCCTTTCCGTCCCACCTTCCACAATTATGGACACTATGGGTGTTGTGACTCGCTGATCATTCAAAGCGCCGCCGCGCAATTACGTGCGTCCTCTACGTGCGGCGCTGTCTGCCAGCCATGCAGCAGCTGCGCCACCTATGCGGCCAGCCGAGCAGCGGCCGCTAGACTGGGACTCAGTGCTCATTCGAATGCTAACGTGTACACAGGTCTTGCTTGTCAACTTACTCTGTGACTTATATGTGTTGTGTCGTTCTGAAATATGTGTTAAACTTGACGTTATAACAATTGGCGACGAGGATGGGATTTTTCCTTTTCACCGTTGACCCACAGGGTTCCATGGCTACTGTCGAGCAACTACTGCAAAATCTCCTTGAACAGCAAACGCTTCTAACAGCGGCGATTCGCGATTTCGAAGCGGCGTCAAATGCGGGGCGTTTCTCGTCGTTGGCTATACCTCCTTTTCCTCCTTACGACGAGACGGCGGAAGACTGGTCTGATTATGAAAAACGTCTTCGACAGCACTTCTTGGCATTTCATGTCACGGACGAACAATCATGTAAGTCTCTGTTCCTTTCCTGGATTTCACCTCAAATGTATCGGTTGTTGTCGCAATTGGCTCCTTTGAAGGATCCTGCGTCTTTGTCCTTTGCTGAAATGTGCTCACTTCTATTTTCAAAAGCAAACGCATGTGGTAGCCTCTCGTGTTGCCTTTTATCCTTGTCAAAAACAGCCACATCAATCCTATCGCGCTTGGGCTGCTGAACTTCACGGCCTCAGTCGAAAGTGTCAATTTGTTACTGACGTTCACAAAGAATCCTATGCCGGTTCCATGATACGGGATGCTATTATCCGGTCGGCGCCCGACAAAGAAGTTCGGCAACGTGCCCTTCAGTTGGCGAATCCGACTCTAGATGTTCTCTCCATTGCGCAGTCTTTTGAAATTTCTCGCGCCGCTGGGGCGCAAATAGAGGCGTGGGGTGGTGTCGGGGAAATAAAACTTCTGTGCGCTGTTGACGACGCGTGCGGCGCGTCCCCGCCGGCCGACGTGGCCGCAGTGCGCTCCCACGCGCAGCCTCGGCCTAGCCGTAAACAACCCGCTAAGAAACTGCAGCAAAACCCCCGGCAACTTCCTTCATGTCCGCTGTGTTTTACGAAACATTCACGCGAGGATTGTCCCCAACGTTGGGCTGTGTGTAACAATTGCAAAAAGAAAGGTCATGTCTTCCGTTTGCAAATCCGACCGCATACATGATGTTCATGAACATGACGCTGATTCTGTGTTGTCTGTCAAATCAAATGTTCAAATGTGTGTGAAATCTTATGGGATTTAACTGCAAAGGTCATCAGTCCCTAAGCTTACACACTACTTAACCTAAATTATCCTAATGACAAACACACAAACACCCATGCCCGAGGGAGGACTCGAACCTCCGCCGGGACCAGCCGCACAGTCCATGACTGCAGCGCATTAGACCGCTCGGCTAATACCACGCGGCTGTTGTCTGTCAATTGCACTTCTTCCCTTTCGGGGAAGTTATTCCTCACTGTCCAAATCCTTGGTCGAGATGTCCGCATGCAAGTGGATACCGGTTCTGCTACCACTATAATTCTCAGACGCATCTTCAGTTGGGTTCTCCACTCCTGTCACTCGGCAATTACGGACGTACAATAAACAGAACATTTCTCTCTTGGGACAGTTTAATGCTGAGGTATCTTACAAATCCGCCGTTCGCACTGTTCCCATATTTGTGGTCGACCAGAGCAACGCAGAAAATCTTTTTGGTTTCGATGCCTTTCGCGTTTTTGGGTTCTCTATAGATGACTCTGTCAATATTGTCTCTGATGCTATTCCTTATGCTCAACTGGATTCCTTGTCGACGACATTTTCGTCCCTTTTTTCTCCTGGGTTAGGCCGTGCAAACGACTTTGACGCTCATATCACGCTCAAACCCACTGCTCGGCCTGTTTTTTCGGGCTCGGCCCATTCCTGTAGCCCTTCGTGATCGGGTAAAACGGGAGTTGGATCGTCTCACTACTTCAGGGGTCTTGCTTCCTGTCACTTCCAGTGAGTGGTCCTCTCCTGTCGTTGTCGTTGCTAAGCCAAATGGTGATATTCGTCTCTGTGGCGATTTCAAAGTCACTGTAAATGCTCAATGCCTCATCGACACTTGCCCTATGCCCCGTCCTGAAGAACTGTTCACTAAACTTGCTGGAGGCCAGTATTTTTCTAAAATTGACCTGTCAGAAACTTATCATCAACTTCCTCTCGATGCTGCTTCACGGCAGTTTCTGGCCCTTAACACGCCTTTCGGCCTCTATCAATACCAACGCTTGCCATTCGGGGTTGCTAGCGCCCCTGCTCTCTTTCAGCGATTCTTGGAACAATTATTGCTCCCTGTCCCTGGGTGTATCAATCAAATGGACGACATTGTTGTCACTGGCTCCACCACTGAAGAACATCTTCAAAAATCTCCGCACACTTTTTCATGTCTTACAGATTGCTGGTCTTAAGTGTAATCTTCAGAAATCACAATTTTTTCAGGCATCTATCACGTACTTGGGGTTTCAACTCTCTCGGGATGGTATTCGTCCGCTTCAGCAAACTGTCGCTGCGATCGATGCCCTTCCTCGCCCTACATCTGTTAAGGAACTGCAGGCCTTCTTGGGGAAAATAGCATACTATCACAAGTTTTTACCGTCTGCGGCTTCGGTGGTTCAGCCGTTGCATCGCCTATTGCATAAAAACGTGCCTTTTCACTGGTCCGCGTCATGCGAAGCGGCTTTCCAGAAATTGAAGACTATGCTGACTACCTGGCTATTTATCGACCTGGCCAACATCTTGTTCTTGCCACAGACGCCTCTCAATACGGGGTCGGTGCAGTCCTTGCGCACCGTTTTTCTGACGGTTCGGAACAACCCATTGCTTATGCCTCCAAAACGCTCACGGATGCCCAACAAAAGTATTCTCAAATTGAGAAAGAAGCTTTGGCCATTATTTATGCTCTTCGTAAGTTTGGTGTTTTTCTCTATGGCTCAAAATCGCATCTTGTTACGGATCACAAACCACTTGTTTCCTTATTTCATCCATCAATGTCACTTCCCGACAAGGCTGCACACCGCCTCCAGCGTTGGGCTCTTTACTTGTCTCGTTTCAATTATGAGATTCATTTCCGGCCAACGGTTCAACATGCAAATGCTGCTCTGTCTCGCCTTCCCATGGGTCCTGATCAGGCATTCGATAGGGACGAACTTTTGTTTTTCCACCTGGATGTTGCCGAGCAGCGGGTTGTGGACGGGTTCCCCATCACTGGGGACAGGCTGGCGGCTGCTACGGGTTCTGACCCTACCCTCTCCCGGGTTTTACGCTGTATTCAGAAGGGTTGGCCAGATCGCCCGTCCGCTAAGATTTCTGACCCATTGCGGAACTACTACGCTTTGCGCTACCGCCTCACGGCTAGGGATGGTGTTATCCTCCTCTCCACTGATAATGCTTCGCCACCTGTTGTGGTACCTGCGTCTTTGCGTGCTTCGGTCTTGCGCCTCCTTCACCGAGGGCACTCGGGTGTGTCTCGCACAAAATCTCTGGCGCGCTGTCATGTGTATTGGCCTGGCATCGACTCTGAAGTAGCACACATGGTCGCTGCCTGCGGCCTTTGTGCGTCACAGGCCGCTGCCCCGAAGTCATCTTTGTCACCATGGCCTTCGCCTAAGAAGCCCTGGGAGCGCATTCATGCTGACTTTGCGGGCCCCTTTTTGGGTACTTATTGGCTCCTCGTAATTGACGCCTACTCATTTTTCCTTTCATTGTCCGTTGCACGTCGCCTACCACCGCGGCAACCACCAGTGCTCTCGCCCGCATTTTTTCTTTGGAAGGCCTCCCCTCTACTCTTGTTACTGATAATGGTCCGCAATTTGCCTCTTCCGAATTTGCAGATTTTTGTGCTCGTCACTGCGTTATGCATGTCACGTCCCCGCCGTTCCATCCACAATCCAACGGTGAGGCTGAACGACTGGTCCGCACATTTAAGGCTCAGATGCGGAAACTTCTGGCTTCTTCTGCTGCTGATGATGCGCTTCTCCAGTTTCTGGCGTCTTACCGTTTCACCCCCATGGGCGACCACAGCCCAGCTGAGCTCTTACATGGCCGACAGCCCCGCACGCTACTTCATCTTCTGCGGCCTTCCACCTCACGGCCGCGGGTGCTTTCACTTGGCCGGTTCACCGCCGACGACCTCGTCTGGGTACGGGGATATGGCAGGCAGCCAAAATGGAGCCCGGGCCGCATCTTAAGACACCGTGGCAGACGCCCGTATGAAATCCAGACGGACACGGGTGTTGCAGTGCGTCATTCGGACCAGCTTCGGCTCGTGTGCCAGCAACGCCTGTTCCGAATGTCGCTACACCACCTTTGGCTCTACCTGACGGCATCTCTCAATACTCACAATGCAGCCCTCTCATCGTCATCGTGATGCCAGCCCAAGAACGGACGACACCAGGAGACGTGCCCATGCAGGAACCGGATGACCATCCTCTGCCAGAGCAAATCTACTCGCCTCCTCCAACGGACGCAGACACATCTCCTGTCATATCAACTGGACTTGCCGCAACGGGCAGATTGGTGCATGGGGCTCCAGCAGATTCGATCCCTACGTCTCCTGTCATCTCGACCCGTTATCATCGGGGACACTTCCGTCCGTACGGGAAGCCGCCTCCTCGGGACTTTACGGCGAGTCAAACAACTCCTATGGACGTTGTCCATCTCCAGGACGCCTCCATCAAGACCAGTGCAACAATTTCAAAGGGGGAAAAGTGTTGTGACTCACCGATCATTCAAAGCGCAATTACGCGCGTCCTCTACGTGCGGCGCTGTCTGCCAGCAATGCAGCAGCTGCGCCACCTAAGCGGCCAGCCGAGCAGCGGCCGCTAGACTGGGACTCAGTGCTCATTCGAATGCTAAGGTGTACACATGTCTTGTTTGTCAACTTACTCTGTGACTTAAATGTGTTGTGTCGTTCTGAAATATGTGTTAAAATTGACGTTATAACAATGGGTGTTCTAGCCCCATAGTAATTAAGTCATATTTGTAATAAGTTTGGTTGAAATTTCTTGTGTGATTTCAGTTATGCTTGAACACATACACATGACATTTTTTTTGTACTGGAAATAAGTTCAAATGTATCCCTAGGATACACATGAGTTTTCTAGTTCCAGACAGTGAATGCTAGTCATTATATAAACATCAAGAGTTAGCTCTACTCAACTATATGAGAGTTGATGACTGCTCTGATAGTTACACCTTCTGAGTTTGGACTTGTATAAACATAAACCCCCACCCACAGAGCGCAACTCATCACTGCTCTCAAATAAAAATATCATGAATGTCAGAACACATGCAAGTACTCTCATCATAAAACAGTGTCAATTTCTAGGAGTACAAAAATCTCAATTTCTGAATTATATTGTACTTTCTCCCTTCATCCCTCCCTTCCCAGGTTGTTTCTCGTGTAACAATCAGCAGAAGAAGGGCATATGGACAAATACTTGAGTTTTCCTTAGTCTCTGCTATACACTGCATTACAAGTTTTTAATTGGCTTAAATAAGCAATTTATAATTTGAATTTACAGAAATGGAAAAACTGAATATACTGACGGAATTTTGTTACACACTCATGCACTAGTATATAATCAGTATGGATGTGAATTAAACAGACAGAAAATATTTTTTGGTAATTTAGTGGTACCCCCCAGAGAATTTCAAGTTGTAAGGGCATTTTTGTTCACAAATATATCTGACATTTTAATATACCAAAAACTATGTGCATTATTGGTACTGGAAACAGTCACAAATTCTCAAATGGTGGAGCCTGATAACACATATCAGACTGAATTAACTGATGCATTCAATATCACTGCGTCAACTGACAGCCAAACTGTAGCCTTTCAATCTAACCTATAACTTGCTATGCTACAGATTAACATTGTGGCAACACACTACTATTTGTCTGTGCCCACTATCTGTCTGCTCTAGCAGAAAATCTTGAGCTGTAGCAGATGACACATCACCTGGCAAGAAACCCCATCATGAACTGTACACAGGTGAGGCCAAGAGTTTTCATTCATAGACATTTTTTGAGTAACTTATCGTGTAAATGTGTCCTGCAGTTAACTGTGCCAGTTAACGTTCCAATAAGGAACTGTTTTGCAATTGAACTTTTTTTGTTACATATTTCCCATGCATTACCCATCTGTTTTGTCCTCCATGCCTAGCAAACCCACAGTATCCACCTGTTTTGTACAGTGAGAAACATGACTCCCACACTGGCAGCCCCACTCAGCCACCGGCTGCACCCTGGACTTCGTACAACAGTTGCATGACTGGGTGGTGCACCTGCACCTGGTGCTGCCACAGTGCCATGTAAAGAGCAATTGCTTCATGCAGAGGGACCTACACAAGTGCATACATGACATGCTCCAGCTGGATGCCAGCCAGCCAGCGCTACACCCACAGTACTCATTCTCGCACCCTGTGCTCAAGTGTGGGGAGAAGGCTTTTTCTGTGCATCTCCACAGCACTTCCACCACAGCGTGCACTGATTGATGGAAGCTGGCGTATGTGCTCAATTTCACATCCCTTATGTGCCACGAGTCATCACAATCAGTGTGGCACTAAGTGGTATCCCGGCCAATGCCACCAACCCAGCAGCCAGCACTTGGGACCCAAGAGCAGATACTGCCCTACCATTCACATGAGTACCTGCCCCAGCAGTGCCCCCCATGACACCCGCCACTTCAACCCTGTCACTGGACCTGTTCTCTGGTACCCTGCTTGAGACGTGAGATGCCAACATTATGCGTTCAACACCAAGGTACATGTCACCACCCCTACAATGCTGGCAAAATGCCTCCACTGCAATGCGTGATTCAGTCTAGCAGCAAGAGGTGGCAGCAGAGGGTGCGTACAGTGCTGGCACATGATGGCCTGCTTTATACCACCTGGGAGGGGTGCACTGTGCACAGCCTGTATGTGACTTGTCTGAGCACCAGCACCCATGCTATGCCCTCTGGCAGGCACAGCTCCTGCACCACAGCACACCGAACTTCACCCTCTGACCATGGTGCATCACTGCCCTCCACCTGAGCTGGGGGTGTGGCAGTCTGTTACCCGAGCACTGAGCTCGTGACATGGTGGCCTAGAGGCCGCTGCCACTTTCACCTTCGCCAGCATCCCCGGCTCTCCTGACACCACACTTACTGCCTGCAGCAGTCTGCCAATCAATGTCAGGGGCAGCGACTGCATCCTACAACCTGCTCTCTCCTTCTTGCAGTGGGGGTACTATGTGGGATGCACTACTATGCTTCTGTGCTTGCCACCTGACCACTCTAGCAGATGATCTTGCACTGTAGCAGAAGATGTGCCACTCAGCAAAAAAACGCATGATTAAGTGTATGCATTGTAAGACCAGAGGTTTCTCTGCCCTGGAACTCTTTGCTGCAGCATGAGAGGTTTTTCTCTAAAGCATGCTACAGGAAGTGCCCCATCTCCCAGCACTTCTCGGGTCATCATTGAGCAGTGCACATGATGAGTGCAGCAATTTAATGTTCCTTTGATGTTAATTTTATATTAAAGTTATTTCTTTATTATAACTTAATTTAGTGCTACAAGATAGATGCACAACAAATTAAGTCATCAATGGTGAATCAGTTTTGTGTGTGTAAAGGGAACAGCATTACAGGCTCTTGTGATGCCTATGGAGAACTAGTAGGCTATATTGTTACCATACTACAGGGCAACATTATTCAGCACCTGCTTCATGGTCTCATGTCCTGAGCATTGAATATCTGCTTCAAGGATCCCATAAAATTATAGTGAATGTGGTATGATCCAACCACTTTTTGCAAACCACTGCAGCACCATTTGTGCGACTGTTAGAGACTGAAATCCCCAACTGTGTTAGAGTAGCTTCACACACAGCACCTCATGTTCATTTAATTGTATTTTGTATTTTGCTTTGATCACTGTATTAGATTAGATACACTCATGGTATCTCCAAATTAATTTATTTGCATTTGCATATTTCCTTGACCACTGTGTTAGATAAGCACCATTTACCATGCTTCAAGAACATAATGATGTTTCTCATGTTGCTTAAAAGACTGTGTAAACTGAGTCCACCACACACAGATGGTGGGCAGCCCCCGTTGTATTCGTAATGCCTTCGTGACTGCTGGGGGTTACTGAACTGATTCGAATGAGAGCTTTTGTTCATAGATATTTTCATAGCAGCTTAAGTTTGTAATATAGTTATGTATTTGGATGCCTATTTATTACATTGCTCCCATGTTTTAGTCATTCATTTTACCCTCCACACCTAGCAAACCCACAGTATCCAGCTGTCATGTTCAGTACATCACCACATCTAAGATTTTGTATTCACATGCTTAGGTTACACCAACTCCAGCACAACAGTCACCTTCCAACGTAACCTAGACTTTGGACCATGCTACAGACCAGTCTGTCTTCACAACATACAATCCAAAAATTAATACAGATGCCATCTTCCTAGCTACTGTCATTGAAATGAAGATGGTTCCCTCCGGCCCCTCCAATTTTCTTTCTTGTGACCAAATGCATGTTTCAGAAACACGCCATGCAATGGGCATACATAACTTTTTAGGCGCTATGGGTTCCTTTTGGTTGTTTAATTTTGAAGCAAGACAATCAGCAGCACTCGTTGGTAGTTATTTGTGCTAATTTCAGTTTGCTCAGCTTATTGAGTGAGCAGCTAGTCCTTAATTTGTTTATCTATATGCATAAGTTAGGTTGTGGTAGCACTGAATTAAAAATGGGACTATCTGTGCATGATTAATTTTTATAATCTTAAAACTGTGCTAAATTTATACACATGTTTGGAATTTTTGCAGCAGACGTTGGTGACCCTTCAGATATGAGAGAAATCTTTTGGTAATGGAACTTGGCTGGAACAATTGGTAACAGCTGCTACTAGAGATATCAAGTTTCAAGTTAGTCTGGCTGAAGAGGATCTCCATTGCAAATATCAACAAAATGAGTGTAATGTTAAGATCAACTTGGCAGTGGTTTATAATGAACCTGCAAAAGAATAATTGGATTCAGTAGGTCTGTGGCTATTGGATACTGGAGCTTACAAACATGGAGCAAAAACTCTGCATATTGAATACTGTGAGCAACTGTGAGGTAGTCAGAATATACTGTAACCGATATGAGGAAAGGCTGTACAGAAAGATCTTCAACAAAGTGCTAGTCATGCAGTTAAGTCTTTCAAAGAAAGCAGTCCCCCCCCCCCCCCCCCCCCAACAAAAATAATGGGAGCAGAAAGTACAAAGAAAAGAATGGCATGCATATGTTTTCTGATAAATGACCACACTGCTACCATTATTCTAGATGAAAACAAGGCAGTGATTTCAGGTTGGTAGTCTTGAGTTTACCTTGCTAGACTTTTAAAGTGTGAGAAGAAATGTACACAATCAGGCCTACATGGGATCCTGTTTCAATATAATTCCCATCAAAGAACTCTTGAATGCTGTAAGAAAAGATTGTCTAATAGATAGGTGTACAACTTCATGGTAAAACCTTTAAATGACACAGACAACAGAGTGTGATACTTAATTGACCATTCCAATTACATTCATTCAATAAGAATTTATAGAACTTGCTCATGTGTGCCTTACTATATCCAAATTTGACTTACGTCAGGTGCTATGTTGCTGATCTTTAGCCCTGACAAGACAAACTATTTTCAGCATGGATTAACTGAACACAGATGTATGGATTTGTGATTACGAGTATTGGGGGCATCATAAATAGAGGATATGATTTAGTCTTACAAATTATAATAACTTTGTGCAAAACAATGGAAACTGTGTGCAATAAAAAGAAACTATTTCTCTTGGTATATTAGTGCATAACTCCTTTTTTACCTTTCCTTGACTCCGTATGCCAGGACAAGTTTCATCAAAATTGATCAACACAGTGACAATGGGGAAGGGATCACTGCAGACATGTTATTGCGCTCACTGGTAGGTAAAACCAGCAGATATACTGTGCATCCTCGAGAGAAACACATGGTGAAATATTTGCACAGTGGACAGAAGTGCAGAAGTATATGGAATCAAAAAGTCCTACTTCAATGAACAAATCTGTAAGTATAGTTACCTGCAACATCAGTATTGTTCCTTTTGTGTCAGCCTTCATATGAGGAATTTCGTGACAGAATGTGAAAATGTATGTAGTAAATTGCTTGTCCATTGTCATTAAGGTAAATAACTTTGATAAAGTTTATCATGGTGTAAGGAGGCAGTTAAAATATCAAAAACTACCACTGTAAACTATTTTTGCATTGTCCTCAGCTGTGATAAGCTTCTTGGAAGAAATAAGTTTCCTGTGACAGCTATCATTTATTTTTATTTTGCATATTATTACAGTTTGGATGTGTAGTAGCAATTCTCAAGTAATTAGAGTACAGACTACAAAGGAGTCATATTATGTAAGTACAAGTGAAACAGTTTTTACTTGTGCTTAAATAGCGTTTAAGTAACAGAGCTTTTACTTGTACTTACACAGTGTCTACTTTTTTGTTACTTTATTGTATATCAGGCCAACCACTGGCTGCCCAAGAAAATGACCTGTAACCCAAAATGTGTATAGTTAACAGGTTAAACATTGTAAGTGCCCTTTTTATTCTGTTTTTAGTCTGTTTTCATTCTGGTGAGTACAAGCAAAGGTTGCTCCATAATTTGTATTCTAATTATGTTTCCCTCATATGTATGTGGTTCGTTGAGAATGTCTACACAACCAAAAGCACACAAAATAAAAATAAAATGGGAATAAATAACAGCTGATGCAGGAAACTTACTTCTTTCAAGGAATCAGTACCTCAAAGAGTTTACGGCATAACATATCACTCTGGCACAATGATGTATAGCCCTACATCTGCCTAAATGATGACTGATGGTCAGAATTGTTAAGCTGTATAATAGTTTAGTGATTTTTATCTGTTCTGCTTGTAACATGTTTATGGATCGATGCCACATATTTACTAGATAGGACAGTGATCACACTGCTACCACAAGTTGCAGTATCTGCAAGTTCTTTGTATAACCTCCATGAGTTGGCATTCTGGTTTGGAGTAACGCAATGGGCCATCAACTAAAACATGCACTGTGATAAATTACACACTTGTTATCATCTCTGAGGTGGCTAAGATGCCTCAGAGTTATTCTTAAAAAAATATTAATTTTGACTACTTTCGTACCTTGTCAAGAATGAACTGGGAAGAGCAGCTATTGTAAGAATGTTGTTATATTCATTTCTGAAATAATAATTAATATTTTAATTTCAAGGGTGTGATTAATTTGTGGCTTGTATCCCATAGTTAATTATGTCAGTTGGGCTAATATTTTGATCAGATTTAAAATGTATTTCAACCAAAACTGTAATTTAGGTAGGAGCCGTTTTGGTGTTTGTGAGCTAAATATCATGGATAATTCATCACAAAGGTCCTAATTTAAAACTGTTAATCCAATGCACTACCTGTTACTTAGTGTATTTTGAAATGTAAAGCTCAATTACTATTCTGCGAGCTTGATTTCTCACTTCTGACTATTTTTTATTCCTGAGATAACACAACATCAAACTGACTTTATGACACCTATTGATGATCTTTCAGTGCTAACTGAAACTTATTTTGCTCCCGGAGCAGATAAAATTATCTGATAATTTCCACCTTAATGGTACTACTTGTTATGGTGTGAACTGAATTTTTCTTCACCTCTACTTTCTCTGCCACTGTGGAAAAGATATAAAATCACAGACCCTTAATAGTTTCTGTTGAAAATCAGTAAAATTTGAGAAAGAAGAGATTATATAAAATGTTGAGTTCCAGGCAGGCACAATGAAAAGACTGTTACACACTAAGCTTTTGTACAAAATCTTTATAGAAAAGAAAGTAAAACACACGCAAAGGGAAAAATCTTTATAGAAAAGAAAGGAAAACCCACACACATTCACACAAGTAGGCTCCTGACTGCTATCTCTGACACTCTTGCTAGACTACAACTGATGTGTTGAACAAAAGCAGCAATTCGGAGTGGGGGAGGGAAGGAGGAGGGCCAGCAGATCACAGGTGGGGGGAGAGAAGAGTGCTGTCTGTGGTGGAGCATGCAGGGAATAGAAGGCAGCAGGACAAGGCTGCCAGGGGACAAGGCTTCCAGGGGCAGTGTTGGGAGGCTATAGTGGTAGTGGGGGAATGGGGATCAGAGAAGGAGTGGAGGAGAGGGTAAAAGAAGACTGGTGGGTGTATTGGTAGAGACTGAGCACAATGAGGGTGGTGGGATATAAACTGGAAGGAGGTTATAGGACAGAGGGGACAGAAACTGCTGGGTGTATGGTTTGGGGACAGTAAGTTATTGTAGATCCAGGATAATTTTTGCAAAGGAGAATGCATTGTAAGGATAACCCCCATCTGCATAGTTCTGAAAAGATGTTGAAGGAGGGGAAGATCCAGATGGCCTGGGTTGTGAAGTAGCCATTAAATTCAAATATGTTATTTTCAACTGCATGTTGTGCCACCTGGACTTTCTATTGTTAGATTACATAGAGTGAAATATTAGAAGAAATTGATATTTTAACCAAATATTTATTGAAGATTATCACTGTTAACATTAGCAACTGAAACAACACTAGAAAGTTGCAATGAAATAAGAGTAATTACGTCAAAGACAGATAAAGAGATTTGACAAGAAGTAATCTGTCAATAAGAAATAACCAAATTAATCAACAGAAGTTATGCCTACAAAGAATTCAATAGGACTATGAGTCATGAGATCAGTGGCCATGAGTATGTGGAAGTAGGTACGATGGCTTAAATGAATATGCTAAGATTCCACATGTAGAGATAAGCACTTTAATGATCAGCTTGATATCGCTATACATAAATACACAGTCACTCCAATTCAAAAGTTCACAATGAACTAAAAGTCCGTGCAGTTTGCAATGAACTAAATGTCCGAGTGCTATCTGTCGCAAACCTCAAGGCATCAGGGACACTGCACACAAGCGAAGATCCAGGAGCAGTACACATGTCAGGGTTACCAGTGTGGAAGTAGGTACAATGGCTTCAATGAATACACTAAGATTCCACATGTAGAGGTAAGCACTTTGATGATCAGCATGATATTGCTGTACATAAATAAACAGTCACTCCAGTTCAAAAGTTCGTAATGAACTGGAGGTCTACGCGCTATCTGTAACAAACCTCAAAGATGGCAGTCCAAAGATAGGTCACTCGACCAATTGCACGCTGCCACATGTACAAACAGCTGCTATTGATTTCATCAGGCCCAAAGCTTTGTTAAAGCAATTTAAGTATGTCTAAGACATCTGCTCATCACACAATGGCAGTTCTGGTTCACTGAGTGCAGCATTTCAGCTCCTTATTAATTATATGATGCTGCAAGATAGGAAAAAATTATGGTCAGCTGATTTGAAGTGAAATTATTGTTTTAATTTTTTTGGTTGTGGTGTGGGTTGTTGGTAGCTACAGTGCATTTTGTGGTCAGAAGATTTTTTTTTTAATGGAGTTATCCACCCACAGTCACAGTCACTTGCAGGAAAGGTATACTGTTTCAACTTTATGCCTGTATTGATTAGATGTATGATGTAGCATTTAGAAGATATATTCAGAACCTTTACAAAATGATTATTTGTGATATATACTAAATTAGATGCAAGTAACACTGAATTAGAACAGTTAGATGCTCAAGGTATTAAGATTTGAAAAAGCTCTTGCTAAAACTAATGCTCAGACAATTGTTGAATTACATAATTAATTTGAGATCACTAGTACTGATTTAAAGGAGAAAATAACAAGCAAGGCTAAAACTGGGACGAGCACATTGTGGACTCTTGGATGGAAAAATTAGAAATTAATAATAAAATATCTTATTTACAACCTACAGTTTCTACTTTAACAGAGGAGTTACATATTGAAATTATGAAATGATGAAGTTTAGTGAAAAATGCATTAATGAACTATTTGCAGACTTAAATAAGGTTTTAAAACAGGTTAAAGATTTTATGAAAAATAAATTTACTGCAGATGTAAACAAATCTCACACACTATCATCTGATTAAATATATTAGAACAAAACAGAGAAGCAGACATAACTACAATTGCAGGTTCTAATCTTGCAAGACTGGGTTAGCGATTTAATTGAACAAAAGGTCAGGAAAACATTGGGTCATCTATGGGTACACTTCATTCATCAGTTGAGACCAAAGGATTTGGGAAGAGTCAGCTAAAGTGAAATACAAACTTAATAAAAAAAAAAATTAATAGGAATTGTAGGTTCCCAATGTAATTAACAGCAGAACTGCATTTGGAGGATGGGATGAATTTATATGAATGATTTCCAAAATTTCAAACCTCAAGATTTTCTTAACCCATTGACTTGCACAGCCTGCTCACAGCTGGTCATAAATTTCAAGTCTGTTACTACATTACCGGCTGTGAGATGGGCTGAGCAGCTAAGCTTCTTCTTAGTGTTTTTTTCTTCTCTGTTAATAGATGGCAAGACATGTTATATACCACAGGCTAGCAAAGAAATTGATCTGTTTAGTGGTGTATAACACACTCAATTTCTTTCAGTATTTTGCAAACTATGAGCTATCATTCCGGGCTTTGTTAGGTTTATCTCCCACAACCCCACCAAGAAAACACCATCACAAATTGTGTAGTATGCAAAGAAGGAAGAAGGAAAGTGATACATGGTATGAGTGTGAGAATTGTCTAGTGGCATTGCACATGCCTATATTTTTTTGTTTCTTCCACACCAAAAAAAAAACTTCTAAAATACTATTATCTTCACTTCTCATCACTTCAATAAATAGTAAGGATACACTTACAGAGAATGTCAATGGCCTTGCTGCATTGGTAACACCCGTTCCTGCCAGATCATCAAAGTTAAGTGCTGTCGGGCTGGGCTAGCATTGCATGGGTGACCATCCAGTCTGCCAAGCTTTGTTGGCAAGTGGGATGCACTTAGCCCTTGTGAGGCAAACTCAAGAGCTAATTGGTTGAGCGGTAGTGGCTCCGGTCTCGTAAACTGACATATGGCAGTGAGAGCAGTGTGCTGACCACATGCCCCTCCATATCTGCATCCAGTGATGCCTGTGGGCCGAGGACGACACGGCAGCCGGTTGGCACTGTTGGCCTTCCAAGGCCTGTTCGGATGGAATTTAGTTTAGTTTTAGACTTATAGAGAATACCTGTCAAAAAATTTATATAATTTTGAGAAAAGTGTGTAAAACAAAATATGCTGATTTTCATAAATTTAAATAGTAAATAAAGGGTTGACTATGAGGAAAAATATTAGTAAGTCAATGGGTTAAATGTGTATTCTAAGTAACAGCCCAAGCCTTGAGATGGTTTGAAAAGATCAATTTCATTCTTAGCTATCTAGAAGATGATTCTGTAGAGTGGGGAATCTACACACCGAGGAATTCACTCCTTGGAGTGATTTACAAGAAAAATTTAGAATGAAATGTTAGTCATCCAGTACCCATTAAAGGTTGATGATCAAGTTACTGGACCCAGGGTAGTAGTAGTAGTAGTAGTAGTAGTAGTAGTAGTAGCAGCAGCAGTAGCAGTAGTGGTAGTTGTTCTTTTATTCATTTGTAGATCACTTTTACAAGGATACCGAAGAAAATCATTTAATAATAGTATTGGTAAGAAGGTTACTGTGTCATGTGGCAAAAGAGATATGGTATCATGGTTGGTCAAACATTAATGAATTATTAACATTTACAGGAGGACTGGATCAATAAAGAAGGAATGAGCAGACTACACCCAAACTGACAATTTGTGATCAGATAATAATGATGGAAATCATTATTCAACATAGTTCCCATGAAAGAATCAAACAAAGTACTGTTAGGTTAACAGTTAGAAAAATGACAGTATAAATAATCTGAATATAATAGAGGGAAACATTCCATGTGGGAAAAATATATCTAAAAAGAAAGATAATGAGACTTACCAAACAAAAGCGCTGGCAGGTCGATAGACACACAAACAAACACAAACATACACACTAAATTCAAGCTTTCACAACCAACGGTTGCCTCATCAGGAAAGAGGGAAGGAGAGGGAAAGACGAAAGGATTTGGGTTTTAAGGGAGAGGGTAAGGAGTCATTCCAATCCCGGGAGTGGAAAGACTTACCTTAGAGGGAAAAAAGGACGGGTATACACTCGCACACACACACATATCCATCCACATATAAACAGACACAAGCAGACATTTGCAAAGGCAAAGAGTTTGGGCAGAGATGTCAGTCGAGGCGGAAGTACAGAGGCAAAGATGATGTTGAAAGACAGGTGAGGTATGAGCGGTGGCAAATTGAAATTAGAAATTAGCGGAGATTGAGACCTGGCGGATAGCGAGAAGAGAGGATATGCTGAAGGGCAAGTTCCCATCTCCGGAGTTCTGACAGGTTGGTGTTAGTGGGAAGTATCCAGATAACCCGGATGGTGTAACACTGTGCCAAGATGTGCTGGCCGTGCACCAAGGCATGTTTAGCCTGAGGATCACCCTGTGGCTAAACATGCCTTGGTGCACGGCCAGCACATCTTGTCACAGTGTTACACCGTCCGGGTTATCTGGATACTTCCCACTAACACCAACCTGTCAGAACTCCGGAGATGGGAACTTGCCCTTCAGCATATCCTCTCTTCTCGCTATCCGCCAGGCCTCAATCTCCGCTAATTTCTAATTTCAATTTGCCGCCGCTCATACCTCACCTGTCTTTCAACATCATCTTTGCCTCTGTACTTCCGCCTCGACTGACATCTCTGCCCAAACTCTTTGCCTTTACAAATGTCTGCTTGTGTCTGTGTATATGCGGATGGATATGTGTGTGTGTGCGCGAGTGTATACCTGTCCTTTTTTTCCCCCTAACGTAAGTCTGTCCGCTCCCAGGATTGGAATGACTCCTTACCCTCTCCCTTAAAACCCAAATCCTTTCGTCTTTCCCTCTCCTTCCCTCTTTCCTGATGAGGCAACCGTTGGTTGCGAAAGCTTGAATTTAGTGTGTATGTTAGTGTTTGTTTGTGTGTCTATCGACCTGCCAGCGCTTTTGTTTGGTAAGTCTCATCATCTTTCTTTTTAGAAGTATAAATAATCTAAGTCATAGCAGGAGTTAAGTATTTAAGTCCAATACTGTGGAAAATGGAGGTCCAATTACGATGATAGATGGGCCTTACTCGCATCCCTCATCTGAAAAAAATCACATTCTGGAGCAGGGGCCACACTCTAGTACAGTGGTTCCCAATCTGGGGGTAATTACCCCCTGAGGGGTGAAATGAAATTTTCTGAGAGGTAAAAGCTAAATGATTATATTTCAGTCATAAAACTAAATTATTTTCAAAAGATCATTACTATTATCAAAATTTTGTAAGACTCTAATACTGATCATATAAGTTATCAATAATTACTTTTTCTGAATTAGTAGCATTAATGCAGTGGAGGTTCCTCACATGGTACACCCACTACACACATATGTTGTGCTTTGTCCCATGCATCGCTGATGATAAATGTGAGACATATGCGGAAGTGTTAAATATCTCAAGAAAAGTCTTCTCCAAGTCATAGATAGTACGTGCAGTAGTTCAGAAATTGCTTCAATACTCGCTTCGAAACAGATAAATGAATTCATTGATGGCATGACACAGCAGTACTACATAAGGGCTACTATAGTGCTGTAAATAGTTTTATTATTATTATTATTATTATTATTACAGTGGGTGGACACAAAGCATTAACAGCCTGAAGTCGTCCAATTTCTGACTATTTGTCATTGTCAAGCACTTATATAACCAACATGGAAAAGCACTACAATGTCTGCATGCATTGCACATACAAACACTTTACACACCTCTCATTAAGATAAAACATAACAACAAAACAATGTTTTATTTTAATGTGAGGTGTGGAAAGTGTTAAGTTATACATGTGATACATGCAGACAATGTAGTACTTTTCCATGTTGGTTTTATAAGTGCTTGACAATGACAAGTAGTTGAAATCAGCTAATCTCATGATTAAATAAAAATCACATCACAGCCGACTATGGACCATGTTTACATTTACGAAACAAGAATTACTATCGATTATGAGAAAAAAAATATGTGTGCAATTTATGACCCATAACTGGTGTATATGTGGTGAGTATAACAGGCTGTAAGGGTAAGCAAATAAAGGAAGAAATGAGGCTACCTGTCACCATTACATTTTATCAAACTTTGTTGGAGGTATCTAATTTAAATTTAGATGTAATATTGTGATTGGACTGGTTATTGGATAAAGTATCACACAATTTTAAAGGGAACCAAGTTATCTCGGAAGGAAAGAGTAATACCTAGAGCATATATTTCAAAAATAATTGAGTAAATTTTATAACAACAATTGGTAAAATATGTACACCTTGTAGCTAAGATAAATGTTGTAATAGAGCAACACAGCAAAGCAGGATAAGAAAAACACTGCCAGAAAAAGAATGCAACACCCACAAGGATAAGGTCATTTTACTGACAACAACCGTGACAGATAGTTCATCATCGTAAGCGTATACAGCAACAAATTCCACCCATATGAAACACATATGCCACAGTGAAGAGTGTTGCTCTATTACAACAACATTTATCATAGCTACAAGGTGTACATATTTTACCAATTTTTGTTATAAAATTTACTCAATTACTTATAAAAGATATGCTCTAGGTATTACTCTTTCCTTCCAACATAGCTTGGTTGCTTTTAAAATCCAATGATACTTTATTATCCAATAACCAGTACAATCATAGTATTACCTCTAAATTTAAATTAGATACCTCCAACAATGTTTGATGAAATGTAATGGTGACAGGTAGCCTCATTTCTTCCTTTATTTACTTACCCTTACAGCCTGTTATACCCACCACATCCCCCTCTTGCAGCAATATGGGTGTGTATTCTCACATGCAAATGATTGTAAAAATATTGAATGGTATTTGTGATAGACTGTCCCAAGCATCTTGCATGTGTTGCAGTTTGGCAATGATTCTTACAGATCCTGGAAAATGAATACAGACCCACTTCATCATGTGTCATGCATGTTTATTTGATGAGATCTGATGATTTTGCTGGTCAGGGCTGCTGGTCTTCAAGACAAAGAGCACCTCGCATTGCATCAGTCATATACAAATGTGCATTGCCTTGCTGAAAAAGCACATCACCTTCTTGTTAAAGAAATGGCAGTAGCATGGGGATAACAGCCCGTGCAATGTCGCAGGCACTGGTAACTTTACCCTGCAGGAACTCATACAACAGCGAGTTTTAACTGATGGCCCCTCACACCATGAAGCCTGCAATGGGACTTTGTGTCGTTGATGAAAGTACTATGGAACAAGCAGCTCACTTGGTCTATGCCATGCATGAATATGTCCATCATTTGCATACAAACAGAACCTACTCTTATCACTAAAGAAACAGAGTGCCATTCCATTCTCCAGTCAACTATTTCACAATATCAGGTAAGCTGGGCTCGGTGGTGCCGTAGTGTCAGTGGGTGTACTGGTCAAAGGCATCTGTGATATTAATCAAGCAGATGGTTTCCAGTAGTCCCTGTTGACATGGCAGGTGCTATACGTGCCCAGATTTAATCCCTCGATGATGGTCGATTGGGCTCAGCTGATTGCAAATGTGTCAATCTTGACTTTTGTCTGTACTATGTAGACACCCAGAGCCTAGTCTACAAGTGTTGGAATGTTCTATAAACCAGTGTTGAAAGCAATGATACATCACCATTACATTGGGCCCAACATGAGCAGCAAACCATTGGTAGGGTTCAGAGGCCCACAGAGTGATCTCATTCAAATGACTGAAATTGTTCAATGTGAGTCTGTACTCATCGATAGGGCATGAATGCTGCAAACACTTTTCATGTCTAAACTCAACAGAGTTACTGCTTGCACAATCAAAACAGAGGGTGCACAGACAGGTCTTCTGAGTGCACTCTGATCAACATTGACTGTGACCAATGAATCACTAACACTACTACATCTCCCCCACATGCAGTATGCACCTTCCATGGTGCCACTAAACACAGTCCTTGGGAGTGTTGCATTTTTCCTGGCATGTACATACTAATCCATTATTAGTGGTTAAAAATCCCACAGCAGGTGTTTGGTTAGTTTTAGATATACAGGGTGTTACAAAAAGGTACGGCCAAACTTTCAGGAAACATTCCTCACACAAAAAGAAAGAAAATATGTTATGTGGACATGTGTCCGGAAACGCTTACTTTCTATGTTACAGCTCATTTTATTACTTCTCTTCAAATCACATTAATCATGGAATGGAAACACACAGCAACAGAACGTACCAGCGTGACTTCAAACACTTTGTTACAGGAAATGTTCGAAATGTCCTCCGTTAGCGAGGATACATGCATCCACCCTCCGTCACATGGAATCCCTGATGCGCTGATGCAGCCCTGGAGAATGGTGTATTGTATTACAGCCACCCACAATACGTGCACGAAGAGTCTCTACATTTGATACCGGGGTGGCGTAGACAAGAGCTTTCAAATGCCCCCATATGAAAGTCAAGAGGGTTGAGGACAGGAGAGCATGGAAGCCATGGAATTGGTTCACCTCTACCAATCCATCGGTCATCGAATCTGTTGTTCAGAAGTGTACGAACACTTCGACTGAAATGTGCAGGAGCTCCATTGTGCATGAACCACGTGTTGTGTCATACTTGTAAAGGCACATGTTCTAGCAGCACAGGTAGAGTATCCCGTATGAAATCATGATAACGTGCTCCATTGTGTGTAGGTGGAAGAACATGGGGCCCAATCAAGACATCACCAACAATGCCTGCCCAGACGTCCACAGAAAATCTGTGTTGATGACGTGATTGTACAATTGCGTGCGGATTCTCGTCAGCCCACACATGTTGATTGTGAAAATTTACAATTTGATCATGTTGGAATGAAGCCTCATCCGTAAAGAGAACATTTGCACTGAAATGAGGATTGACACATTGTTGGATGAACCATTTGCAGAAGTGTACCCATGGAGGCCAATCAGCTGCTGATAGTGCCTGTACACACTGTACATGGTACGGAAACAACTGGTTCTCCTGTAGCACTCTCCATACAGTGACGTGGTCAACGTTACCTTGTAGAGCAGCAACTTCTCTGACGCTGACATTAGGGCTATTGTCAACTGCACAAAGAATTGCCTCATCCATTGCAGGTGTCCTCGTCGTTCTAGGTCTTCCCCAGTTGCGAGACATAGGCTGGAATGTTCAGTGCTCCCTAAGACACCGATCAATTGCTTTGAACGTCTTCCTGTCGGGACACCTTCGTTCTGGAAATCTGTCTTGATACAAACATACCGTGCCACGGCTATTGCCCCGTGCTAATCCATATATCAAATGGGCATCTGCCAACTCCGCATTTGTAAATATTGCACTGACTGCAAAACCATGTTTGTGATGAACACTAACCTGTTGATGCTACGTACTGATGTGCTTGATGCTAGTACTGTAGAACAATGAGTCGCATGTCAACACAAGCATAGAAGTCAGCATTACCTTCCTTCAACTGGGCCAACTGGCAGTGAATCGAGGAAGTACAGTACACACTGACAAAACTAAAATGAGCTCTAACATGGAAATTAAGCGTTTCCGGACACATGTCCACATAACATCTTTTCTTTATTTGTGTGTGAGGAATGTTTCCTGAAAGTTTGGCCGTACCTTTTTGTAACACCCTGTACAACCTAAATGTATTGAAACTGAATGGGACAGGCCTGTAGTTACAGAAGATTTATTATCGAAATCTGAGGAAGCAGAATTCTTTAGTTCAGAAGATCTAAAAGTTCAATACTGGCAAGTGCCAACACATGAAGAGTCTAGGCCTTATACAGCATTTTTATTCAAAAGTAAATCATAACCAGTTTAAGAATAGTGATGGCCTTTTATACAAGCATTGGACAAATTTTTGGCCAAAGATTTAATACAAGAACTGCTCATGCATGCAGAGGGCTTACTACTGGTTTTAAGACTTGGGAATACCATTGTATACTGTTGCCTTGAACTTTAAGAAAGGTACAAGAAAAAGGAGAAACAATCAAGTCATCCACATCACATTTTGGGAGACAAGAATTAAAATTTGTGTGTCATATCATACAGATAAAGCAGATTCTACCTAACTCAGAGAGAATAAGAGCTATAAAAGAGTGTCCTGAACCATGAAATATAAAGCAATTATGTTCATTCTTAGGAGAAGCTGTGTTTTATAGGCAATTCAAAAAGGGCAAGTGATGAACGGTCCAAAATTATCAACTTTGTTGAAACAACAAGCTAATTGGATGTGGGATGACGGTAGTTCTGACGCATTTAATATTAAACACGCATTATAAGATGCAAAGTTTTTGTCACCCTAAATTGAATCCGGTCTCCAGTTAGCCACACATGCATTGGAATAGAGTCTGGGTTGCGAACTTTTACAAGTAGATTGGGATCCTGAGAAGGGAGAACACTGGACTATAGCTTTTGCTAGCAGAAGTATGAGTAAACATGAGTTAAATTATACATCTACTGGAAATGAACTGCTATCTACATCTACATGACTACTCAGAGTTAAGTGCCTGTTAGAGGATTCCTCAAACCACCTTCTCTATCATTCCATCTACCTGTCGTTTGGGGTTTAAGTTTCAGACCCTAATACTAGGCTCAGTCACCAACCTTTGGCATTCTTAATGGAGAGTAGACTATTACACAGTCAATTAATGAGATGGGTTCTGTTCTTACTAGAATCTAAATTGGAAATAAATTACACTAAAGGTTCATTTGACCTAGTGCTTGTTGCACTTTTTCAGTTGGCTTTAGGTATCAATAGTGAGAGTAGAACAGAAGATTATTGAGTAGTCTTTAGAGAGTATATTAGTTATACAAACAATGGGGTATGAGTATTAGTGGGGAAGACAAAAAAAAAAAAAAAAAAAAAAAAAAAAAAAAAAAAAAAAAAAAAAAAAAAAAAAAAGAGCTTAAAGTCTGATGAGCAATTTTGTGAGACTGGCACATCTTGGTACCAAGGAAAATTGTCCAAAAGTGATAAGGACAAGTGGTTATTACATAAAGATATTTTATTTTGGTGAATAAATGACAGATCAAACCAGTGGGAGGTCTTCTTTCTTTGGGTACCAACAGTCGATCTAACCTGGTTACGGACATTTTGTACATGAAAAGTGCATTAGACATACCAAAATCTTTAAAAGCTACTGACCGAGTTACACTTTTACCTACATGAAAAGGGGGAGTATTTTATATATTTGTTGGAATCAAATGCTAGTTGAAGTATGTTAAGTTATATCCTATAAACTTAGCAAAACATGTCCACTGTAATTAATGGTTTAAGGGATTTTTTGTAGGTGTGGACAAACCTAAGAGGTTGCTTACTGATAGTGGCCCACAATTTATAAGTAATAGTGTTAACAAATTTTTAGCATTGGAATGAGTATGTAACTTTACTGTTTCTAAATACCATCTGCAGTTAGATCCATCATAAATAGTAAAGAAAGAATGCCATATACATACTGTTCGAGTAGACATACTACTTGAGCTCAGATGGAATTGGAATTCCAACTAATGTCAAATGAATTGCCGCATTTGTTTACTGACTCTCCTCAGTGGAAGTATTAAAAAGTAGATTTACTGGAGAACTATTGTTAAAGTTGTTAAAATGGCCTGATGGGCTAATGTACAACAGTAACAATATCCCAGCTAGTGTGAGAAATGAATTACGTAAAGAAGTGTAACAAAGAGTAAAGGAACATCATATAAATGGAACAAGACTAGAATTTTGCTTAGGCAATATGGATTAAATATTATCAGGCTAACTTGAATGTTAAGAAAGAGACAAGTAAATTCTTTCATATATATGAGATCGGACATACCACATCCAAAAGCAGTGTTTTTAAAAAGACAGAGGGAAAAGATAATACAATATAGATCTAATTAAGAGATTTATTACCTAAACCTGAGTCCTTGTGGAATAAATTCTGTGAATTTTGTAGAGTGACACTTACAAGAACCCAAGTTGATCATTATATTTCCTTACGTTTTCCTTTCTGACTCTTTCTCTCTTACTGTTCTGTTTACTTAGAATTATATTTCCTTCCACTATGTTTCTGGGCTATACTGAAATCATGGAACACTATATTTATGTGGAGAGAAAATTAGAACTGGTCACAGGAGCTACATTAGTGCAAAATAAGTGTTTTTTGTTCACAGGTGTTACTCAGGATCTTCCAGTATACCTAATCAGCACCAAATAATGAGTAGAACATACTTTTAGACTAGTAGTGGGTTTTCTTCCATGTGCAGCTGTGACTGTAGCTTTGACATCCTATAGTGTGAGTTGGTTTTGTTGTATAAGGTGGATACGGTACACTTTTGCATTCAGGGGTGCTTACCTATGTGCAGTTGTGAAGACAGCTATAATGTCTCACAGCATACATTTTGTTGCATTTGAATAAAAACAGAACCTGAGAAACTGGATAAATTGGCCCATAATCCCTTTTGTCATAGTATTAAAATGGATTTAAACACTTTAAAGACATTCACCAGCACCAGCTGCAAGGGCAGCATTAGCCAGAAAGGTTTTGCTACTTGAAGTGATTGTGACAAACTTTACAATTTACTCATAGGTTCTTCTAACTTACAGAGTGTTTAACATCAGCCTTAAAATATAGTTCACCAGTGTGCAGCTGTGAGAGTACTTTTGTCTGTATTTTTGTGTAAAGGTTTTTGTTATTTAAGACAAATATAACACAGTTCAGAGTTAATTCACAATTTCTTGTAACATATTGTTAATTACGGTAATGCTGTTTTTAATGTTTGCCATCAACAGCTTTGACATTTTGGAAATTATAAATGTGCCATTTTCTGCAGAGTTAGTCATTGATTTTACTGACTTAACTTCACAATGACTTTGCTTAGCTATATAAAAAACTTATTTTGTTTTATACTTAATGGGACATGTACTGAGTGGTTTGACACAATTACTTAAAAATCTTTAATAATAATTTTGAACTGAAAATACTTAGGTGATAGAGGAGTTAACAACATAGTAACGTAATTGGTTGTATGCTACAAACTTATAGATTGTTGATGTGACTGGCATACATTTTCCTCATCTCCTTCACAAACTAATAATGGCTGAATTGAATCAGAATAAAAACAGTAGGTGATGCTACTTCAGATGCAGATAAAATGTGCTTTACTTACATATTTTGCCACCTAAGACATAACACACTTCTTATTTCGTGACTTGTTCTAGATATTGAAAATGAGGTTTTCTGCAATTGATAGTATTCTGAGAAGCATGTGATGTTTTGTATAGACAATGTTCTGAACACTGATAGCAACCAAGATATTCAAAAAGTATGTTTTTTAATTGAACATTATACTTTTCATAACTGAATTCAAAATCTCTTGGAAAGACAACTGCAGTGATGCAGCACTTGTTATTACTGGCATTGAAACCTTTCATAGAAGAATCCCAGAACTGTACTAAAATGGAAAGCAATGTGGCCAGAGTCAGATATTTCTGCGTAAACACTGCCAAGCAGAATTCTCATGCCAGGCTCCATTGTTATGTGCAGCAAGACAGGATTACACTACTAGTATAAAACATAACCTTATTTCCTATAACATAGATACAGCGTCAGCTGTAATTTTTCTATGTGGAACTTTGGCATATGATAGCTTCTGGTAATCAGATGTATGTATGTTTCCAGATATTTGTGGAAACAACTAGAGATACATCAGGAAGTTTCCCATTTAAATTCTTCCCTTTTATTCTTTAAAGCCTTCATAACGATAAACAGTTCTATCAAGAGAGAAAAAGAAACTTAGTTATTAATGGAAAAAAAACTTAATTTTAATTATTTGTAGTAGTATCTAGAGATACAGTTGTCTAACAGCAGGTGTGTTGCCTTTAAGATGCATCCAGGCATCCCCAAACAAACACAGGTAAAGTATTTTCTTTTCTTTTTTTCCAAATGTAGAAAAATTAAGTTTCTTTTTTCCCTTAGTAGTTAAATTTCTTTTTCCTTTATAATGTTAAACAGTCCTATTAAGAGAGAAAAAGAAACTTAGTTATTAATGGAAAAAAGAAACTTAATTTTAATAACTAAGTTGCCTGTGTCTGTATATGTGCAGATTGATGTGTGTGTGTGCGCGAGTGTATACTTTTCCCCCTAAGGTAAGTCTTTCCTCTCCCGGGATTGGAATGGCTCCTTACCTCTCCCTTAAAACCCACATCCCTTCATCTTTCACTCTCCTTCCCTCTTTCCCGATGAAGTAACCATGGGTTGCGAAAGCTTGAATATTTGTGTGTGTGTTTGTGTGTTTTTAACAAACGGTTGCTTCGTCAAGAAAGAGGGAAGGAGAGGGAAAGACGAAAGGATGTGGGTTTTAAGGGAGAGGGTAAGGAGTCATTCCAATCCCGGGAACGGAAAGACTTACCTTAGGGGGAAAAAAGGACAGGTATACACTCGCACACACACACATATCCATCCGCATATACACAGACACGAGCAGACATGTTTGTGTTTGTTTGTGTGTCTATCGACCTGCCAGCACTTTCGTTTGGTGAGTCGCATCATCTTTGTTTTTAGTCATTTCAAATCACCTTCCCTACCCTCTGGCTCCTACCCTTGTAACCGCCCCCGGTGTAAAACCTGCACCCTCCCACCATCACCTACTCCAGTCCTGTAACCCAGAAGGTGTACACGATCAAAGGCAGAGCCACGTGTGAAAGCACCCACGTGATTTACCAACTGACCTGCCTACACTGTGAAGCCCTCTATGTGGGAATGACCAGCAACAAACTGTCCATTCGCATGAATGGACACAGGCTGACAGTGTTTGTAGGTAATGAGGATCACCCTGTGATGAAACATGCCTTGGTGCACGGCCAGCACATCTTGGCACAGTGTTACACCGTCCGGGTTATCTGGACACTTCCCACTAACACCAACCTGTCAGAACTCCGGAGATGGGAATATATATATATATATATATAAAGAAAGATGATGAGACTTACCAAACAAAAGCGCTGGCGCGTCGATACACTCACAAACATACACACAAAATCTAGCTTTCGCAACCAACGGTTGCCTCGTCAGGAAAGAGGGAAGGAGAAGGAAAGACAAAAGGATATGGGTTTTAAGGGAGAGGGTAAGGAGTCATTCCAATCCCGGGAGCGGAAAGACTTACCTTAGGGGGAAAAAAGGACAGGTATACACTCGCACACACACACATATCCATCCACACATACAAGACACAAGCAGACATATACAGAGGCAAAGAGTTTGGGCAGAGATGTCAGTCGAGGCGGAAGTACAGTGGCAAAGATGTTGTTGAATGACAGGTGAGGTATGAGTGGCGGCAACTTGAAATTAGCAGAGATTGAGGCCTGGTGGATAACGGGAAGAGAGGATATATTGAAGAGCAAGTTCCCATCTCCGGAGTTAGGATAGGTTGGAGTTAGTGGGAAGTATCCAGATAACCCGGAAGGTGTAACACTGTGCCAAGATGTGCTGGCCGTGCACCAAGGCATGTTTAGCCACAGGGTGATCCTCATTACCAACAAACACTGTCTGCCTGTGTCCATTCATGCGAATGGACAGTTTGTTGCTGGTCATTCCCACATAGAATGCGTCACAGTGTAGGCAGGTCAGTTGGTAGATCACGTGGGTGCTTTCACACGTGGCTCTGCCTTTGATCGTGTACACCTCCCGGGTTACAGGACTGGAGTAGGTGGTGGTGGGAGGGTGCATGGGACAGGTTTTACACTGGGGGCGGTTACAAGGGTAGGAGCCGGAGGGTAGGGAAGGTGGTCTGGGGATTTCATAGGGATGAACTAAGAGGTTATGAAGGTTAGGTGGACGGCGGAAAGACACTCTAGGTGGAGTGGGGAGGATTTCATGAAGGATGGATCTCATTTCAGGGCAGGATTTGAGGAAGTCGTATCCCTGCTAGAGAGCCACATTCAAAGTCCGATCCAGTCCTGGAAAGTATCCTGTCACAAGTGGGGCACTTTTGTGGTTCTGGGTTTGAGAGGATGAGGAAGTGGCTCTGGTTATTTGCTTTTGTACCAGGTTGGGAGGGTAGTTGCGGGATGCAAAAGCTGTTGTCAGGTTGTTGGTGTAATGGTTCAGGGATTCCAGACTGGAGCAGATTCGTTTGCCACGAAGACCTAGGCTGTAGGGAAGGGACCGTTTGATGTGGAATGGGTGGCAGCTGTCATAATGGAGGTACTGTTGCTTGTTGGTGGGTTTGATGAGGACGGACGTGTGAAGCTGGCCATTGGACAGGTGGAGGTCAACATCAAGGAAAGTGGCATGGGATTTGGAGTAGGACCAGGTGAATCTGATGGAACCAAAGGAGTTGAGGTCGGAGAGGAAATTCTGGAGTTCTTCTTCGCTGTGAGTCCAGATCATGAAGATGTCATCAATGAATCTGTACCAAACTTTGGGTTGGCAGGCCTGGGTATCCAGGAAGGCTTCCTCTAAGCGACCCATGAATAGGTTGGCGTACGAAGGGGCCATCCTGGTACCCATGGCAGTTCCCTTTAATTGTTGGTATGTCTGGTCTTCAAAAGTGAAGAAGTTGTGGGTCAGGATGAAGCTGGCTAAGGTAATGAGGAAAGAGGTTTTAGGTAGGGCGGCAGGTGATCGGCATGAAAGGAAGTGCTCCATCGCAGCGAGGCCCTGGACGTGCGGGGTATTTGTGTATAAGGAAGTGGCATCAATGGTTACAAGGATGGTTTCTGGGGGTAACGGATTGGGTAAGGATTCCAGGCGTTCGAGAAAGTGGTTGGTGTCTTTGATGAAGGATGGGAGACTGCATGTAATGGGCTGAAGGTGTTGATCTACGTAGGCAGAGATACGTTCTGTGGGGGCTTGGTAACCAACTGCAATGGGGCGGCCGGGA
Organism: Schistocerca cancellata; assembly: GCF_023864275.1. NCBI lineage: Eukaryota > Metazoa > Arthropoda > Insecta > Orthoptera > Acrididae > Schistocerca > Schistocerca cancellata. The sequence continues at coordinate 362,118,852 of NC_064627.1, read as the reverse complement.
TGATTGGGGCGGCCGGGATGATTGGGTTTGTGAATTTTAGGAAGAAGGTAGAAGGTAGGGGTGCGGGGTGTCGGGAGGTTGATGGAGTCAGGTGAAAGGTTTTGTAGGGGGCCTAAGGTTCTGAGGATTCCTTGAAGCTCTGCCTGGACATCAGGAATGGGATTACCTTGGCAAACTTTGTATGTGGTGTTGTCTGAAAGCTGACGCAGTCCCTCAGCCACATACTCCCGACGATCAAGTACCACGGTCGTGGAACCCTTGTCCGCCGGAAGAATGACGATGGACCGGTCAGCCTTTAGATCACGGATAGCCTGGGCTTCAGCAGTGGTGATGTTGGGAGTAGGATTAAGGTTTTTTTTTAAGAAGGATTGAGAGGCAAGGCTGGAAGTCAGAAATTCCTGGAAGGTTTGGAGAGGGTAATTTTGAGGAAGAGGAGGTGGGTCCCGCTGTGACGGAGGACGGAACCGTTCCAGGCAGGGTTCAATTTGGATAGTGTCTTGGGGAGTTGGATCATTAGGGGTAGGATTAGGATCATTTTTCTTCGTGGCAAAGTGATACTTCCAGCAGAGAGTACGAGTGTAGGACAGTAAATCTTTGACGAGGGCTGTTTGGTTGAATCTGGGAGTGGGGCTGAAGGTGAGGCCTCTGGATAGGACAGAGGTTTCGGATTGGGAGAGAGGTTTGGAGGAAAGGTTAACTACTGAATTAGGGTGTTGTGGTACCAGATTGTGTTGATTGGAATTTTGAGGTTTTGGAGGGAGTGGAGCTGGAAGTGGGAGATTGAGTAGATGGGAGAGACTGGGTTTGTGTGCAATGAGAGGAGGTTGAGGTTTGCTGGAAAGGTTGTGAAGGGTGAGTGAGTTGCCTTTCCGGAGGTGGGAAACCAGGAGATTGGATAGTTTTTTGAGGTGAAGGGTGGCATGCTGTTCTAATTTGCGGTTGGCCCGTAGGAGGATGCTCTCAACAGCCAGTGTGGATGTGGGAGAGGAAAGATTGAGGACTTTTATTAAGGATAGGAGTTGACGGGTGTGTTCATTGGCTGAGTTGATATGTAGGTGAAGGATTAGGTGGGTGAGGGCAATGGATTGTTCAGTTTGGAACTGGTATAGGGACTGATGGAAAGAAGGGTTGCAGCCAGAGATGGGAACTTTAAGTGTGAGGCCTTTGGGGGTAATGCCAAATGTCAGACAAGCCTGAGAAAATAAAATATGCGAGCGTAATCTGGCTAGGGTTAAGGCATGTTTGTGGAGGGAATGTAAATAAAACTTAATGGGGTCATTGTGGGGGTGTTGTGAGGGTGACATGGTATTAGAAGGTGGAAAGTGTAACATGAGCTTGAAATGAAAATGAAAATAACTGGAGAAAGTAACTGGAGATCTGTTGTGAAGAAAGGCAAAAAAGTGTTGGTTTGAGATGAGCTATGTTGATCCAGTGCTGAACTTAGGTTGGGGAACAATGATGGGTACAAAGGTTAGGTAGTTCTGTTGCCGCCAAAATACGTTAAAGGATGGAGAAATTCGCGAAAATTTCGAAAAAACTGCGTGTAAATGCATTAAAACGAGTGGTTTTGTGGTGGCAGATTATGACAATGAGGATGACAATTGTCTGGCGAAGAAATTAATGACGTTAAAACCCGTGGGAAGCGGCTAAATATTATCAGTGATGTGCGAAAAACGAAAATGGAAATAAAGTGAAAGTTATCAGAACTAGACGAAATGGTTGTTTAATAGGTGAAAGGAACTGTTTGTGGACTAGAAACGGTGGATTATATAGCGGCGGTAGTGTTGAAAGCGGAAAAAAAAATTTTGGTTATGGTTTGGAAGTGGGTGACGTATTGTTGAGTATATATAGGCGGGATAAAATTGTATAGTGGATTACGGTAAAAAGGAGAAGGTGAATACAAAGTGAAACTACTGGCAAAAACAAAAAGAGAAAATAAGACGACAGAAAAGATTTCGAAATGCAACAGTGACAATAACAAACGTAATTGTTGGGTTCAAATTAATGATATGAATATAATAGAAGGAAACATTCCACGTGGGAAAAAATATATCTAATAACAAAGATAATTTGACTTACCAAACGAAAGCGCTGGCGCGTCGATACACACACAAACAAACACAAACATACATACAAAATTCAAGCTTTCGCAACCAGCGGTTGCCTCGTCAGGAAAGAGGGAAGGAGAGGGAAAGACGAAAGGATGTGGGTTTTAAGGGAGAGGGTAAGGAGTCATTCCAATCCCGGGAACGGAAAGACTTACCTTAGGGGGAAAAAAGGACAGGTATACACTCGCACACACACACACATATCCATCCACACATATACAGGCACAAGCAGACATATACAGAGGCAAAGAGTTTGGGCAGAAATGTCAGTCGAGGCGGAAGTGCAGAGGCAAAGATGTTGTTGAATGACAGGTGAGGTATGAGTGGTGGCAACTTGAAATTAGCGGAGATTGAGGCCTGGTGGATAACGGGAAGAGAGGATATACTGAAGAGCAAGTTCCCATCTCCGGAGTTCGGATAGGTTGGTGTTAGTGGGAAGTATCCAGATAACCCGGACGGTGTAACACTGTGCCAAGATGTGCTGGCCGTGCACCAAGGCATGTTTAGCCACAGGGTGATCCTCATTACCAACAAACACTGTCTGCCTGTGTCCATTCATGCGAATGGACAGTTTGTTGCTGGTCATTCCCACATAGAATGCGTCACAGTGTAGGCAGGTCAGTTGGTAGATCACGTGAGTGCTTTCACACGTGGCTCTGCCTTTGAACAAGTGGTGTGACAGAGGGCAATGCATTGTTACATCTCCTCTTCATTGTGGCCTTGAATGAGATATTGACTAAGGTGGCAGAAAAAACTGGAGAACACAAAATTAAAGCAATGGTATTTGCTGGCGAGTACCAAAAGTAATCCACTAAACATCAGTTACCCAATGAGTCACACAAATCTAAAGGCTGTAAATCCAACTAAATATTTAAGGATTACAATTACAAATAACTTAAGTTGGAATGTTCACACAGGTAATGTTGTGAGTAAAGCAAACCAAAGACTACAGTTTATTGGCAGAACACTGAGATAATGCCACAGGTGTACTAAAGAGACTGCCTACACTATGCTTATACACCCTCTTCTGGAATACTGTTGTGCAGTGTGGGATCTGCATTAGATAGGATCGAGAGAGGACACTGAAAAAGTTCAGAGTAGAGTAGCTCGTTTTGTACTATTGCAAAACAGGAGAGAAAGCACCATAGATATGACTGAATTGCAGTGGCACTCATTTTCATCGCGGCAGGATCTTCTCATGAAATTTCAGTTACCAATTTCCTCCTCAGAGTGTGAAAATATTTTGTTCACGCCCACCTACAAAGGGAGAAACGACCACCAAATACAATAAGAGAAATCAGAGCTCTCTCTGAAAGATTAAAGAGCTTGTTTATCTGCATGCTGTTCAAGAGTGGAACAGTAGAGAAGTAATTTGAAGGTGGTTTCATGGACCCTCTGCCAGGCACTTAGTTGTGAATTGCAAAGTACTCATGTAGATCTAAGTATAGATGTAGATGATCTGGGGAAAACAGGGAGGAGGAGACTCAGGAACAGCTGGACACTTTTAAAGAAACTGTGAGAGAGTGTGGGAGAAAATTTAATGCAAACAAATGTGAGTGGGGACTAACTAGTGGAATAAAGATTGGAGGTGAACAACTGAAGATAGTGGGAAGTCTTAAGTACTCTGGAAGAATGACAGATAAAATGGAAGAAATGAGACAGAGATCTGTGAACATGACAGACAGGCAGAAGCATTCCTGCAAAACTAACTGGGAGCCTGGTTTGAAACAAAGACGTGCTATACAGAAGTTACTACATCCCAATATTGACCTATGCATATGAGACATGGCATGGAAGAAAAAAGTGTATGCAGATTACAGGCATGTGAAATGGAGTTCCTCAGAAGTAGGATAGAAGCAACAAGTTGAGAAAGGATGAGTAGTGGAAAGATAAGGGAAACAGTGAAAGAGGAACCCTTGCAGAGCAGGATGGAAACTTCAAGGCTAAGATGATACAGACACTTAAAGAGAATGGAAAATACAGGGATTCCCAAGAAGATACACAAAACGAAGATGCAAAGGAAATGAAAAACCAAAGTATAAATGGCTGAAAGGTGCGGTTCACTGGGTTGAAAAAAAGAGGCGAGGTCTAGACCAGAGTAAATGCACAAAGACAGGAGGAAAGCAGGCTTATGTTCATAATGACCCAGCTTGGGGCTGGCAACTGTTTATGATGACGATTAATGCGGGTGCTGAGATGCAGACAGGTACAATGAAAAAGAATGCTACAATATTTGAGGTTTTTGGCAAAGTCCTTCTGGAGTGCAAAAAGGCATGTATGTGTTAGAAGTAATTCCACATGTAAAAAGTATCTAGAATTAATTCCCACAGCTGTCAGTGTAGATTTAGTGAGCAATGGCTACTTCTGTCTGTTCATTTATAACCTGACTAATTTTACATCCTTGTAGGCTCTCCTTCAAGATGTGATTTTTGCAGTATGATATGTGAGTGATTTAGAGCAGGTGTAGATTTGAGAAAAATATTTGAGAATAATATGGTGTAGATCTATTTCATGCAATATTGTTCATTTTTGTCACAGTACAAACCATTAGAAAGTTTATGCTAAATAAAACTGCTTAATTGAGGAGGAAAATTAGGTAACAAACAAGGACTAACCTAGCTTAAATCTGAGACAAGGAAAAATAATCATTTAGAAATGCATATGTACATAATTTATATTCCTTATATTATCTGCATTCAATAAATTTGAAGACAGAGCAATTGTTTTAAATAATACAATAATACAAAACACTCACAAATTATTAAGGTTAAAATAAATCAAATAATGAGTATAAAAATGTTCAGGGTAGGAGAATTTATGCTCCTATAATCTTGGGATAGTCCATAAAAGTCATCACTTTTCATTTGATGACTGCAGCCACAATAAAAAGGCATTAAAGTCTTATCAACTTTGCACCCAAAGCAAGTCAACATCAAATTAAAGTCATGCAGCTGAACAAAATATGTAGCATCAGATGCAAGCTGGTCCCATTGTCCAGGTTTCTCAGGAATATCTTCACAGATGGAATGTCAGATTCAGATCTTTATTTGTAGCATTATGAGGTGTCACCATAACTGGTACCTAATCACATTATGTTTTTGCAGGACTGCCTGCTATTTCTCCTTCTTCTGGACTGACAACTTCCAGCAACTTCTGCACACCAATTGCAAAATTTTCTGCAAAAGAAAGAAAGTAACATTTTTAAAATGTGATACTGAAATAAGAGGCAGGTAACCAAATTTACTATTGTCTCACATTTTGAAACCAGGATTGTTGTCAACACTATCCTGTATCACCTTCCATGGAAGATAAAATTAATTTTCATTACTTTTTTAAAAATGTACTCATAATATTTACAGTGAATAAATGAATTCAGTCTTTGCAGTAAAAATCACTGAACGCCTGGCAAATTTCATAAATGTACTGACTATCATTAATACGTCGTAGCAGCTCTAGCATGAAATGTATAGAAATTAAAATAATATGGTAGATGGAAACTGACTCCATCACAACAAAATATCAGTCTACAAAGCTACCTGAGAAAATATATTTTCAATCAGTGGAACCAAGGACTGTTGTGTGCACTCTGTGCAAGGAATACCTTGTTTAATACACTCATCCAGGCATCTAATAGGATTATTTTTTTCTGATGATCCACCTGCTTCACAATATCCTATATTTCACAGTAATTATGAGATTCATCTGATTATACTTCAATAGCTTGATTACTATGCAATGAATAGCAGTGATAGAAACATGTGGATAAGTTAACTAAAAAGCTTAGTTCTTTACATGTAGGAATCTTTCTCACTGTGTTGACCTAGAGATGGGATTGCTACCTTACACTCCATATTTTCACTTATACCTCCCCTTGTATTTTCCAGGGCAATGTAGTGTGGGTCAAAAAAAGTATTTGTTCTAGAGAAACATCTAGTAAGAATATCACAAAAAGCCAATAACAGAACATTTCACTGATTCTTCTTCAGAGATCTAGTGATTCTTAGCAGTTGGTGTAAGAATTAAGGGCAAACTGTGAAATTAACAGCCATAATACTAGAGGAAAATAAATTTCTATATAGACTTTGCATACCTGTGTAGACCTCAGAATAGAATTTTATATAGTTTAACAGAATGCTGACAGATGTTGGGCAGATTATAGATCCCCAGATATTAAAAATAAATAAATAAAATAAAAAGAAAAGAAAATAAATTTAAAAAATCCTGATCAGCCACTCCTCACAATGAGTTGGAGATGTAAACTGCAGTTAAAGCTAATGTTCATATTAAACGGTTTCTAACTATACTGATATCTAGACAAGTGATGCCATTCTCTTAAACCATTAAAGTTACATACCTGTGTAGGTGTTGACAGATGTGAAAATTACCGAACAATCAGTTTAATAAGCCACAGCTGCAAAATACTAACACGAATTGAAACTTCCTGGCAGATTAAAACTGTGTGCCCGACCGAGACTCGAACTCGGGACCTTTGCCTTTCGCGGGCAAGTGCTCTACCAACTGAGCTACCGAAGCACGACTCACGCCCGGTACTCACAGCTTTACTTCGGCCAGTATCTCGTCTCCTGCCTTCCAAACTTTACAGAAGCTCTCCTGCGAACCTTGCAGAACTAGCACTCCTGAAAGAAAGGATATAGCGGAGACATGGCTTAGCCACAGCCTGGGGGATGTTTCCAGAATGAGATTTTCACTCTGCAGCGGAGTGTGCGCTGATACTGGCAGAAGTAAAGCTGTGAGTACCGGGCGTGAGTCGTGCTTCGGTAGCTCAGTTGGTAGAGCACTTGCCCGCGAAAGGCAAAGGTCCCGAGTTCGAGTCTCGGTCGGGCACACAGTTTTAATCTGCCAGGAAGTTTCATATCAGCGCACACTCCGCTGCAGAGTGAAAATCTCATTCTGGAAACATCCCCCAGGCTGTGGCTAAGCCATGTCTCTGCTATATCCTTTCTTTCAGGAGTGCTAGTTCTGCAAGGTTCGCAGGAGAGCTTCTGTAAAGTTTGGAAGGTAGGAGACGAGATACTGGCAGAAGTAAAGCTGTGAGTACCGGGCGTGAGTCGTGCTTCGGTAGCTCAGTTGGTAGAGCACTTGCCCGCGAAAGGCAAAGGTCCCGAGTTCGAGTCTCGGTCGGGCACACAGTTTTAATCTGCCAGGAAGTTTCATATCAGCGCACACTCCGCTGCAGAGTGAAAATCTCATTCTGGACTAACACGAATTCTTTACAGACGAATGGAAAAACTAGTAGAAGCCGAACTCGGGGAAGATCAGTTTGGATTCCGTAGAAATACTGGAACACGTGAGGCAATACTGACCTTACGACTTATCTTAGAAGAAAGATTAAGGAAAGGCAAACCTACGTTTCTAGCATTTGTAGACTTAGAGAAAGCTTTTGACAATGTTGACTGGAATACTCTCTTTCAAATTCTAAAGGTGGCAGGGGTAAAATACAGGGAGCGAAAGGCTATTTACAATTTGTACAGAAACCAGATGGCAGTTATAAGAGTTGAGGGACATGAAAGGGAAGCAGTGGTTGGGAAGGGAGTAAGACAGGGTTGTAGCCTCTCCCCGATGTTATTTAATCTGTATATTGAGCAAGCAGTAAAGGAAACAAAAGAAAAATTCGGGGTAGGTATTAAAATCCATGGAGAAGAAATAAAAACTTTGAGGTTTGCCGATGACATTGTAATTCTGTCAGAGACAGCAAAGGACTTGGAATAGCAGTTGAACGGAATGGATGGTGTCTTGAAGGGAGGATATAAGATGAACATCAACAAAAGCAAAACGAGGATAATGGAATGTAGTCGAATTAAGTCGAGTGATGCTGAGGAATTAGATTAGGAAATGAGACACTTAAAGTAGTAAAGGAGTTTTGCTATTTGGGGAGCAAAATAACTGATGATGGTCGAAGTAGAGAGGATATAAAATGTAGACTGGCAATGGCAAGGAAAGCGTTTCTGAAGAAGAGAAATTTGTTAACATCGAGTATAGATTTAAGTGTCAGGAAGTCATTTCTGAAAGTATTTGTATGGAGTGTAGCCTTGTATGGAAGTGAAACATGGACGGTAAATAGTTTGGACAAGAAGAGAATAGAAGATTTCGAAATGTGGTGCTACAGAAGAAAGCTGAAGATTAGATGGGTAGATCACATAACTAATGAGGAAGTATTGAATAGGATTGGGGAGAAGAGAAGTTTGTGGCACAACTTGACCAGAAGAAGGGATCGGTTGGTAGGACGTGTTCTGAGGCATCAAGGGATCACCAATTTAGTATTGGAGGGCAGCGTGGAGGGTAAAAATCGTAGGGGGAGACCAAGAGATGAATATACTAAGCAGATTCAGAAGGATGTAGGTTGCAGTAGGTACTGGGAGATGAAGAAGCTTGCACAGGATAGAGTAGCATGGAGAGCTGCATCAAACCAGTCTCAGGACTGAAGACCACAACAACAACAACAACCTGTGTAGGAAACTTTTGGCAGAATGTAATTTTTAGTAGTAAAGGAGACCACTCACTGAATAGCGGAGGCATTGAGAGGCACATACACGACATCTCTGTTATTCAATGTGTGGTCTCCTTTATGCCTAAATATTTACTGAATTATGTAAATGATGTGCATGAAGTAGTAGATAAAAGCAGCAGATGAGTAGTGAAGTAGGAGCATCAAAAGTTTTTTTTTTTTTTTTTTTCAATGTAGCTACTTTTCTATATAAGTACCAATACCTATATTTAACAATGTAAATAGACTAGCACGAGTTCTAACTCATTGTTACTGTACTAGCATACTCAACATAAGTAGCCTGAAATGGCACTTAACTTATAACTTTCATATTCCTGAAGGCTCTTGCCGATGAAGGGATTTACAGAATAGTGTGTGTGAATGTAAATAACCAAATTAAATTCGATAAAACTGGCATTCATTAACATCAGTATATATTTATGAGATTTAGAAAATTATTTAAAGTCTTCTGTACTTTCTATGTCACTGATCAATTATTTTCACCTACTTCAGCAATCCACTTGCAAATAAGACAAAACCTTCAAACCAATAGTTGAGTAAATTGATACATAAAATGTGGCTGAATGGCTTATTGTAACTTTGGACTTACCTGTTACAACAGACACAACAACCAAACATGAATTTTAATAATCTCTGATTGGAAAAATAATTGAAGCATGCATAGTAATGGCGAGAAATATCGCACTATCCACTTACCACTCATAGTGTTTATTATCTTTGGTTTCCTTTCCCATGCTACAAATATGTAGTACACAGGTATGCCAGAAAGTGAGATTCCCAAACCTATAACTGAATTAAAAATTTGTAGTTAATTAAATGTGGCACAAAAATCAACACTTAAAATATGGACAAATGATCAAATTAGTTTCTGGGATTTGGACCTCATTTCTCTTAGTTTAGTGTATTGGGTATGAGTGCCAATTTGATGGTGTACAAAAGAGTTATGAGAGGATATGTCACTTATTAGGGCATGATAAAAGGTGACTGAAGGTCTAATAAAATGTTCCAATTTGCTAGTTTTCATTGTACAGTGTAGTCAAGCTGCCAATATGCCTTATGTCCAAGTAAAACATCTACAAATGACAAGTTTCCTTCTCTGTCTCCATTTCAGCTGTAAATCTGATATTAGAATGAAGACTAACAGACTCTTTGTAGAACTTTAATCAGTGGCTCAGAAGAGAGTGATTTTAAATGTGTTGATAGTATACCTACAATTATATTCTACAAGGACATTAAAATACTGTTGTTTGGCCAAGTAAGCAGTTGGCAAGCATTACCTTGAAACCAAGCATTTAATTATGTTTGAAGAGACAGAAATATTGTCCTATACATCAAACTACTGGAATCCTAATCACCTAAAAAGCCAGTGCATTCAACTTATGCAACAACAATTTTAACTAGGACAGCAGATACACTCTTACTGGTGCATGGGTTTTTTTTGATGCTGAGAAAGATATTGTGTTTTTGTTTTGCAATGTAAATAATGACGGTCACTATTTACTATTATTATTATTTTGTTCAATACAATGAAACAAAATAAATGACGTGTAGTTCCTATGAGTCACTGATCTTGTGAAATACGCATGACTACAATGACAACAACTTAAATTATTAGATTTGGTAGCATGCGGGGTTAATATGTATGTTTGTCCTGCCAATAGTCAGTTAAAAACTTGACTTAGACACAAGTATGTACAATATTAACATTGTTTGTGTGCTGTCACAGAATACACCACTTTTTTAATAAAAAGAACTGAATTTCACAACTTCGGCTGTTTTCTACATAAAACCTGAATTATGGTAATGGAAAACACTCATAGGCAAAGCTAAAATCAGTCACTTGGCTGGATGTTATCACAGTCTGCCAAAGTAGAACTTAACAGTGGTAAAACTTCACTTTAATCACATCCCGAGCAGGTCCTGTTGCAACACAAGTGTTCCAACAAATAAATGATGTAATGCACAGTTCTCATTAACACTTCAGTCGACTGTGGAAAAGAAAACATTAGCTTTCAAACAGAAGAGAGAGAGCCTCTAGCCACTAAGCTTTAAATCGGCGAGCTGACAGGCTTGTGTGCCACTTGGAATGCTCTCTGCTCACTACTCACAGTGAACCTGCCAGACTTAGTTGTAATGAGGCATATCGATAGAATGGCATAATCCAGCAATATATCTGATGGGAAACAAATGGTGTGAGTTGAGTCCCTGTATGACACAAATATCCATACCAGAGGTGTAACCATATAAGAGAGATATGTATGGAGAGGACACACTAAAATGTGGTTCCTGAGGAATGGTAGCAACATTTTCAATAATTGCAGAGACAACAGCCTAAATGAAAACTTGATGTGGCTATGTATTAACCAACATAGCCTTACTATGTTGGATAAAAAATTCCAAATTTAAAATAATACCCAATTCGGATCTCCATGTGGGGACAACTCAGGAAGATGTAGTCATCAGAAGAAATAAAACAAAGTGAAATGTGGATACATTTATTGAGTAGGTGGGTTAGAGAATTTAAGAACAGAGACTGATAGGTTGGAATCAGACATACATTGAGTGACACAAACTCATGGGATACCTCATAATATCATGTCAGACCTGGTGCAGTGCAGCAACTCAATGTGGCATGTACTCAACAAATCATTGGACATTTCCTGTAGAAATATTAGCCAAACACAAACATTTTCAGTCAATGATTGGTTCATTTGGACCAGAGGACCCAGTCCACTGCATGTTAAGACAACCTGCACCATTATGGAGTCACCATCAGCTTACACAGTGCCTTGTTGATAACTTGGTCCCATGGCTTTGTGGGTCTGCACTATACACAAATCCTACCATCAGCTCTTACCAGCTGCAATCAGGACTCATATGTCTACGCCACACTTTTCCAGTCATCTAGAGACCAACTGATATGGTCATGAGCCCGGCAGAGGTGCTGCAGGTGATGTCATGCTGTTAGCAAAGGCACTTGCTTTTGTTATCAGCTGCCATAGCCTGTTAACAAAGTATTTTGCCAAACTCTCTAATGCACAAATTCATCATATATTCCACATTGATTTCTGTACTTATTTCAAACAGTGTTGATTGTCTGTTAGTACTGAAAACTCTCTGCAAATGCCACTGTTCTCGGATGTTGAGTGAAGGCCGTCGGGCATTGAGATATCCGTAGTGAGAGGCAATGACTGAAATTTGGTATTCTTGGCACATTCTTGACATGGGTCTCAGAATATTGAATCCCCTAACAATTGCTGACATGGAATTCCCCATGCAACTAGCTCCAATTACCATTCCACATTCAAAGTCTGTTCATTCCCATTGTGCAGCCATAATCACATTGGACACCTTTTCACATGGATCACCTAAGTACAAATGACAGGTATGCCAATGCACTGCCCTTTTACACCTTGTGTACATGATACTAATACCATCTGTATAAATGCATATTGCTATTCCATGACTTTTGTCACCTCAGTATAGTTGGAATTGGTGAAATGTGGTTTCAGGAAGATGGAACTTCTGATCAGATTAGTATAAGATTATCAACACAAAATCATATAAGATTAATGCAAGAGTAGTTCTGATAATGAATAAATTAATCTGAATCCAGGAAAGCTACTACAAACAGCATAGTGAATACATTATCACAGCCTTATAGTTTTAAAGCCAACATCTACCACACTAGTGCAAATTTATATGCTTGCTAGCTCTGTAGATTGAAATAATATGTTATGAGATGAAAGAAATAGTTCAGATATTTGAAGGAGATGGAAATTTAATTGTGGGAGGGGACTGGAATTTGGTCATAGGAAAAAGGAAAAAAAGAGAAAAGTAGTAGAACATGGACTGGGCAAAAGGAATAAAAGGGGAAGCTGCCCGTTAGAGGTCCACACAGAGCATAATTTGAACACTGCTAGCACTTTGTTTAAGAATCATGAAATAAGTGTGTACATTTATTATATTTTATTATAAATCCAATCACAGACAACAAAATATTTTTATCAATCAGGTTATTAATTTCGGTCAACAACATCCGTCTTCAGACCTGAGTAACTGCAGTATACAACACAATTCATGTCATTGCACATTTGTATATATGAAAGAGACCTGGAGACACCAGAAGATTTGGCATAGAAGACAGAGGTTTTGAAATTACATAACAAACTGCAAAACATATCCAGGGTCACATAGGAACTCTGACTATGATTTATTGGTTATGAACTGCAGATCAAAGCTGAAGAAATAGCAAAAGGGTCGGGAACTAAGAAGATGGGATCTGGGTATTTGGAAGAACCAGATGTTGTTGATAGTTTGGATGACTGTATGTGATTATTTCTTGTGGGGGTTTATAAGGAACTTTGTTTATGTGCCTCCGTTACCAACAGCAATGAATGAACTGAGACTTCACATAACAGCAGCTGTGGAAGCTGTCACTCAAGACATACTTGCTGCAGTGCGGGAACAATTTGAATACCGTATCGACATATGCTGTGCATCTCAAGGGGGAAATATTGAACATACATGAGCAGGAATAAAAAAAAGCCCTTTTAGACTTTCCCATTCATCAAAAAACAAAATTCATTGTATATGTTTATTAGTTTCAGAAATATAGACGTGCCAAATTGGACGATTCTTTTTGATAAACCCTGTATATGTCCTCCCTGAAGATGTGTCTGATGATGGGTGAAGGTTATCAACCAAAGTACTGGACAAAGAAATAAAGCTATCCAAATACATGCTCAAAATATGATGAAATATTCTGTCCATTGAGAAAACTTTAGAAAACACTTTCAGTCAGGTTATCTGGTTGTAGATTTCAAACCTGCTCCTCTTTAATATTCCAGCTTATTTTATCTTAAACTGTACATGGATGGCTGCATAAAATAGTAAAACCATAATATTCCAGAATGAATATTTTATTCTGCAGGAGAAGGTGTGGTATTATGAAACACCTACATAGATTAAAAGTGAACTGGGTTAGGAGTTCAATTCAAACACTGATTTCTCCACAGGCAATGGTCTTGTTTGTTGAACATCTAGGGACAACACATAATTTAATCTATAAATGTGGTCATAAATCACACCTGGAGAGTTGAGCTGGTAAAATACGGACCATGAAATGTAGGAGTCCAGATTCAAGTCCCAGCCCAGTACACAGTTTTAATCTACCAGGAGATTCACAACAGTTCACATTCATCTGCAGAGTAAAAGATCCCTTGTGGAAACAAATCTTATTTTATAGTTAAGCTATTTATTCAGGTGTGCTGGTCCAGCAAAATATACAGAATAGCTTGTGGGAAGTTTGGAAATTGTGAGCAGTGATTTGCCTGCTTTTACTGTGTATGCACATTACTGAGGATGACCATTAGACAATAACACAAAACTGCTTGTTTTTGACAATAACTATCACCTACATCATTATAATATTCTGAATAGGTCTAAATTTATGACATTATAGCTCACTTCAGTGTCTTATTCACAACAGCTTATTCAGGTATATAGGACACACAAAATGCAAATAACTCAGTGGCCCCGATGTTGATTTGTTTCTTTTATTATAAGCTATGATCAAAAAAACTGTCCTCATAATATTGATCTCAGTTAGTGGTGACCATCGTCAGATCTGCAGTAAAAGTGGGAGGTGGTGGGGGAACAAATAGAAATAATGGACAGTACACATATTGAAAACAACAAATTATGACATAGTGGATAGTACTATTTTCATACATGTATGTGAGTTTAACAAAATTATGAAACATATTTGTTTAAAACATATCCTGATAACACATTCTGAGTGGTGTTTTCAAGAAATATGAACAAGATCAGCTAGACACTATTGAACACAACTAAAAATATGGTGCAAACTAGGTCACAGTGCAAGCAGAGTTGTCATGTGAAATGTGCTACTCTTCACAACAAACTGGGGTACAGATGCCACAAAAATGTGTTTTTGTGTCATAAATTGGACAGATGTCACTACTGCACAAACATTTGACCAATATACAATTGTACAAAATTCAATTAAGTAAAAAAAATGCAATTAGGTAAAAACTATTCTGGAGTTACAATGTCTCATAAGTTTCAGAGCAATACTTGGAGTGACGATGTGTGATTCCAAAACAGTGTTCTGGTTATTGTAGATAACAAGTAATGACATACCCAGGTATCAGTCTTAAGGAACTAAAAAAGCAACTGTGTTTCTGCAGTCATACCTGGGCTATGCCAGATTCCAGTGGCTAGACCAATAGAGGGTGCTGACCCCTTACTCCAGTCTTATTTTTGTCCACATGGCTTCTTCTCTTTGGTTATCTTATTATTTAATGTAATATTGCTTCTAATTTATGCTGCAGGAAAATTACAGTTCATAATACTTACAGTGAACCTATAGATACTTCATAAAATCAAAATGTCACCACATTGTTATGGAAATTTTGCACTGTATAATTGAAAAAAAATTCATTATAACTGTCACAATTGTTACATACATGAAGCTAACTGTTAAAGGAAGATGCAATTGTCCTTCAATGTTGACAGCTGTTTGAAGCAATATTTCCTTATATGTTTTACGAAAAAACCTATGGCCCAGTTACCACCTGTGCCAAACTGGCCTCACAAGTGTTTGGTAAACAATGTAACATGAGTAATAATAACAGGGTTTTCAGAATGAAGTTTCACTCTGCAGTGGAGTGTGCAGTGGTTTGACACTTCCTGGTGGGTTAAAACTGTGTGGCAGAGTGGGATTCAAACTTGGGATCTTTGCCTTTCATGGGCAAGTGCTCTACCATGTCTCTGCAGTATCCTTTCTCCCAAGAGTAGTAGTACTGGATGGTATTCAGGGGAACTTCTGTGAAATTTGGGAGGCAGGAGTTGAGGTACTTGTGGACATAAAGCTGGGAGGATGGGTCATGAATCATGCTTGGAAGCTCAGTCTGTAGTGTACTTGTCTGTGAAAGGTAATGATCACAGGTTCAAGTCCTATGCCAGCTTATAGTTTTAAACAGCCAGGAAAGTTTCAATACAAGAGCTGCTCAGAACGTAGGTCCAAATGCTGTCTGCATGGAGGCCTGGGGGTAGTGGAGTGATTACAGCCTAGCTGGGTCACCTAGCTCGGTACTAGGGTAAGTTTATTGAACTACTGAGTAAACAGAACATTATCTTTGATGAACTTGTGCTTGTTGTTCCTGACATTCAAAAACTTTCACTGGTTTAAAATTACTTCCAAGACTGCAAGTTTCTGTTCCAAAATTGTATTTCAATTCTTCTATCAGCTCCTTCAATTTGTGTGCAACCTTTTGAATCACTCTGCTTAAGTTGTTTGTGTATGGTATGTACAGGATCTCACATGTCCAAATAATCTTCAATATAATACTCCCCCCCATGAACCATGGACCTTGCCGCTGGTGGGGAGGCTTGCGTGCCTCAGCGATACAGATGGCCGTACCGTAGGTGCAACCACAACGGAGGGGTATCTGTTGAGAGGCCAGACAAACATGTGGTTCCTGAAGAGGGGCAGCAGCCTTTTCAGTAGTTGCAGGGGCAACAGTCTGGATGATTGACTGATCTGGCCTTGTAACATTAACCAAAACGGCCTTGCTGTGCTGGTACTGCGAACGGCTGAAAGCAAGGGGAAACTACAGCCGTAATTTTTCCCGAGGACATGCAGCTCTACTGTATGATTAAATGATGATGGCGTCCTCTTGGGTAAAATATTCCGGAGGTAAAATAGTCCCCCATTCGGATCTCCGGGCGGGGACTACTCAGGAGGACGTCGTTATCAGGAGAAAGAAAACTGGCGTTCTACGGATCGGAGCGTGGAATGTCAGATCCCTTAATCGGGCAGGTAGGTTAGAAAATTTAAAAAGGGAAATGGATAGGTTAAAGTTAGATATAGTGGGAATTAGTGAAGTTCGGTGGCAGGAGGAACAAGACTTTTGGTCAGGTGATTACAGGGTTATAAATACAAAATCAAATAGGGGTAATGCAGGAGTAGCTTTAATAATGAATAAAAAAATAGGAGTGCGGGTTAGCTACTACAAACAGCATAGTGAACGCATTATTGTCGCCAAGATAGACACAAAGCCCATGCCTACTACAGTAGTACAAGTTTATATGCCAACTACCTCTGCAGATGATGAAGAAATAGATGAAATGTATGACGAGATAAAAGAAATTATTCAGGTAGTGAAAGGAGACGAAAATTTAATAGTCATGGGTGACTGGAATTCGTCAGTAGGAAAAGGGAGAGAAGGAAACATAGTAGGTGAATATGGATTGGGGGGAAGGAATGCAAGAGGAAGCCGCCTTGTAGAATTTTGCACAGAGCATAACTTAATCATAGCCAACACTTGGTTCAAGAATCATAAAAGAAGGTTGTATACCTGGAAGAATCCTGGAGATACTAGTAGGTATCAGATAGATTATATAATGGTAAGACAGAGATTTAGGAACCAGGTTTTAAATTGTAAGACATTTCCTGGGGCAGATGTGGATTCTGACCACAATCTATTGGTTATGAACTGCAGATTGAAACTGAAGAAACTGCAAAAAGGTGGGAATTTAAGGAGATGGGACCTGGATAAACTGAAAGAACCAGAGGTTGTACAGAGTTTCAGGGAGAGCATAAGGGAACAATTGACAGGAATGGGGGAAAGAAATACAGTAGAAGAAGAATGGGTAGCTCTGAGGGATGAAGTAGTGAAGGCAGCAGAGGATCAAGTAGGTAAAAAGACGAGGGCTAATAGAAATCCTTGGGTAACAGAAGAAATATTGAATTTAATTGATGAAAGGAGAAAATATAAAAATGCAGTAAATGAAGCAGGCAAAAAGGAATACAAACGTCTCAAAAATGATATCGACAGGAAGTGCAAAATGGCTAAGCAGGGATGGCTAGAAGACAAATGTAAGGATGTAGAGACTTGTCTCACTAGGGGTAAGATAGATACTGCCTACAGGAAAATTAAAGAGACCTTTGGAGAGAAGAGAACCACTTGTATGAATATCAAGAGCTCAGATGGCAACCCAGTTCTAAGCAAAGAAGGGAAGGCAGAAAGGTGGAAGGAGTATATAGAGGGTTTATACAAAGGCGATGTACTTGAGGACAATATTATGGAAATGGAAGAGGATGTAGATGAAGACGAAATGGGAGATAAGATACTGCGTGAAGAGTTTGACAGAGCACTGAAAGACCTGAGTCGAAACAAGGCCCCGGGAGTAGACAACATTCCATTTGAACTACTGATGGCCTCGGGAGAGCCAGTCATGACAAAACTCTACCATCTGGTGAGCACCATGTATGAGACAGGCGAAATACCCTCAGACTTCAAGAAGAATATAATAATTCCAATCCCAAAGAAAGCAGGTGTTGACAAATGTGAAAATTACCGAACTATCAGTTTAATAAGTCACAGCTGCAAAATACTAACGCGAATTCTTTACAGACGAATGGAAAAACTGGTAGAAGCCGACCTCGGGGAAGATCAGTTTGGATTCCGTAGAAATGTTGGAACACGTGAGGCAATACTGACCTTACGACTTATCTTGGAAGAAAGATTAAGAAAAGGCAAACCTACGTTTCTAGCATTTGTAGACTTAGAGAAAGCTTTTGACAACGTTGACTGGAATACTCTCTTTCAAATTCTGAAGGTGGCAGGGGTAAAATACAGGGAGCGAAAGGCTATTTACAGTTTGTACAGAAACCAGATGGCAGTTATAAGAGTCGAGGGGCATGAAAGGGAAGCAGTGGTTGGGAAAGGAGTAAGACAGGGTTGTAGCCTCTCCCCAATGTTATTCAATCTGTATATTGAGCAAGCAGTAAAGGAAACAAAAGAAAAATTCGGAGTAGGTATTAAAATTCATGGAGAAGAAGTAAAAACTTTGAGGTTCGCCGATGACATTGTAATTCTGTCAGAGACAGCAAAGGACTTGGAAGAGCAGTTGAACGGAATGGACAGTGTCTTGAAAGGAGGATATAAGATGAACATCAACAAAAGCAAAACGAGGATAATGGAATGTAGTCAAATTAAGTCGGGTGATGCTGAGGGAATTAGATTAGGAAATGAGACACTTAAAGTAGTAAAGGAGTTTTGCTATTTAGGGAGTAAAATAACCGATGATGGTCGAAGTAGAGAGGATATAAAATGTAGACTGGCAATGGCAAGGAAAGCGTTTCTCAAGAAGAGAAATTTGTTAACATCGAATATAGATTTAGGTGTCAGGAAGTCGTTTCTGAAAGTATTTGTATGGAGTGTAGCCATGTATGGAAGTGAAACATGGACGATAACTAGTTTGGACAAGAAGAGAATAGAAGCTTTCGAAATGTGGTGCTACAGAAGAATGCTGAAGATAAGGTGGGTAGATCACGTAACTAATGAGGAGGTATTGAATAGGATTGGGGAGAAGAGAAGTTTGTGGCACAACTTGACTAGAAGAAGGGATCGGTTGGTAGGACATGTTTTGAGGCATCAAGGGATCACAAATTTAGCATTGGAGGGCAGTGTGGAGGGTAAAAATCGTAGAGGGAGACCAAGAGATGAATACACTAAGCAGATTCAGAAGGATGTAGGTTGCAGTAGATACTGGGAGATGAAGAAGCTTGCACAGGATAGAGTAGCATGGAGAGCTGCATCAAACCAGTCTCAGGACTGAAGACCACAACAACAACATGTTGAGGGTATCCTTGGATCCCTGCACATGTTCCCTTGCCTTTTTGTCAAAAAATAGAATATCTGGGATGGAAAACAACAATATCAATTAGGATAGATTGTTACTCACCACACAGAGGAGGTGTTGAGTGGCCTACTTTATGTGGCAAGAAGTGTTCTATCCCAGTTCGTGTCGATGCTTTTAAGTATGTTGGATAAAGACCATGTTCAATCAATAAATTGACAATGCCATGGCTGGGATATGGATGTCCCATCTCTGACTGCACCCTGATGTAATTGAAGAACCTGTATACAGATTTTATCACTGTTCTCCCATTCCCTCTCCCAGGTACCCACCTGCCATCCTCTCAGCTGGCTGTGTTCCTTCCTGTTATTGTCAATGCCTTGTCGATTTTTCCCCATCTTCAACCAACAGGCTGCAAGCCTTGTATTTAACAGTGATTCAATGCATGTTCAGAACGTAAGTGTACTAGTTTTTTATATTTTTCAGAAAAAGTTTATTTGAAAAAATTACAGGAAATTATTGGTATGCTTGTTGACTATTTTTTCACATACGTAACTAATGAGGAGGTATTGAATAGGATTGGGGAGAAGAGAAGTTTGTGGCACAACTTGACTAGAAGAAGGGATCGGTTGGTAGGACATGTTTTGAGGCATCAAGGGATCACAAATTTAGCATTGGAGGGCAGCGTGGAGGGTAAAAATCGTAGAGGGAGACCAAGAGATGAATACACTAAGCAGATTCAGAAGGATGTAGGTTGCAGTAGGTACTGGGAGATGAAGAAGCTTGCACAGGATAGAGTAGCATGGAGAGCTGCATCAAACCAGTCTCAGGACTGAAGACCACAACAACAACAACTTGCCATCCCATTCAATGCACGTGGTGAGCTGTGGCACAAGTTTCTTTATATCCTCCTCAAAGAACTTTCTTGACAGCTGCTTCCCCAGTTGCAGAACCTTTTTCTGCAGCTGCATATTGGTTGAAAATTTAAAGGCACTCTTGTGTGCCTACAGGGAGGTGAAAAAGTTGATAATTTGGAAACACCAAGTCAAGAGAGAATATGGTGGGTGGTTCAAAGCATTTGAGTCCAAAAGTGCCTTGGTGGCTAAGGCTGTGCAAGGTCGGGCTTTGTCATGAAACAAACACATTACTTTCATCAGCACTCCTCTCCTTTTGCTTTGAATGCGCCTTTTGAGCTGTTTTAATGGTCTTGCAATATTGTTGTGCTTTGATGATCTCCCCTGAGGCAGAAATTCCACCAACAGGATGTATTTTCGCTCCAAAACGCTGAGGACATGATGCCGCCGCCCCCCCCCCCCCCCCCCCAAAGTTGTGGTTATGAATTTTTTGGCAGATGGGGAATTGGTGTGATGCCATGTCATGATTGTGTCTTTGTCCCAGGCGTGTAATGAGCCAACCATGTTTCATCTCAAGTCACAACAGAGCTCAGAAAATCATAACATTTCAATTCAAGTTGCTAAAGAAACATGTGGGCGTTATTGGTCCAATTTTTATTGTGCTGCTCTGTCAGCTGTTTTGAGACCCATCTTGCGCACAGGTTCTGTTATCCCAGAGTTTCTGTGAGTGTCTCATACAAGGGAAGTCAGGAGAGTTGTGGAAACATAGCAGAAATTTCATCCACTGTCTATCGGTGGTCTTCACGACCAGTTTCCTCGATTTTTTGCACCAACTCATCAGTCAAGTTTGGGTCTTCCACTCCTCAGTTCGTCACGAGCACACTTTTCCCCTCCACTTAACTCCGTGCATCACTTAAACACACTCGTTCTGTTTGTAATACTTTCGTCATAACCATTTTGATTCATGGTGAAATTTCGATAGGTGTTATTCGTTCCGTGGGTAGGAAGCAGATCACAGCACATGGCTCGCACTTTGTGGGATTTCTTACCGATATCTTTCACGCATCTAGAAATTTCACTGTGAGTTTATGTACTAACTTGATTCTGCAATGCTCGCTCAGGTCAGGGGGTGTCCCTCTACCACTCAGCGCTGCCAATCCTAATAAAATAAATAAATAAATAAAAAAACCTACAACCTGTTATCACAGTACATCTACTTTCTGAACATGCCTCGTATCTATAGAGTAGATACCCAATACCACATCGACAATATCGCAAGAACTCCACTTTATCTTCTACTTACCGCAATGATTTCGGTTTAGTGGCTTTAATTTGTGAGCTCTTATATTTGCCGTGAAGCAAACTATGGACTCAAAAAGAGAGCAATGGTGTATTCTCTTAGAGGCCAGGGGTTGGTTGGTTGCTTTGGGGGAGGGGACCAAACACGAGGAGGTCCCATCGGATTAGGGAAGGATGGGGAAGGCAGCCGGCCGTGCTGTTTCACAGGAACCATCCCGGCATTTGCCTGAAGCGATTTAGGGAAATCACGGAAAACCTAAATCAGGACAGAAGGCAGCCTATAATCTGCTGAGGTGCAGAGGAGAGCTTACGCGTGTTGGTAGTCTCGACGACGATCGGCACGAAGACGAGGAAGCAGCAGCACAGCAGGAAGAGCAGGGGCAGTGCCAGGCTGACCCGGATGGGCCGCGCCAGCTGCGGCTGGGAGCGGCGCAGGTACAGCAGGGCCGCGATGCAAGCCGCCACCGACAGCCACAGCACCAGGCTGAAGAAGTTGATCAGCACGAACACGTCGCTCGTCGTCAGCATCATCAATGATGTCAGGCACTGCGAACAGTGAGTCATCTCGTCAGAACACTGTTTCCACGCGACCAGCAGTTTTTGTCTACAAAAGTTACAGGAGCGTCTATTCAAAGAAAAGGAAGATCAGGATTTGAGCTCCCGTCAGTGACGTGGTAGTTGTAGACGGAACACAAGATGGGACTGGGGAAATTTGGAGAAGAAAATCAGCTGGTACAGTTCCCCATTGCCGCTTAATTATAAGTCCCGAAAAAACACCGAAAGGTCCCTTATACCAAAACAAGAAAATGTATCTCCAGAATGCTATTTTCACTCTGCAGCGGAGTGTGCGCTGATATGAAACTTCCTGGCAGATTAAAACTGTGTGCGGACCGAGACTCGAACTCGGGACCTGGACGTCGCAAGACACCCGTTTCAGTTCATCGTTGATCCATTAACTCAGTTTTTTTTTATTATTACAGAGGGCAGCTAACCCTTTGACCGAACACGCTGAGCTACCGTGCCGGCGCCAACTGAGCTACCCAAGCACGACTCACGCCCCGTCCTCACAGCTTTACTTCTGCCAGTACCTCGTCTCCTACCTTCCAAACTTTACAGAAGCTCTCCTGCTCTGGGTTCGCAGGAGAGCTTCTGTAAAGTTTGGAAGGTAGGAGACGAGGTACTAGCAGAAGTAAAGCTGTGAGGACGGAGCGTGAGTCGTGCTTGGGTAGCTCAGTCGGTAGAGCACTTGCCCGCGAAAGGCAAAGGTCCCGAGTTCGAGTCTCGGTCCGGCATACAGTTTTAATCTGCCAGGAAGTTTCAAGAAAATGTATCTATTAAACATGGGCTCTAAAATGCCTGTCTTAAGAGCTATGAGTACTTATTCATCTTTGATGCTATGAAACAAATCTCTTCTACTGCACGGACTTCGCTTTCCATATTTTGGGAAGAGGCAGTATGGACCAAACCAAAGAAAAAATTTCCAGTAAACATGGCATTTGTTCCTCTTCGTTAGTGTGAAACACATCTCTTCTATCGAACAAGTGCTCATAAACCGTCCACACACGACGAGAGTTTCTGCTGCTAATTTTCGTGCTTGCCAAACCCCACCTTGGCAGCAAGGCCACTCGAACTCTTCCCTGTTGAGAACGTTTGGCGTTAGGGACAGGGCCCTCCAACCTGCTCGGAATTTTTATGTTCTACAGCGCCAATTGGACAGAATTTGGCACGATACCGGTCAGGAGGACATCTAACAACTCTGTCAATCAATGTCATGACGAATAACTGCTTGCATATGGGCCAGATGAGGATCAACGCGTTACTGACTCGCTCAATTCGTGAAGCTCTTTGTCTTGAATAAACCGTCAATTTTTCTGAAACTGTAATCTTTTGGCCGGCCGTGGTGGCCGAGCGGTTCTAAGCGCTACAGTCCTGAACCGCGCAACCGCTACGGTCGCAGGTTCGAATCCTGCCTCGGGCATGGATGTGTGTGATGTCCTTAGGTTAGTTAGGTTTAAGTAGTTCTAAGTTCTAGGGACCTCAGATGTTAAGTCCCATAGTGCTCAGAGCCATTTGAACCATTTGTAATCTTTTGTTTTTCTGTACATGTCAATCACATTTATGATTGCCGTCCCATTCGTGTAATTCCTTCGTGGAGGGTCGTCTTTTTTGTTTCTTTATTTTGTTGTTTTCTTCGCTTAGAATGTATAAAGACATGGAGGCCTCGAAGACGAACACGCCAGAAAAAAAAAAAAAAACTGATATGGGAATCAGAGGTGATCGTAGTGTGTACTCAGTGGCAACCCATACCATCGTACCAGGTGATGTGCCAGTGTGCCAATGACGGGTGGAATCTGACGATGTTCGTTTTCCTTGGAGCCTCCATACACGAATATTTCCATCGTCATACTCTTCCTACAATTGGCAAACGTTTGACAAGGCGACGTGGTGCCCTTCCTGTGTCAACTGTTGTCTTTGGGCGCAACATACACCCCAGGCAAATCGGTAAAAAAAAAAGGCGGGGGTATAATTTATAAAAGTTTTGAAACTTCGAGTCCCTGGCTCTCTCAGAAGATGGCTGGACGGTATACAGCCGAAATTGCCGCAGAGGAAGCGAAATTTTATGAAACAAATCTTTGCGCCGCAAAAAAATACGAAGATGCACGATATGATCGTGTGTACGAGGTCACACGTGAGCATATCAATACTAATAATATAACTATAAAACCGTAGTGTCTGTCTTATTTGTGTTTGAACACTCTAATCTCCAAAACTGATAGACGAATTTTCGTTGAGTTTTCACTGGTAACTTAGGCGTACTGCCTTGAGGCAAAGGATAGGCTTTATTTTATCAAAATCGGAAGAGGGAAAAGAAATGATATGGTAATTTAAGATTTTATCAAAAATCTTCTGCTCACCTTAGTACAGACAGGTAATCGGAGAGTCGTGGGGTTACGTCTCTCGGCGGACACATTTTTTTCCATTTCAATTTTTACTTTACTTACGCTGCAGGTACAACGAAATAATGTTCAATATATTGTATTTATTAACATTTTCGTAAAGGCATGAAAAGGAAAGGCAAATGAAAATTTGGGTTTGTAAATAAATTCCAAGGTTCAAATGGCTCTGAGCACTATGGGACTTAACATCTATGGTCATCAGTCCCCTAGAACTTAGAACTACTTAAACCTAACTAACCTAAGGACAGCACACAACACCCAGCCATCACGAGGCAGAGAAAATCCCTGACCCCGCCGGGAATCGAACCCGGGAACCTGGGCGTGGGAAGCGAGAACGCTACCGCACGACCACGAGATGCGGGCTAAATTCCAAGGAATGGATTGTAATTACGGTGTCCACGAGAACTTCATATGTAACATTAAACACTTTTATTGTTTTACAGCTGATGATTTACACATGCTGGGATGATATACATCGTAAAAACGGGAGAAGCAGTAATTTTCTCGACGTCTTGCACACGTTATAAACGCTGCATTTTTACAATTACGTCATTGTTATAAAGTTTCTAAAGAAAATAAACTTGGCTTATATTCGTAAAAGGTTCTCTCCCATCGCACAGTTTCGGAGCAAACAACGCGTAATGCATCATTTCTACAAATACTGGCGAGAAAAGCTGATGATTTTATCTGCGCAGGGTGCCTATCGTTTGCATGCGCCTGCAGGGCGTGCTCGAGAGTGAAAATAAAACTAAGGCAATACAAGTCCTGTACGCTTTAATTACAGTCCCTTTTTGGAAAGTTATACGAAGAGTCCTCGTGCACGCGGATCCTTTCTCGGAAATTTATTTGCTATCCTACATTTTCTTTTCCCTTTCCTCTTCATGTATTTTACGAAAATATTAATAAATACTATATATTGAGCATTATTTCGCTTCACTTGCGGCGAAAGTAATGTAAATGGCTCATGTCTCGTCCAACCAGCGCCCAAAACGCTATTTTTTCTAAACGCTTGGCCATCTGGATCCCCCACTCCTGTCATTTCTGGCCAAGCTCTGGATATGTCATACATTTGGACTAAATTGGTGGTGACGAGTTGTCGCGTCCCATTGTCACCTACTTGCTCCTATACGAGGTAGGGAGCACCTATGAACTGGTCATGATCCGTATTCCAAATATCTATATCGAGCGGGATGTAGGAACACACTAATCTGTGAATGGGGGGAGGGGGGGAGGGGGAAGTTCGGCAGATCTTCTGGTTTTCATGTGCCCTCGTTTCCGGGTAGAGGGAGAAAGCGAATATTAGACTGCGATCTGCAAACGGTTGTAAATGACCAAAACTTATGGACTACAGTTAACACGCCGAATATCTACAAAGCATCTACACGAGTTTCATTCTATAAGACTATGTAGAGGTTCCGAATATCAGAATAAGCAGATCAGAATAATAGGCATGAATATGATTGAGAGGAATTATAAAAATTAAAACTGAAGAAAAAGGCAATGGCCACACACACGTATATGCGTAGACTCGACGACTGCCGAGGCACGCGTCTACCTGTGGGGCAATCTAGAACAGTGTGACAATACTTGCACTTAGTCGACATACCTCCAGTTCTTCCGACGCTGCCAGTGACACATCTAGTAATATAAACTGGAGGCTATTCACTTAAAAGTTGGATTAAATGGTTCTATTCAGTTTTTATTTGATATGTTTCTAATATCCTGTTTTATTTTTACATTAATATTAACATAAATTATTACTAGACACCCATAGAAATTATAAAAATAGATGCACGAACGTACGTATGTATGTATGTTTGTATATTTCACATCTCCTTCTAAACCACTGGACCGATCTTAACCAAAACTAGGACATGTATTATTTACTGTCTGGAAAGAATCACTGTGGGGTGAGAATCACCCACCTATCAAGGTAGTGGGGTGGGGGTGAAAAAGCAATGTAGCCCACGACGCGAGAATTT
The DNA here is from genome assembly GCF_023864275.1 of Schistocerca cancellata. NCBI lineage: Eukaryota > Metazoa > Arthropoda > Insecta > Orthoptera > Acrididae > Schistocerca > Schistocerca cancellata. The sequence goes on along the minus strand of NC_064627.1, from coordinate 362,092,455 downwards.
ATATACTTTAGTTATCCAGTATTTGACAATAAAACCAGTTAGGGACTTGCAACAAACTTTACACATAATTTCATACCTTTAAAAAACTTTATCTCGCTAACGACCCCCACACAAAACAGGGAAAGGAAAATAATTTTCGCTTACTAAATATTCATTGTTCATGCAGTATAACTGCCACATGAGGCATGGCGTTTTAATTTATTACTTCTTCACTACTAACTGTATTCGTGACACATTTTGCAGATAGTATACACATATACTACTGAATGTACCAGAAAAATTACATCACTGTACGAAATTTAGTACAGAAGGTACGACGTCATAAACACGAATTGTGTGAAAACTACCGCACATGCAGGACGTTTAAATAAATTACTTCGTGTTGCGAATAGAGTTAGTAAACTCTATTCGCAACACTTTTCCGGACAGTATCCACATTTGCCACTGAACATAGCAACAAAAATATGTCATTCTACGACACATGGTTTAGGAGATATGATGTCATATATTTAGATGCGTGAAAAAATTGCCACATCATGCACGACGTTTTAATTTATTACTTCTTTACTACTCGTACTAACTCGATTCACACATTTCGCAGACAGTAGGCACATACAGCGCTGCATGTACCTGCAAAATTACACTGATGCACCAAAGAAAGCGGTATAGGCATGTGTGTTCAATTACAGAGATAGGCGAACAGGCAGAATACGGCGCTGCGATCGGCAACGCCTATATACTTATAAGAAAACAAGTGTCTGGCGCAGTTGTTAGATCGATTACTGCTGCAATACCGACATTGGATTGCTGATGACTGGAAACATGTTGCATGGTCGGACCATTTTCTTTTTAAATTGTATCGAGCGCATGGACACGTACGGGTACGGAGACAACCTCATGAATCCATAGACCCTGCATGTCAGGCTGGTGGAGACTGAAATGGTGTGGCGCGTGTGCGGTTGGAGTGACATGGGACCCTTGATACGTCCATATACGATTCAGACAGGTGACATGTACGTATGCATCCTGTGTGATCACCTGCGTCCATTCAAACGAAATGATAATTAAATCAAAACCCTAAGCTGTCGACAAGCGTTGATATACATAAACGGGGATAGCTGAAAATGTGTGCCCCGGCCGGGACTCGAACCCGAGATCTTTCGCTTACATGGCAGACGCTCTATCCATCTGAGCCACCGAGGGCACAGAGGACAGTACGGCTGCAGGGATTTATCCCTTACACGCTCCCCGTGAGACCCACATTCCCAACTTAATGTCCACACACTACATTCGTAGTGCCCCTGCCCATTACACACATCACTCGTGGCAGACGATATTACCGAGTCCCGTAAGAGTTCGGGCAATGCGTGTGCATCCAGCGCAGAAGAAGGAGGTCAAAGGCCGGTTAGCCTTAACTATATGACGATGGTATTTGTTATTTCGGACAAGTTAAGGCTAACCGGCCATTGACCTCCTTCTTCTGTGCTGGATGCACACGCATTGACCGAACTCTTACGGGACTCGGTAACATTGTCTGTCGCGAGTAATGAAAGTAATGGGCAGGGGCACTAAGAATGTAGTGTGTGGATATTAAGTTGGGAATGTGGGTCTCACGGGGAGCGTGCAAGGGATAAATCGCTGCAGTCGCACTATCCTCTGTGCCCTCGGTGGCTCAGATGGATAGAGGGTCTGCCATGTTAGCAGGAGATCCCGGGTTTGAGTCCTGGTCGGGACACACATTTTCAACTGTCCCCGTTTATGTATATCAACGCTTGTCGACAGCTTAGGGTCTTGGTTTAATTATTATTTCATTCTAAGAGAGCTACTTGGTCATGTCCGAAAGAACAGATACCATCTTCATATATCATGCATCCATTCATGTCCATTCTGCATTCCGACGGACTTGGACAATTCCAGCAGGACAATGTGACACCCCACACGTCCATAATTGCTACAGTGTGGCTCCAGGAACACTCTTCTGAGTTTAAACACATCCGCTGGTCTCCGAACTATCCAGACAGGGACGTTATTGAGCATATTTGGGATGCCTTGCAACGTGCTGTTCCGAAGAGATCTACACCTCTCGTACTCTTACGGATTTATGGACAGCCCTGCATGGTTCATGGTGTCAGTTCCCTGCAGCACTACTTCCACCATTAGTCAAGTCCATGCCACATCGTGTTGCGACACTTCTGCGTGCTCGCGGGGGCCTTACACGATATTAGGCGGGTGTACCAGTTTCTTTGGCTCTTCAGTGTGTATCATTGTACAGTACATAGTTCAGAAGACACGACATAATAAACATTAAGCTTCATGAAATAAAAGCTACGGGGTTGAAAATGGCTAGACGTGCAGGTGAAATATGTCTACAAATACGCGTTGAATGTGTTAAATATGTGTGAAATATATTTTGCATGTGCTTATGCGAGTAAAGCCACAGTAAACCCCTGGAACGATTTCAATCAAATTTGGCCTATATATTAATTACAATCTGGCAAGAAATACTGCAAGGATAAAAACTACCAGCCCTCCTATTGGGGTGAGCGTGATAACGGGAAGAGAGAAGGGAGGAGATGGACAGACTGCAAGGGGGAAGGAGGGTATAGGCACGAGGAAGAGAAGGTCAGATATAGAGGAAGGAGTGGTGGGGGTGGACGGAGGGGAGAGGAGGAAATGGACAGAGACAGGGGAGGGAAGAGACAGGCAGAGAGATGGGGGAAGAGGAGATGAAAAGACAGAGGGAGGAGGAAATGGACAGAGAGAGGGAAAAGGATGAGAGGGAGAGAAAGAGGGGAGGAAAGGACATAGAAAGGGGAGAGAAGGAGATGGACACAGATAGAAAAGGTGTCGAGACGAACAGGGAGAGAAGAAGAAGATGGACAGAGAGAGGGGCAGGAGAAGACGTCCAGAGAGTGGGGGTTGGAGGAGGTGGACAGAGAGAAGGGGTGGTGGAGTTGGACAGAGAGGGGGGAGGAGGAGGACATGGACTAACAGTAATTTGGAATAAGTACATACCAGGGCAACGTCGGGTATTAAGCTGGTGTAATATAAAGCATTGTATGTCATGAGTATCGAACACGCATGACCTGTTCATAGTCTCACAGTACTCACGGTGAAGAGGAGCGCTGGCACGGGCGTGCAGGTTCGCACGTGGATGAAGGCGAAGGCGACGGGCAAGTGTCCCTCGGCTGCGCCTGCGCGGAACAGCCGCCCCGACGTGAACAGGATGCCGTTGACGCCGCCGAACGTCGACAGCGCCACGAACACCGGCACCGTCCAGCGCGCCGCGCCGAACATGCGGTTGCCGAACGACTGAGAGCAGAGCCGAGAGAGTGGTCACCATATCGAGCGGAAAGTATCGATACTTTACTCACGAGCAGTATCGTAAGACAGATATCATACTTATAAAAGTATCAAACAAGTATTATCGACAGCTTGAGATATCGACACTGATCTTTTATAAAAATATTAAATACTTTTACTGGCACCAATCATTCTGGTACTCCACCAAAGCAATTGGGGACTGTGGGCGAACTACTCGCATCCCTTAAACCACATTGTCAAAGAAACTTCAAGAAGAAAAAATGACTTTTTAACACCAACTGACAAAAAACATGAAGCATCCGGAAGACATGGGCGGTTGTCAATATAACGTCGTATACGTGTACATCGTCGGGGGATGTGTATGTAATGAGAGTAGCAATTCTCTGTGTCAGACAGAACTGCCGACAGAGAGCATTAGGGTTGTTCATATTTACTGTTGTTACGAGGGCTGGTAGGATATGTAATGGGCGTGAACTGCGTCAGATATTGAGTGATCACTGTGAAGGGCATGCAGGTCGTACTCGTGTGAGACAGTGTTACCTGCACCTAGCAGAGTCCGGAAAGGACTTCATTGTGGGTCTACACTTGGACGGCTGGTCGAATCGTGCAATATCCAGATTTGTGGGGCATTAGAATGCGACAGTGGCCCGATGCTGGGCTGTTTGGGAATGTGGGAGCAGGCACACTCGCCGTCAAGGTCTCGGTTGAATTGTGTCTGAACACCACAAGGGAAGATCGCGGTCTTGTGCATCCGAGAACAAGTACTGGACTCCCAGCAACACTCTTGCGTCATCCTGCACCAGCAGCTGTTGGACTAAGCAGTTACCATCCCATGAGTAGGCTGCCGTTAACACCACAACATAAACGGCTATGTTTGGAATGGTACCATCACTGAGAAGATCGGACTGCTGCTGAATGTCTTCGCACTGGGTTCAACGATGAACCGTGATTCTGCACTAACCTGGATGACCCTGGCCGGTCAGTATGGCAGCAACCGAGGAAGAGATCCCATTCCTCCACGCAACCGAGGGAGAGATCCCATTCCTCCAATGCATTGGAGAGGTACAGCGGTGTTACTCTTGGCGTCATGGTACGGAAGATCATCGGGTATGATTTCAGATAATGGCATCTTCGTGATGCTGACTGCTCCCACGGTCAGTACGACCCTCAGATATGTCCCAGATAGAACATGTGTGGGTCCAGCTCGAATCTCGACTCCGTCCTGGTACCACTATCCAGGATATTAAGGACCAGTTACAACAGTTGTGGGTCAACTTGCCTCAGGAGACTATACAACAGCTTTATGACATGCTCCCCAACAGAATCAGTGCATACATCCATGCCAGAGGGTGTGCAACGTATTGAAACAACTAAACTACCGTGAGATATCCTCTCAGCCCATTTAGTTTCATTTCGTTTCCTCTTCGCCTTCTGTGTGCTTCACTCCTTTTGTCAGACAGTGTATAATAGATAGATGATCAATTTTAACAAATTTCGAATAGAATAACACAAGCATTAAGTCAAGTTTTTATTCTCATTTTCAAAAATCTGTAACTTGAAATTATATAACATAATCAGAAAAAAAACAGTTGAATAGTACCAAAAGTAAATAAATCAAATGTAACATAAAAGTACACATTTATTCAACTATGTTTGATCCAGTCGTTTCGATGATAATTTGTAATGTGATTATGACAATATATCTTTGGAAATAAACGCTTTTAGGGAACTGATGTCACTGGAAATGTCTGGCACTCGTTGGCTACTTATTCAGCTGAGAGAATACAAATTTTCGTGTCTTCCCACTGCTCTATAGCATAAGCCCACAGTAGTGATACAAGTGTTGGCAAATGAAGTCTAATTCCATATTTTTGGTCAGCCAGAGTAGGTTCAAAAGGGGCGAGTGCTCCACGTTTCCTCTTTTGTTTGCTGTCTGGTAATATGTCTTATAAGGATTCGAAAAGTCATGCACCGTTTCAAGGGAAGAGTCGCTATATGGTTGGCTGCTGGTACCAGCGGTAGCAGAAGGTTTTCGATAAACGCCTTGTACATATTGCCGTAGCACAAAGTCTGGAAGCCAGGAAGTGTATATTTTTGAATCTTTTATCGAAGAAGCAGAATAATGCAGCCAATTGATCACCTTCAGTTTGTTAAAATCTGCGCTCTATTTGCGTGTTTACCTTCACTTTTACTACCTCTATTACACTGCTGTCATCAAGCTTACTTAAACAATTTATCTGCGATTTCAAGCAGTTGACCACTGGTATACCTTTGCTTATAGTCATATATTGCTCACCTGATAGTTCTTTGGTGACAAGTGGTTCTAAATATTAACACTCAGTTATTCTACACTTCTAATGGTTTGTCTTAAACACAAAAAACTTGTTTCCGTAGGGGCCAGTCCAGTGTACCGCTGAAGCATGTAATAAATAGAATTCCAATGAGTATTTTCATCTAAAATCAACTTAACGGATGTAAAAGTTTGTTTTATCCCGGTAACGCCAATGTAGCAGTAACTTTCTGAATGGCACTTGACTCGAAATATTTAACAATATCTCTTACCTTGTAGACCAATAAATAAAAATCCTTGGTTGTTATTGCAAATTCAGCAATAAGATTTACTGAGTGCGCAGAACAAAATAAGTACTTGTAATTTTGTTACACCTGCTTCCATGTTGGTGCCAACACCAATCATGACACCAAAATTTTAGGTACATAATAAAAATGTAACGAAAGGAACTTTTAGTACGGGCCCTGCTGAAAGTGCTGATATAAATAAAAGTATAAACTGAAAAATATTGTCTGGAAAGTATAGGTATCGAAAAGAAAGCACTAGATATCAACAGATATCCATACATTTTCTGTGTTGCTAGCCCTAAGAGAGTAAATCAGCTGCTGAAACTGGCAGCTGTTCTATACAACCCGTTAGGGCTACATTGTGGAACCACGGTGAAGGCTCCTTAGGAAGGTGGCACCAAAAGTTCTCAGCCTTGCCCATAGATTGCATAGCTAGATGCGTGATATTTTTCCCACAGAGGTTGGTAGAACTTCTAGCAAACTGAGTGTGTAATTTCAAGTCATTCAAAAATGGTTCTGAGCACTATGGGACTTATCTTCTGAGGTCATCAGTCCGCTAGAACTTAGAACTACTTAAACCTAACCAACCTAAGGACATCACACACATCCATACCCGAGGCAGGATTCGAACCTGCGACCGTAGCGGTCGCGTGGTTCCAGACTGTAGCGCCTAGAACCGTTCGGCCACTCCGGCCGGCTCAAGTCATTCCATCCAGCACTTGGCTGCAGTAGAGTGGAAATGGAAAACGTCCTACGTGCCACATCTCGCGTTTGTCAGGAGAATGAAAAAAAAAAGAAGATATATCGCTGTTTGTACGTAACTGATTGGTATCCAGAAAATCGAGAAAGTGTTCTGTTACCATAGAAGTATGCTGCTCATCGCATCACTGCAAAAAACAATGAGACAAATCAGAAAATAAATACTTTATTAAGAACTTTCTAAGTGCCTTAAGAGGAAAATGAGTGATTCTATGGGCCAAAAAGAAACTTTGGTTCTTGCAAGGAAGAAAATAGCAGCCAGCCACTGTTAATAATGCTATTTATTTAAATAAATAGCACTGTTGCCGATTTAAAACCAATAGCTTCTCCTTCAGACGGTGTTCATGTTTGTATTAGATTTGTCGTTGTTTACATTAGTTATTGGCTGTTTTGTTCCGACAACAAATCAAGCAACAACAAATGTAATGTGAACGTGAAGAGCCGTTTTAAGATGAATCTGGAGGATGTTTGGTTTGTGGGGCGCTCAACTGCGTGGTTATCAGCGCCCGTACAATTTCCCAACCTTTGCTCAGCCCAATTTCGCCACTTTCCTGGATGATGATGAAATGATGAGGACAACACAAACACCCAGTCATCTCGAGGCAGGTGAAAATCCCTGACCCCGCCGGGAATCGAACCCGGGACCCCGTGCTCGGGAAGCGAGAACGCTACCGCGAGACCACGAGCGGCGGACTTAAGATGAATCTGCCGAATCGA